>NC_030825.1:54078134-54388412 GCF_001704415.2 Capra hircus | reverse complement strand
GGGGGCTGCAGCCCAGTCTCTGACTTCCCTGGTGCTCTCTGCTCCCCTACAGAAATCATGCACATGGCACCGTGGACCGCCCGCCTGTCCTGCACCTTCAGCCCGCAGTATTCCGTGGCGGTCGTGCGCTCCAATCTTTGGCCAGGGGCCTATGCATACGCCAGTGGCAAGTAGGTCTACTCCTAGTTTTTCCCAGCAGAGGGCGCTCCTACAACTTCCTCAGAGTCTGACGTACTGGGGCAACCCTCTAGGGTGGGCAAAGATCGGCTCGGCTCCCTTAAGGAAGCCCCTAGAGGCTGCTGTCTTCACTCAGAGTCGAGGAGTCCCACTAGGATTAAAATCCCAGACCAAGAAATCCCAAACCAAGAGGATGTGAGCCTCTGGGATGACAGAATGGAGGATCAGAAAGGGGGAGGAATTGACTCAGGGTCACACAGCACCTGCAAGATTCAAACCTGGATATCTGACCCCCCTGGCCCAGGGTTCCGTGCTGTATGAGGCATGAAGCCAGAGAGGACTCAGATGTCCCCTTTGGGGTGGCCTTTAGAGGGACAGAGTCTCATCTCTGGGAAGCTAACTCCTTCCCTAAGTCTCCTGGACAGTTCTTCCAATCTGAAGGATCTTCTCTCTATGGGCAGAAATCTTCCCCACCAGGATCCCCTCACCGGTCGTTTCCAAAAGGTCTGCAAGCCAAAGTCACTTCCATATCCTCCCACCACAGTTACACACTCCAGCCAGTCCCTCCGCCTCTCACCAGGTACATCGCAGCTTTTCTGCTCACGGGGCATGCACTTACCAGCGCTGTCCACCAGATGGCACGATGACTTTTCAGAGCTTTTCCTTTTCCATCTCAGTGATGAACCTGCACGGGGTTCGCTACTGGGATTCACAAAGAAAGGTGGGATTTCATGTAATCTTCATAATTTATCCACATTCTTGGCAATTTCTTTTTCGCTTCCAGAAGCGTGGAAGAGACATATTTTCTTTTACCAATGCCCTTCTGGCCACACCCTGATTTGCCAACATTCCTCTGAAAGCAAAAGATCCAGACTTGGAGCTCCTCTCACCCACCCATCCTCCACCCCCGTGTCCCCAACCACCCATCATCCACCCTCCCATCCACCACCCAATCAGGCATCCATCTATCCCCACTTTGTTCTTTATAAAAGACTCTGGAATGTCACTGTTTGCCAGCTGTATGCTGGGCCCCAAGCACTTTGTTGAAAAAGCAGATATGAATCTGGGAGCAGGCAGAGGAGACATAGCTGTCAACTGCACATGGAGCCTCACCCTCCCTCACCCCAATCCCCACCCCAGTCAAATATCTGGTTCCAAACTGAGAGAAGTACCACTAGAGAGAGTGGAGGGACAGATGACAGCTCGCAACTGTCACGTCTAGGGATCAAGGAAGTATTCCTGGGAAAAGCAGCCTTGATCTGAAATCTTTGAGGGAAAGAGAGAAGTAACTAGGGGACATTCCCCTTCTTTTATTATTGTTTTTTTTAACAATTCAAATCATCTTATTCATTTATTTTGGCCGAGAGACGTGCAGGATCTTAGTTCCTTGACCAGGGACGGAATCAGGTCCTGGCAGTGAAAGCACTGTGTCCTAACCACTGGGCCTCCAGGGAGCTCCCCAGGAGGACATTCTAGACCAGAGCTCCCTAAACTGCGAGTGGATAGGACTCACCAGGGGCTCTGGTTAAAGCACAGTTTCTGGTGCCCTAGGTCTGGAGAAGGCAATGGCACCCCACTCCAGTACTCTTGCCTGGAAAATCCCATGGACAGAGGAGCCTGGAAGGCTGCAGTCCATGGGGTCACTGAGGGTTGAACACGACTGAGCGACTTCACTTTCACTTTCATGCATTGGAGAAGGAAATGGCAACCCACTCCAGTGTTCTTGCCTGGAGAATCCCAGGGACGGGAGAGCCTAGTGGGCTGCCATCTCTGGGGTCACACAGAGTCAGACACGACTGAAGCGACTTAGCAGCAGCAGCAGCAGCAGGTCTGGGCTGGAGCCCAAGACTCTGCCTTCCTAGCAAGTGCAGCCTCCTGAGTGAGGCGCTGGTTCCTGGACCCCAGGAACCAGGGCTGGCAGAGGTCAGGGGTTTCCAAGGAAGCAGTGATTTTTGAAGCCTCTGACAAAGCCATTTGGAGGAAAAGGATTCTCGAGGGAACAGCAAGGCTGTGAAAAATAAGGTCAAATCCAAACTGCTCACCAGGACAAACTCTCTGGTTCTCTCCCTGTCTCTCAGTCTCTTCCCTTTTCTCGCACTTACTCCTTTTTGCTTCACCCATTAAAAGTCTGGGGAGAGGTGAGTTGGTGGGGCTGGGACCCAACCAATTGCTGTCCTTGATTATTAGTCTCCTCCCTCTGGAATGTAGGCACCGCAGCAGCAATTCTAATTCTTTTTTTTTAACATTGATTTGTTTTTAATTTAAGGATAATTGCTTTACAATATTGCTTTGGTTTCTGCCAGCAATTCTAATTCTTGTCTAATTTGTTCACTGCTAGGCTCTCACAGTTAAACCAGTGCTGGCCAATGTATATAAAATATGAGCCACATATGTCATTTTAAACTTTCTAGTAGCCACATTCAAGAAATAAAAATAGATAGGCAAAATTCATTTAATAATGTATTCAACTCCAAATATCCTGACTATTCTTACTACAACTTGAAGTCAATAATGTAAAAATTGTGAATGAGCTACTTGGTATTTTGTTCATGCTGTCTCAAAATCTGGAGTGAAGGTTATACTTGCAGCAGATCTCAGTTCAAGTGCTGAATTTTTTTTTTTCCACACCAGTGGGATCTTAGTTCCCCAACCAGAGATCAAACGCACACCCCACTGCCTTGGAAATGTAGAGTCTTAACCACTGGCTTGCTAGGGAAGTCCCTTAGGTACTAAATTTTTATCAGAAATACTTGACTTGTATTCAGATTTCACAACATTTACAGTTGAAAAAGTAGATTCACGTGCCCAAGTTGTCCCAGACATACTTGGATGTCTTCCAATAAATGAAGTATTGGTTTTATAATTTAGATTAATTAACGTTAAATAAAATCCACACTATCCAACAACAGCAGAACACACCTTCAAGTGCATATGGAACATTCCCCAGGATAGACCAAATGATAAATTTAGAAAGATTAATCATATAAAATATCTTCTCTTACCACACTGGAATAAAATTAGAAATCAATCAAAGAAGGAAATTTGAGGGACTTCCCTGGTGGCACAGTGGTTAAGACTCTGAGCTTCCAATGGAGAGGGTGCAGGTTCGATCCCTTTGGGAAGCTAAGATCTCACAGGGCTTGAAGACAAAAAAACCAAAACATAAAATAGAAGCGGTATTGTAAAAAATTAAATCACGATTAAAAAAAAAATTAGTCCACAACAACAGCAAAAATTCTCTTAAAAAAAGGAAATTTGGGAAATTCACAAGTATGTAGGAATTAAACAGCACAGTCCTGAACAATCAACAGGTCAAAGAAGAACCACAAGTGAAATCTGAAAATTAAATAAAATTCAAAATTCACTCCCTCCATCTGGCCAGCCCCGTTTCAGGCGCTCGCCAGCTGTGTGTGCTATTAGACATTGCAGCTCTGGACACAGTCTGGCAGGTAGGAAGATGCCCAGGAAGTAGTGAAAGAACAAACGAACAGGGAACCCTGGCGGGCACATTGCTCTCTACCGCCCACAGCTCTGCAGGCATGCTGTGCCTACGTTGGGTCCCACCTTTAGCACGAGTCCAGGCTGGGGTCTTTGAGGGAGGCCTCGCCAGCATCTCTCCGCCCCTCCAGGAAATTTGAGAACATCTACATCGGCTGGGGCCACAAGTACAGTCCTGAGAACTTCAACCCATCCCTGCCAGCCCCCATTCAGCACGAGTACCCCAGCGGCCCGGACACTATAGAGATGAGCGACCCCACAGTGGAGGAGGAGCAGGCCCTGAAGGCTGCCCAGGAGCAGGCCCTGGCGGCTGCGGAGGAAGAGGAAGAAGATGAAGAGGAAGATGAGGATGAGGACCAGGATGACTGAGGCCCCCTAGCCCCCTTCCTCAAGCAGGTAGCCAGCAGGTTTCCCCTTATACAGAGTTATGGCTTGATTTTTTTTTTTTTTTTTTTCACTGTAGGTTTGCTTTCTGCCCCTAGAGGACAGGGGTAGAAGAGGAAGACAGCTGCTCTAAATAAAATTTCCCCAGGGCATTTGGGTGAGTCACTCAGTCATTTGTTCACCACGACTGTTGCCAGGACCTCAGAGTCAGGACTGTAGCACTTTGCTGTGAACCCAGACATTGCCCGCCATAGTCTCTCCCATCTGTTCCTTTATTCATTCATCTGGCCATCAAACAACTCCTGAAGTGCAGCCCAGCCCTGTGCGGGGGACACAGGAGCCACCAAGTGACCCCAGATTTACTCTCCCAGGGCTGGATACTCCATGGGAGAGACAGATGCCTTCCTCAGGGAATGACAGCCCAGATGGGGGAGCCCAGAGGACTGACAGAGCTCCTGAGCTCTGGCTCATAAACGGTCAAGAACAGAGTAGTAAGGCATTCCAAGCAGAGGGAACAGGGTGTGAAAAGATCCAAGAGCGAGAGAGAGTGTGATGTGTTGGGGTAGATGCTCAAACCTCATTTTTGAGACATGGTGTGAGGAGTCAGTGGCAACAGATAAGGCTGGAAAGAGAAGTTGACAGAAACAGATTACCTAGGGTTGAACTCTGTCCTGAGAGCCCTAGGGAGGCCGTGGATGGGCTTTGAACAGTGGTGGGCCGGCCCTGATCGTATTTGTGCTTTAGAAAGACCTCTCTAGATCCGAAGTGTAGTGTAGATAGAAGGGTGAGACATGGGTCTGGGAGAGCAGAGACAAGGCTGATACAGGGAGAGTCCAAGCAGGAGAGGACTTTCAACGGAGACTGCAAAGAGGAATGGACTGGAATAGAGGAATTCGGGTGACAGAATGCAAAAGACTTGGGGATTGTAATCAGGGAGTGAAGAGAAATGGCAGAAATCTAGGGAAACACCAAAATCTGCAGCCTGGTGACTGGAAGGAATGGCAGTGCTGCCCCTAAAACGACTCAAGAGAGGAGTGGGATTTGAAGTGAAATTGTCAGTTTCATTTAAGATCTGTGATGGGAGCAGGAAGGGAGGGACACTGACTATTAGGGAGCTGTTGGGATCAGGAAGAGATTTTGGATTACCAGTGGATTATTGGGACACCGAGGGTATTGCAGGGATCAGTCAAATTTTGGTGGGTGTTGGAGAAGTGAGTGAGGTTGTGGAAATATATAGGAGTTTGGTGGAAAATGTGGAGCTGTTCAGTTCAATCACTCAGTCGTGTCTCACTCTTTGCAACCCCATGGACTGCAGCACGCCAGGCCTCCCTGTCCATCACCAACTCCCAGAGCTTACTCAAACTCATGTCCATTGAGTTGGTGATGCCATCCAACCATCTCATCCTCTGTCGTCCTCTTCTCCTCCTACTTTCAGTCTTTCCCAGCATCAGGGTCTTTTTGCTGTTAGTATTAATCAGTATTGGGTCAGATGAAGTCACTGGAGTTTTATGGAGACGTTGGAGATCACTGAAATTTGCAGGATCATCAAGGGTGGGGAGGAAGGGTTGGAGATGCTGTGGCCAGTCGGGGACTTTAAAATGTAAGTGGAAAACACTGGAGGGTGTATGTTGGGAGTCTTCAGGAGACATTAGGGTCACCTGAAGTCATTTCTGTGACGTCATGGGAAGGACAAGTTGTGGACGAGGCCTGCTCTTGAGGGTACTCCCGTTGCTAGGCAAACGGTTCCCAGGGTGCCGTTGCTAGGGACTATGGCTCTTTTATGGACACGCCTCTTTCCCTGAGGGCCCCGCCCCCACAGCCAGCCACTAGATGGTCGCAGGCACGAAGGCCGCGCCCACCTTGTAGCCCCGCCTTCAGACCCAGAACCGTTACCGGAGCGACGGCAGGAGGTCGTCCCGCCTCCCTACCCTGTTGCCAATCGAAAAGGCGTTGCCCGGGCGACGACCCCACCTCTTCCGGTGCGGACCCCGGCTTCCGGCAGGGGGCCCGGCGGCGGGCTGGCGGTCCGGCAGCAGCGGGGTCCGGGGCTGGGGTTGGGGGGGCGCCCAAGATGGCGGCGGGCGGCGCGGAGGGCGGCTCTGGCCCCGGCGCCGCCATGGGGGATTGTGCGGAAATCAAGTCGCAGTTCCGCACCCGCGAGGGCTTCTACAAGCTGCTCCCTGGCGACGGCGCCGCCCGCAGATCGGGTCCGGCTTCCGCCCAGACCCCGGCACCGCCCCAGCCGCCGCAACCTCAGCCCGGCCCTGCCTCTGCCTCGGGCCCCGGCGCCGCGGGCCCCGCTCCGTCCCCTCCGCCTGCAGGCCCCGGGCCCGGGCCCGCGCTGCCTGCTGTGCGCCTAAGCCTCGTGCGTCTCGGGGAGCCCGACGGCGCCGGGGCCGGGGAGCCGCCCGCCACGCCCGCGGGGCTGGGCGCCGGGGGAGACCGCGTCTGCTTCAACTTGGGCCGCGAGCTCTATTTCTACCCGGGCTGCTGTCGCCGTGGGAGCCAACGGGTGAGCGGCCTGCACCTTGGGGCCCTGGGTGCAGGCTGAGAGGATGGGGACCCCTGAGGTGATTCACAAGTGACAGGAGGGTACCTGAATGACAGAGGGCCCGGAGACAAGCATCCTGGATGTGATGCAAGTCCTAGGGGGAAAGGGTTCTTGGAGGTGATGCAGGGTTCTAAAAGGTGAGTGGAGGCCCCCTGAGTGCTGACCATCCTGGAGGTGGTGGGAGGCCTTGAGATCACGTGAGATCCCCAGGTTATGCGTAGGCCTTCTGGGATGGTGACTGTTGTGGAGGTGATGGAGAATTCGAGATGATTGTGGGGTCCTCCAGGGTTCTGGCTGGCAGGCATTTTGCAGGTGTTTGGAATTGGAGGCTCATAAGTGATACCCAGGGATATTGCATTCTGGGGTTGTCCGGGGGACTTAGGGAACCCAGAGATAAGGAGGATTCTAGAAGTGACTGGGGCTTAGAGGTAATAAGGATCATGAAGGTGAATGGGACTGTAGAGAAAATTGGGGTTCTGGAGATTAATGACAGTGCTGGAGGAAATGAGAATCTTGGAGCTGATGGGAAATATGGAGGTGATATCCTCAGGTACGACAGGTGTCTCTAAAGTGATGTCGGTCCTAGAGGACATGAGACCCTTGGAGTAAATGGTGGCCTCCGGAAGTGTTGGGGATCCTGAGAGCTCAGAGGTGATCAAGGCACCTAAAATTTGGGGGGACTGTGAGATTTAATGGGTTCCTGAACTGTGTGATGAGAATTCTGAGATTTAGGAACTCCAGAGTGAAGAGACTCCTGCAACATTGGGCTTTAGCATTCTGGGGACTGGGTGATCCTGAGTTTTGGTGGTCTTGGAATATTGTGGTGCTAAGACCTAGGGGAGTTGCTGAAATTATGGAGGAGGACAAGAAAGGTATAAAAGCTCAGGAACTGTGGGGACCCTGCACTGATACTGTAGGCAAGAGTCCCTGAAGTTGGGTGGGGAGGGGCGTCCAGCTTGGGGAAGGAGGCACTTAGTGGTCTCATGTGGTGGCAGCAGGGGAACCTTCCTGCCTGGCGCTCTCTTCTGTTTGTGTTTTGGGTCGTCCTTCCTGTCTGTGGTTTCCCCTTCCCTCCTCATTTACCCATCCACCTACCCACTTCCCTCAGGGCTTTAGCCCTGCTTCCTCTTAGTGGTTTTTCCCCCAACCTCAACACCCTCTTCCTTCCTCTCAGTGGTAGAAGCCATTAACTCGTTTTCTCCCACCACTCAAGTCCATTGACCTCAACAAGCCAATTGACAAGCGGATCTATAAGGGCACTCAGCCCACCTGCCATGACTTCAACCAGTTCACTGCTGCCACGGAGACCATCTCCCTGCTGGTGGGCTTTTCAGCCGGCCAAGTCCAGTACCTGGATCTCATCAAGAAGGATACCAGCAAACTATTCAATGAGGAGGTGATTATGGGGCCCCATGGCTCACAGCTCCTTCCCGCCCCACCCGCCCGCAGGCTGTTTGTGTGAGACTACAGCTGCCTGGGGAGCAGTGTCGGCCTGAGTGGGGCAGGGTGAGGGAGAGACGGGGGAGGACTGACAGATACGTTGGGGGGGGTGACAGCAGTTACTCTGATGACAGCCAGCGATGACAGGTGCACCTCTGGTGCCCAGGCCCTGTGCGGTGTTAGCTCTATGCTGGACACATTACTCCTGGCATTTTCATCAACCAATAGGTTAGGATTGTGAGACCCATTCTGCAAATTAGAAAACTGAGGCTGGTCACTGGTTGGGATTTGTTTGAAGCCAGAGCCCTTGCTCTTCAAATTCTGGACTACATCATCTACTCACTATGTGGCTTTGGGAAGGTGCCTGTTCCTGAGCCTCAGTTTTCCTCCACTGCAAAGTGGGATTCCTGTCCCTACCTCACAGGACTGTTGTAAAATCACATGTGGAGATTGCTCAGTCCTGGCGTAAGGGGAAATGTCAGCGGACGAGTTTTTCTGTGTCCAGAACTACTCTTGTCCTCTCTTTCTCCTGTGTTCAGAGAGGGTGTCCCACATGTACAGAAAGCATGAATGGCAGAGGAAAGTGAGTTGAACGGGGAATGGATTAAAAACGGACTAGTTTATCCATTCACAAAATATTAACTGAGCATTCTCGTTCATTGCCAGACTTTGCTCTAAGCACTAGGAGT
Organism: Capra hircus; assembly: GCF_001704415.2. Lineage (NCBI taxonomy): Eukaryota > Metazoa > Chordata > Mammalia > Artiodactyla > Bovidae > Capra > Capra hircus. Next base: position 54,379,673 of record NC_030825.1, on the reverse strand, counting down.
ATTATATCTCAGTGAACAAAACAGAGGGCCCTCTGTTCGTGGAGCTTTCATCTCGCTGGCAGAGACAGATAGTTATCAACTACCTAAGTATGCTGTGTGTCAGCAAGTTGTGGATGAAAATCCAGCAGGGGAGGCGAATGGGGAGTGCTTGGTGAGGTTAGGAAAGGTCTCACTGGAAGGTGACAGGGAAATAAAGGGCCTGAAGGAGGCAGGAGAAGTTACTGGGGAGAAGGACGTTCTGCATAGAGGGAACAGCTAGCACAGATGCCCAAAGCAGGAGAGCAGAAAGGCTGGGTGGCCAGAGCAGTGTTGAGGGGGAGGGTAATAGAGGAGTTCTCAGAAACAACTCGGAAGGGAGAGGAGATGGAGGGTCTGGAAGGTCATGGATGCTTGCCACCCGGGTTCACCTGAGTTATAGAAAGCAGAAACGATTTGATTGATTTCTAAATTCTCCAGAGAATGCAGAATGGGAATCCACTTAGATACCTGGGAAAGAAGTTAATTTGTTACAGGCACTGGATGCCTAAGGGCTTTAAGACTTGGTTCTCTCCAGAGCCCTGCCTGATAAAGGCTGCCATGTGTGTTCAGAGTGGGAGAGAGTGCTAGGTTGCTGGCTTAGGTTTTAATCGCATCTCTCTGGCAATGGTGTAGAGAAGAGACCTGGGCAGTGGTGGCCGGGAGGCCGGTTAGGCCATCACAAGCCTGATGAGGGCTGAGACCAGGGTGGTTGGATTCTGTGGCAGGGAGATGAGAACAGGTCCATTTCTGGGTGAATTTTGAAGCTCCAGCCCACAGGATTTCTTGCAGGTGTGGAAGAGAGTGCTGAGGACAAAAAGGAGCAGAGATGCTCAGCGGATAGGATGGGGGTTGTCATTGATGAGTCCAGGAACTACTTTCCAGGGCTCCTACCTTCGTAGCTCTGCGCTGTGGGGCCAGAACAATGAACCAAATAAGCAAAGGTCCCTTCCCTCAGGGGAGCTGATAGTCGGTGAATCAATTTCTTGCCTTAAGCACGACACGGTAAAGATGGTAGAGGGGCTTAGACAGAAGACGTTGCTCTGGAATGCAGGACTGCCCTCCTGCCGAAGAAGGGACATTGAGACTCTACAGTGCCCCTCACACAGTCTTTCTCCCCCTTCCTTCCCGTGCTGGTGTCTGTCCTTTTCCCTCAGCCCCTCCTCTCCCGGGAGACCCAGGCTGGGGACGATGACTTTCTGCTGGGAACCAGGCTCAGGGGGAGGTGGGCCAGGGGAGGGTGGCCTTCTCCCAACCGCGCTCTCTCCCCTGGTAGCGGCTCATCGACAAGACCAAGGTGACGTATCTGAAGTGGCTGCCCGAGTCAGAGAGCCTGTTCCTGGCGTCCCACGCCAGCGGCCACCTGTACCTGTACAACGTCGGCCACCCGTGCGCCTCGGCGCCGCCCCAGTATAGCCTGCTGAAGCAGGGCGAGGGCTTTGCCGTCTACGCCGCCAAGAGCAAGGCACCCCGCAACCCGCTGGCCAAGTGGGCGGTGGGCGAGGGGCCCCTCAACGAGTTCGCCTTCTCGCCCGACGGCCGGCACCTGGCCTGCGTCAGCCAGGATGGCTGCCTGCGCGTCTTCCACTTCGACTCCATGCTCCTGCGGGGGCTCATGAAGAGCTACTTTGGGGGCCTGCTCTGCGTGTGCTGGAGCCCCGATGGGCGCTACGTTGTGACGGGGGGTGAAGACGACCTGGTCACCGTGTGGTCCTTCGCCGAGGGCCGCGTGGTGGCCCGGGGCCACGGCCACAAGTCCTGGGTCAACGCCGTGGCCTTCGACCCCTACACCACGAGGGCGGAGGAGGCGGCGGCCGCGGGCGCCGACGGGGAGCGGAGTGGCGAGGAGGAGGAGGAGCCGGAGGCTGGGAGCACAGGCTCCGGCGGGGGCGCCCCCCTGTCCCCGCTGCCCAAGGCCGGCTCCATCACCTACCGCTTCGGCTCGGCCGGCCAGGACACGCAGTTCTGCCTGTGGGACCTCACCGAAGACGTGCTTTACCCACACCCTCCCCTGGCCCGCACACGCACCCTCCCGGGCACGCCCGGCACCACGCCGCCTACCGCCAGCGGCTCGAGGGGCGGCGAGCCGGGCCCCGGGCCCCTGCCCCGCTCACTATCCCGCTCCAACAGCCTTCCACACCCCGCGGGCAGCGGCAAGGCGGGCGGCCCGGGCACGGCGGCAGAGCCCGGCACGCCCTTCAGCATCGGCCGCTTCGCCACGCTCACGTTGCAGGAGCGGCGGGACCGCGGGGCCGAGAAAGAGCACAAGCGCTACCACAGTCTGGGCAACATCAGCCGGGGTGGCAGTGGGGGCGGGGGCGGCGGGGACAAGCCCAGCGGTCCCGCCCCCCGAAGCCGGCTGGACCCCGCCAAGGTGCTGGGCACCGCGCTTTGCCCGCGCATCCACGAGGTGCCGCTGCTGGAGCCGCTGGTGTGCAAGAAGATCGCCCAGGAGCGGCTCACGGTCCTCCTCTTCCTGGAGGACTGCATCATCACTGCCTGCCAGGAGGGTCTCATCTGCACCTGGGCCCGGCCGGGCAAGGCGGTGAGTCTCTCCTCGCCGGCCCACCAGGACCCAGGCGGAGGCGGGCCTTGGCAGAGGGCTTCGTTAGTGCACAGCTTCCAGCCCCCTGGGGTTCGGGGAGGCCATGGAAATCTTGTCCCAGAAAAAGGCTCCCCAGGTCTTAGAGTGGCTTCTAGAATGCTTGCCAGGCAACATCAGCAGCAGGTCAGGTAGGAGAAGTCTCTGGGAGTGGTGGAGACTGGGGCCAGCTGTCTGAAGGGCAGTCAGTGGGCCCCGCATGGCCAGGTCTTACCAGAATGGTGAGATGTTTCTAACGCTGCAGGTCCAGTTCTATGGGCAAGACTAAGCCTGTGGGCCCCAGCTTCCAGCCTGGGTGTCAGACTCCTGGGATGCAAGCCCACGGCCGGAGGCGTGGGCTGTGGGATCCAGGCTCGGGGTTCCAGCTTGCACTTTGGCTCCCTGTGTGACCTCAAGTGAGGCACTGCCTCTTCCTATCCGTTCTCACCTCTGAGGACAGGGATGCCTGAAGGTGGGTGGCGGGTGGATGTGCCCACCTCCTGGATTGGCTCTGGGGTGCAGAGAGGCCCCAGCGAGTGAAGTTGGGGCTTGGTGCTGTGTGACTTGGGAGCTGGGGTGTCAAGAGTCTCCTTGGGCTTCGGGCTCGAGGGCCAGGAGGCCAGATGGGAGGGCTGTGCCTTGGTTCCCTGGAAGAGTTTTAGAGTTGTAGGTTCCTGGATCCCTAGAACTTAAAGCATAGTCTCTGAGGCAGGGGCATCGAGATTTGGGGAAGCTGGTGAGCCCTGAAAGAGACCCCTCTATCTCCCTAGTTCACAGACGAGGAGACCGAGGCCCAGACAGGGGAAGGAAGTTGGCCCAGGTCACCCAGCGAGTCAGTGGTAGAGGTAGGACTGTCCCTAAGTCCTTCCCCACCAGAATCTCAGGTCCTCCCCCCCCAGTCAGAAGGGGACCCCAGTTCCCCCCTCCTCCCTCTCCCCCACCCCTTCCCCATCCTCTCTGCTCAGGCTCAAATGAGGACTTTATTGTATAAAAGTTCCACTTGCTGGGACTGGGAAGCTAGCCGAGATTTAAGTTCCTGAGCCCAGAGCAGTGGCCTCTCTGATGGTGTTTGGGGTGGGTTCAAGGGCAAGGCCAGGGTAGCAGCAGCCTGGCTCCCTCCCCGCGGGACTGGTGAGAACTCCAGGTGGTCTCTAACCCTTGCCTGTCTCACCTCTCCTCTTCCCCAGGGCATCTCCTCCCAGCCAGGCAACTCCCCAAGCGGCACAGTGGTGTGAAGCCGTGGATGTCGGAGTCCCCCCACACCACACCCCCAGCCTCCTAGTGTAACCCTTCCCGCTGAACTCACAGATCAACGTATTAACGAGACTAACCATGACAGATGGACTGCTCCGGTCCCTCGCCCTGCACAGATTTGGGGGTAGATGGTCCCTCAGACTGGCCCAGACACTGGGGGGATGTAGTGGCCTGTGTGGCCTCCACCTCGTCCCCACCCACTGCCAAGTACAATGACCCCTTCCTCCGAGACATCAGTGTTAGCCTCCCTGTCCCCAGCATGTGACTGGTCACTCCTGGGGGAGAAACTGCCCCCCACAAGAGCCCCAGCTCTGCAGTGTGCCCCTCCGTCCTGTGCGCAGGGCAGGGGGTGGCCCACCCCTCCCCTGGCCCCAGCCCTGCCCTTGCTGTTCCTTGTGCTTTTGAAGAGTGTTAAATTATGGAAGCCCCTTGGGGGCCCTCCCTGTCCCCTGGGACCTCTTATTTATACTAAAGTTCCCTGTTTTCACCCCGTCTCTGTTCCCTTCCGGGGAGGTGTGGAGGGAGTGTGTGTGTGTGCAGTGCAGTCCTAGAATCAGTCCACTTTATGCAGAGCAAGAGCTAGGCCCAGTCTCCCCCCAAACCCCCTTTCAATGGCAGGAAAAAGACTGGAGGAGGGCGGTGCCAGGGGCACAGAGCTGATGGGTCAGTTTCTGGCCGGCTGGGGGCAGGGCCCTTCAGATGGGGAGGATCCCTCAACCCCCCACCCCCCCCACCCCCCACCCCCCCCGCCAAACTCTCAGAGGGAAGGGAGCTGCCAGGACCCCTTCAAGGTCTTCAGTGGGCATTTTTAAAGTTGCCTTTTCAAAGTGTGCAAATCAGAAGTGACAGGGGTCCCCAGGGAGCCCCCGAGGTCCCCCTGAGTGGCCTGCCGCCAGCACAAGCCTTGGGCTGCCGGCTCTGCCAGGGGGCCCAGCACCCAGGGCTGCCCAGAGACCACAGTTTCCTCTGGGAGGACTATCCGCACTGGAAAGAACAACGACAATCCCTCCTGGCGGCTCTCTGGAGCCACACGGAGTAGTGTCTTCCCGCTCCGCCCTTCACCCCCCGAAATGTTTCTGTTTCTAATCCTAGCCTGGGCAGGAATGTGGCTGTGCAGCCAGGGTCCAGGGAGCTATTTTGGGGGCTCCTTTGGCTCCCCCGGCTTTGGCCAGTGGGTCACCCCTGGTCCTGGCTGCTGAGGGCCTCTGTTCCCATTTCTCTCACCGCCCCTTCCCCACCTCCTGCCAAAAAAAAAAAAAAAGGCAGTGTAAAACAGAGGGCCTGAGGGCTAAATTTAAACCGTCCCAAAGTCTGAATCCTTGGCTGAGTCACCCGCAAAGCTGCCCTGGCCTCCCGCCCCCCCTTCCCAGGCCTCACCCCTTTTTCTCCCCTCCCAGCTCCACAGCTTGGGAGGGGTATTGCCAGATCACTCTGAACCTCAATTGGTCCCCTCCGGGGAATGGGAGGGCTCATCTCTGGCATTGGTCACACCTGTGCCAGGTCTTTTCGGTGGGAGAGGGGGAGAGTTTGAGGGTTGAGATTCTCCACTGCCCCCCACCTCATGCTGAGGCTTTCTGAGGGGCCCTGGGAGGCGGGAGTAGGGGGGCCCTGGCTTGTGAGGGGTTAAGGCCAAGAGGCTGGAGGGGGCCGGCCCGAGGGGTGGGGAGAAAGGGAGGAGGCCCTCGCAGCCAGCGGAGAGAAGTGGCCAGAGAGGCCCAGGGGACAGCCAGGGACAGGCAGACATGCGGCCGGGGCCCCCACAGGGCCCTTCAGGCCCCGTGACGGGAGGACCCTGAGCCCCGGGCCCGGGGAGGGGGCCATGGTGCTGCCTGCCCGACATGTCAGCCGAGGTGCGGCTGAGGCAGCTCCAGCAGCTGGTGCTGGACCCCGGCTTCCTGGGGCTGGAGCCCCTGCTCGACCTTCTCCTGGGCGTCCACCAGGAGCTGGGCGCCTCCGACCTGGCCCAGGACAAGTATGTGGCCGACTTCTTGGAGTGGGGTGAGTGCCCACCTTTCTGCAGGGGCTCCCCCTCCAACTCCCCACCCCTGGCCCAGGTTTGGGGATGGGGGCAGGGCAGAGGGAGGAGGTGGGTCTGGGCTGGTTGCTGGGGGCAGGATGGACATGGGGTGAGCCTCGCATTCAGGAGCCCAGTACTTGGGGCGATGTGTGCCTCCCCCTGCACTCCACTGCGTAGGGCAGAGCAGGGTCAGCAGAGGCCCGGGTAGCCATGACTCAACCAAGACTTGGGAGCCGTGGTCAGCTGGGCTGGGCGCTGCCTTTTGTGGTCCCCCCCTGTACCTCTTCCCCGAGTCTCGGCCTAGGGACCTGCTGGGGAGCCCTGTCTCCTGGGGAACTCCCCACCACCACCACCAAAATGGGCTCCATGGCCCTCCACCCTGCCAGAGTGCAGGGGGAGCGGGAGAGACAGAACAGAGCAGCTGCCAGGGGTGCGGCCAACGGGCAGGTGTTCGGCGCCAGCCTCTCCAGCTGCCCCAACAGGTGCCCAGGCCCTGGGAGGGCGCGGTGACTCAGGCCCCAGGGAGAACCAGCTCTGCAGACAGGCATCACCCAGCACCCCCTGGTTGGAGGAGGAACAACCAGGGGTCTTCTGGGAGGGCCCACTTTCTCTGCAGGTTCCATGCTGCATGCCCCCACCCCCTCAAAGTCCCTTCTGGCTGAGTGTTCCCCTGGAGCCAGGTCCGCAGGGAAAATGGTTTAGCCTCAGCCTCCTGCTTGTCTGCCCTCAGCCCTTCCTGGCCGGGGCTCTGGGGCACTCAGGTTTCTGTCTCTCTGACATCTGCCATTCTGGCCCTCAGTGGCCTGCTCCTGGTCCTGGGGCCCTGGGTGTCCCTGTGTCCTCTCTCTCTGCTTTCTGCTCCCTCTCGTGTCCATCTCTTTCTGACCCAGGCCCTGCTTCTCTCCTTCCCATTTTGCAGACGGGAATGTGGAGGCCAAGTGCTTGACCACTTGGCCTCTGGGAGAACCTTCTCCCCAGCCCTTAGTAACTCTCTCAGCCTCCTTCTTGCTGCAGGATAAACTGAGACCTGAGGCGGGGACAGGAATCAGCACTCCTGTAAGGAGCGCTCCTTTTGTGGCCCGGGCAGCATCCTGCGGCCCCTCCCCTGCCAGGCTGCCGGGGCGGGGGAGGGGGCCTGGGTTCCCGCTGCCTTAAAAGGGCTCAATGTCTTGGCTCTCTCCACCCTCCCCCATCCTGGGCCCTGGCTGCTGCTTCCCGGCAGGCCCACTCTCCCTGAACCCCAAACCCTCTCCGTAGTCCACAGTATCTTTCTCATCCTTAGCTGTACCCATCTCCCTCTCCCTCCTGCCTCGGAGGCTCCCAGCTTCTTCCAGGCCTCCCTATTCTCCTGCCTCAGTCTCCTGCCTCCACCCTCTGCCCGCTCTCTCCCAAACTGCCCCCTGCCACATTGCTGGCTCTAGGACCTTGGGCAGAGGACTTCACCTGTCTTGGGTCTTGGTTCCCCATCTGTAGATAAGGAGTGATAGTAAAACCTCCTCCTGGAGTTGAGAACACAGCACGCATTTGACCGCGTCTGCAGCAGTGGTGCCCAGGCTGTAGATAGATCCACGCTGGCTTCGTCTCCCTCTCCTGTTCCTTCTCCTGGCCCCAACTCTAAACTCGGGATTTCCCAAAGTGTGGGCCACAAGCCACCTGTATCTGAGCCTAAGGTGCTGGATTAAATTGCAGGCTCTGGGCCATAACGCAAGACAGACTGAATGAAGAGAGTGCCCTGGGGGTGGGCCAGGTCACTGGGAGTAGGGACTGACGCCCCAGGAGCTCTGTGAACTGGGCCTGTTTCTTCTCTCTCTGTTCATCACAGACTCCTTTCAGCAGACTTGTTACCTCAACCCGTTCATCCTGCACCCGGGAGAGCCCTCTGGCCTAATGTTTTGTCCCAGAAAGGGGTTCGCAGACAACACACCTCTCTCCATAGGAGGGCAGTTTAGGGCCCCCCAAACCTTACAAAACGTTTATGTGAAGACGGAGGCAGACAGCCCTAAGGGGAGAGGCAAGGACGGGGGACCGAGGGCGGGACTGCCTCGTCTCCAACGTCAGTCCCTGTGATTCTGGTTCCCTGCACGCCTCCAGTGGAGCCCATCGCGGCGAGGCTTAAGGAGGTCCGACTGCAGAGGGATGACTTCGAGATTTTGAAGGTGATCGGACGCGGGGCGTTCAGCGAGGTGAGCCTGGAGCAGCCGAGGCAGCTCAGTGGGGCTGGAACCTGCCTTTTCCTACAGTGGGCGGGGGACGTAGGAGTTCTGAGACGGGCCTGAGAAAGTGATGAATGACTGAGTTTAGAGCCTAAGGCGGGGCTTGAGGCCAGTGGGCGTGGCTTGTGGGGGCCGGGCCATGTCTGCGCCGGGTTACGGGGCGGAGTTCTATCCCCGCGGGTCCGGGAATCTCCCGTCCACCTCCACCCCGTTACCCTGTTTGGGCCTTCAGGTGGCGGTGGTGAAGATGAAGCAGACGGGCCAGGTGTACGCTATGAAGATCATGAATAAGTGGGACATGCTGAAGAGAGGCGAGGTGAGGGCCGCGCTGTGTGGGTAGGGTACTGAGGATCCCCCCTTGCGTCGCCCCCTTCCCTCGCCCCCTTCAGCTCCGGGTGTCCCGCAGGTGTCGTGCTTCCGCGAAGAGAGGGACGTGTTGGTGAACGGGGACCAGCGCTGGATCACGCAGCTGCACTTCGCCTTCCAGGACGAGAACTACCTGGTGAGCCCCAGGGCCGGGTGACTGTGGGCTCCATACTCTGGACATCGGAGAAGGTCTTTGGGTTCTCTTTCTCCCTGACTTTCTTGGTGGGGAGTGAATTTCTGTCTAGTGACATCCTAGAGGAACGCGGATTGGGGGTGGGGGCTGTCTGTTTTGGCCTGGGAAATCTCTCGTGGCTGCGCCTGCGGGGTCTCTGCCCAGGGATGGGGCGTCTCTGGGAGTCTTTGTCCTGGGATGTCAGAGATCGGTGCCCAGTCGCGGTACCGACCCCCATAACACGCCCCCTCCCAGTACCTTGTCATGGAGTACTACGTGGGCGGGGACCTGCTAACGCTGCTGAGCAAGTTTGGGGAGCGGATCCCGGCCGAGATGGCGCGCTTCTACCTGGCCGAGATTGTCATGGCCATAGACTCGGTGCACCGGCTGGGCTACGTGCACAGGTGGGCGCTGCCGGGGCCCAGGGGCGCGGGAATCGGAGAGCTGTGACCCTTAAGAGGGCGGGGGCCTGGTGAGACGACGGGAGAGAGGCTCGCGTATCCCCCTCCCCTTCCTTCTTCCCTCCGCGCAGGGACATCAAGCCGGACAACATCCTGCTGGACCGCTGCGGCCACATCCGCTTGGCCGACTTCGGCTCCTGCCTCAAGTTGAGGGCGGATGGAACGGTGAGCCGTGCGTCGGTCCTGGGGCAGCTCCGGCGACCAATAAGGGGTGGAGTCGGGGTGGAGAACGGAACCGGAGGTGCAGGGTGTGGGGCGGGCCTGAGGTGTGCAGGCCGAGCCAGCGTGAGGGCAGGACCAGATATGGAGGGGAAAGAGGAGACCCAGGACTAAGCCTCCTTGTGGGGGCTCGGTGTTAGAACAGGCAGAAGGAGGGACTAAGCTGCAGGGTCGAGGTTAGGAGGAGGCAGAGTCAGAGATAGGAGGGCCGCGGGGCCAAGCTCAGCTGTGGTCCTCTTGGCTCAGGTACGGTCGCTGGTGGCTGTGGGCACCCCGGACTACTTGTCTCCCGAGATCCTGCAGGCGGTGGGCGGCGGGCCGGGGACTGGCAGCTACGGGCCCGAGTGTGACTGGTGGGCGCTGGGCGTGTTCGCCTATGAAATGTTCTACGGGCAGACGCCCTTCTACGCCGACTCCACCGCCGAGACCTACGGCAAGATCGTGCATTACAGGGTGAGCACCGCCTGGGGAGCCCGTGACCTCTCCGCGAAGGCTCCCAGATAACAGTCCCTCTTCCCCGCCCCTTCCGAGCAGGAGCACCTCTCTCTCCCGCTGGCCGACACAGGAGTCCCCGAGGAGGCTCGAGACCTCATCCAGCAGCTGCTGTGTCCTCCGGAGGTGCGCCTGGGCCGGAACGGAGCAGGAGATTTCCGGAAGCATCCTTTCTTCTTTGGCCTTGAATGGGACAGCCTCCGAGACAGCGTTCCCCCTTTCACGCCAGATTTCGAGGGTGCCACGGACACGTGCAACTTCGATATGGTGGAGGACGGGCTCACTGCCATGGTGAGCGGGGGCGGGGTAGGTACCTGCGACCCCAGCTCTGCAGAAGGTACCCCTCATACCTCCGCCATAACACTGAGGTTAGGAGAGTACCCTCCTCCTGGGGTCCGGAAATCACTGCTTCCCCAGAACCCCTGCTCTGTGGGGGCTGAGTACTAGGAAGCCAGCAGTGACCTAGACTCACAGTCCAGTGGGAGACCCAGACTTGTCCCTGACAGTGACGCCCCAGAGAGATCAGGGCTGAGACGGGCGGGGAGGTGCAGGGGGCAGCCTCCTGATGCATCATGAAAGGTCCTGGAGGGCTTCCTGGAGGAGGGGGCTACGTGACCTGGAAGGATGAGAGGTGAGAAAGTACCATAGAGGAACCTCCCTCCCTTCCTTAGGCCTTCTCTCCCTCAGCTGTTGGTACAAGCTCCCCCAGGCTTGCTCTGTCTGACTGCCCTTGTGCTGGGCACTGCTGGGGACACTCATGGACCAGGTCCCTGCCCTCCTACTTACAGTCAGGAGAAGATATACCTTTACTGTGGCAGGTGCCCTGAAGGAAGCAGCAGGATGCAATGAAATGATGTGGAGTCCACTTTAGATAGACACAGGGCTGGGGTCGGGGGTGGTGGGAACTTAAGCCAACACTGGGAATGGGTGAGGGGCCAGCCCTGACAGCTGCTGCTCACCTCACACCTGTGTTTCTCTCGCCTAGGAGACGCTGTCAGACATGCAGGAAGGCATGCCACTGGGCGTCCACCTGCCTTTCGTGGGCTACTCCTACTCCTGCATGGCCCTCAGGTAAGCATGGCCCCTTTGCAGCCGGAGAGGAGTGGATGGGGGGGAGCGGAAAGGCCCCCCCAGGAGGCCCTGGGGGGCTACTCCAGGTTATCACATGCTGCCCTGATGGCGCCCAGGAGACTTGCAGGGTCAGTCTTGGAACCTTATCATCTTGGGAAGTAAGGACTTTTAGGAGTCCAGAGTTGCAACCTTAAACTCTCAGACCCTGAGAACTCTGAAATTTAGATTCAGTTGTAAAACCTGAGTCACAGACTTGGCCTTGCAGAATCTTCTCACTTTCCACTTTTCCATGTCTAGCGTACAGTCATGGGACCTCACAGTCTTAGAAAATTAGGAGTTTAGAATTGTTAAGTCAGTCTTAAAAGAACACAGACTCATTGAATTACATAACCACAAAGCCTTTTTAAAACTTTGATTCTGCAAATAATATATTTGCCTATCACAAGTATATCAGAAAATACGAAGCCCGCCAGCAGCGGCGGTCCCTGGCTCACACACGCACACCTCCTTAACAACTGTGGGAACATGCTGTATTCTAACCCGTTCTGTTATTGGACAATGTACTGCAAATGCCATTTCTTATCATGAACAAACTACCACACAATCCTGACCTGCTGGGGAGTGCTCTCTCCACTGGACTGGCAGGACTTAGTCAACCAGCCTCTCTGTCCTGACCTAAGCTGGATGAACAGCCATAAATTGGTCTTGGCAAAGGTCTTTATCCTTGTCCAGGGTCATTGGGTCCTTGAGGCCCATTTCCGTAAGAGGGACTGCTGGGTTGGAGGGAACATCACTTTTATTGCAATTTCATATTCCTTGGGAGGATCTGTCTTCCTCCCAGCACCTGGGTCTGAGGGGGTAGGCTGCTCTCTACTGTCAGTCTTGGCATCCTACACCCAATCTGAACACAACCTCTTTGGAGGTTGCCGGAGCCGGGCAGTGTGCCCCTCACTTCCATAGTCCCTAAGGAGAGGGGCCTGAGAAGGGGACATGGAGACGGAGGGGAAGGGAAGATCTTAGAACATGGGTGTCTTAACTCCAGGTTCCCAAAGAAGGGAAGCTCAGCTTCCAGGGCCCTGAGGCCATGCCAGGGGCTGGCCTTTTCCTAACAAGAGGAGGACCTGTTCCCTTCCCCTCACCCCAGCCTGGCAATTTGTCCCCTTCACTCTGCCTCTCTCCCTCCTTAAACCTCGGAGACTTCAGGTCTGGCTGCCCCAGGGCACAGGCTAAGGTGTCCTGGCTCTAAACCCAGGGGATTAGCAGCCTCTGGGGTGAGGCCAGTTCATCCTCCCACCCCTCGGCCGCCTCCTCTCCCCAGGGATGATGAGATCCTGGGCTCCATGCCCATGGAACTGGAGGCCGAGCCATTGCCTGAGCCATTGCAAGAGCCCAGCCTGGAACCCACAGTGCCCCCACCAGAGGAAACGGTGAGTCCCTGGAGGAGAGTCAGTGAGAGACGAGAAGGGGAGGCTTTCAGGGATACCGTGTGCCATGGAGTGCTGGACCTCCTAGGAACTTCCTCCATAGAAAGGGATGGAAGAGCAAGTAGAGACAAGGCTACTTCGGTCAGACGTGACCCTCACAAAGAAATTAGAACAGGTCACTGAGTTCTAATTTCTAATGCATGGAGGGGGACTCTCAAGGGAGGGGAAGCCCCGGAGAAGGAGGAGGACCACCCATGGGAGGAAAAGCAAAGAGAACCTTAAGAGTAAGGGCTCTGAGGTGGGAACCAGCTGATTTGCTCTTAAATGTGAAAGGAGGGTAGTACGGCTGCACTGTTCCAGGAGAAAGGACCGTGAAGAATGAAGAGTGGGGTGGCTGAGGCCAGCCCAGGCACACCAGACAGGGCCTTTCAGTGTGGTATGCCTCCTCCTGAGGGCTCTGAGGGACTGGAGAAAATCTGAGCAGAGGAGGGACCTGGTCAAGTTGAGCAGTGTTATAGGAACATCCCTTTGGTTTTGGTGTGGATGGTGGATGGGAGGAGAACAGAGTAAAGGCTGGAGATGAGTAGAGGCTGGAGATGAGTAGATGAGTAGGACTGGGCTGGCATTAGCCCTCCAAAGGAGGTTGTCTGGATCATTGTGGAGCTGTGGAGATTCCAGAAGGATCTAGGGGGTGCAGGAATAGAAGTCGAGGGAGGATCCCAGTCCTGCCTTGAATGCTCCCCAGGCCTCAGGCCGCCCTAAGCCCCGTTTCCATACCCAGGCTGAAGCGGCAGTTCCGGAGACCATTCAGGAGGCGGTGGCAGAGCCGGAGGTGACGCTGCGGGAGCTCCAGGAGGCCCTGGAGGAGGAGGTGCTGACCCGGCAGAGCCTGAGCCAGGAGCTAGCGGCCATCCATAAGGCCAACCAGAACTTCGCCAGGTCGGGGTCGGGGCCCTGGGGCAGTCACCATCTTTAGCAGCCTCTCAAGTCAGAGCCTCAAGGGCTCACGGTCCTCACCTCCCTGCAGTCAACTCCGCGAGGCCCAGGCTCGGAACCGTGACCTGGAGGCGCACGTCCGGCAGCTGCAGGAGAGGATGGAGTTGCTTCAGGCCGGGGGAGCTGCAGGCGAGTCCCTCACCTGCCCCCTTCCCTGAGGTGCCCGGGGGAGGTGGGCCCGCTGCAGGTGTACACACCTGGGGGAGGGCGAGGGGCCAGGCTGGGGCACGCCGCGCCACCGCCCTCCTCGTCCCTCCACGCGCCCTACGCCTCTCTCTTCTCCTTCCAGCTGTCACGGGGGTCCCCAGTCCCCGGGCTACGGATCCACCTTCCCATGTAAGACCCCTCTTTTTCCCCTGCGACAAGCCTGCTGCCCCTCTTTGCTGCCCCTGTCTCTGTCACCCCGTACCCCCGTCCAGATTTAGGGCCCCCCTCACTATGTGGTTGCAGTCAGTAGATATTCTCCATTCACCCCACATCGACCAGATCTCCCTCGTTTAGGCTTTTCACCATATCCCCATTCGGGATATCGCATTCGGGTCTCCCTAGATAACCTCTCCGACCTCGACTCCCCTCGCTGTTTCTCGCCCCCCGCCGAGGGCGGCCGGGCCGAGCTGGGCTCAGATCGGGTCACCTGTCCCTTCTCTCTCCAGCTAGATGGCCCCCCGGCCGTGGCTCTGGGCCAATGCCCGCTGGTGGGGCCAGGCCCCATGCACCGCCGCCACCTGCTGCTCCCTGCCAGGGTACGTCCGGCTGCTCACGCCCGCCCGCCGCGCGCCCCCGCCCAGCTCCACGTACCCGAAGTCGCCTCTGCTTAGCAGCGCCTCTGCGGGGCTAGGCCTGCGGTGGGGAGGGAGGATTCTCGGGCAGCCAATCAACACAGGTCTCTAGGAAGCAGCCAATAATGAGTTCGGACAAGACTTAGGTTTGCGAGCCGGCCAACCAGAGCTACCCGCCCTGTGAGGGGGGCGGGGCGGGTGCCAGGGTTGTGGACCCCCTTAGGCGTAGGCGGGGCAAGTCCCGGGAGCCAATCAGAGGCTCGTGTCGCTGGGTGCTGACCCTCGCTCTCCCCCTGCAGGTCCCTAGGCCTGACCTATCGGAGGCGCGTTCCTTGCTCCTGTTCGCCGCTGCTCTGGCTGTTGCCGCCGCCCTGGGCTGCATTGGGTTGGTGGCCTGCGCCGGCCATCTCGCCGCAGTCTGACCCCGCCCGGGAGCCGTCTTCTCCGCCTGAACCCTAGAACCCGAGCCTTTCCTACACTCGGGCTCCGCTGGAGGGTTGGGTGACCGAGGCAGGGCCCAGAAGCCCCTCCCATCGCCTTCCAGTTCACAACACTCCAAGCGTGGGTCTCCGCCCCAGCTTCAGCCCCGTGATCCGGGCCCGCCCCCTGGCGGCCGGGGAGGGAAGAGCCGGGGCAGCAGCTCCAGGGAGGCTTGTAGCGGGGAATGCTGCTGCTGCTGCTGGGGGGATCGCAGACCTCTTCCGCCTGCCTAGCTGAGGCCCCCGATCTGGATGGGCAAGCTGCGACCTAGAGAAGGCAGCAGGGCCAGGGCTCATCTGTTTCTCACCCTCCAGGCACCCCCACCCACATCGGCTCGCAAACCACAAATCCTCCTTGTGCATGAGGCCCCGCCCCCTCAGGAAGGCTCTCTTTCCGCAGCGAAAGTCTAGCGCGAGCTCCGCCTGCTTTCTTGGGAATCTTTGTTTCTGACAGCCCCGCTTTTTCCGGGATTCTCGCGCCCTCCTTCTCACGTGCGCTGCTCTCGGAGCCCGCCGGCTCCGTCCGCCTCGGCAGTTTGGGTATTTATTGACCTTTCCTCTGACCCGCTGACAGGCTCCAGGACCCCAGCACCCTAATCCACGTTTTGGATGCACTGAGACCCCGACATTCCTCGATATTTATTGTCTTTCCCCACCTAGGACCCCCACCCCCGATCCTCGCGAATAAAAGGCCCTTCCGTCTGCCCCAAATTCTGAAATTCCTTGGGGTCTGCAGCTTGAGTCGAGGGCAAGAGGCTGCTCAGCGGGCCAATCGAAAGGCGAGCGGAGGCGGCCAATGGCCTGGCAGGAAGCTAGCGGGAGGCGAAGCAGACGAATCGGGTGGGGGTAGGGCTGAGGGGCGTGGCCTAGGCACCCGGCCAATAGGAGAAGACGAGCGGGCCCCTCGGAGGCACCGCCCATTGTCCAGCTGTGGCCCAGCTGTGCCATTCGACAGCGTTGAAGAGGCGGGCTGGACTGGCAGCTAGCGCCGCCGTCCTCGTACCACTGCGCCTGCGCGGGCCACGCTCATCCGTTCCTGAGACTTAAGCTCGAGAAAAGTTGGTGCAAACTTTCCAGCCCGTTTCCCCCGCCCCTTCTCCCAACCAGACCCGCCCCCCTGCGGAGCCGGGAATTCCGAGGGGTGGAGCGTGGGCCGAGATGGGGAGTGAGGGGGGCCTCTGGAGGACCCTGGAGACGGCGGCGTGCAGAAGCTTAGTCTCGGGGCAGAGGTGGCTTCGCGCCCTTAGCCCTCCAGGACGGCCCGTTACCTTCTCCGTTGTCCCGATGGGGAAACTGAGGCCCTGAACCAGAGGCACACGCGGGGGGAGGCAAAAAGCGCGGCCTGAGGCGGAGGGAAAACAAAGGGAGAATCACGGACAGACAGGGAGGGGGACGGGCACACACACAGACACTGGGACAGAGACCCTAGTAGAGAGCTGGGCCTGGCATCGGTACTGAGGAGGGGAGACGCGGGTACGCGGGAGAAGATCGGGAAGCACGAAGTGGGGGGTGGGGTGGGGAGGGGAGACGGGCGGGGGAGGGGGCTGGGGAAAGCCCGAGGGAGGAGGAGAAGGAGGGAGGAACTTCCCAAAGTTGCAAAACATGGCTACCTTGCCTGCGGAGCCGAGCGCGAGGCCGGCGGCCGGGGGGGAGGCAGTGGTAGCGGCGGCGGCGACCGAAGAGGAGGAGGAGGAAGCGCGCCAGCTCCTGCAGACTTTGCAGGCGGCCGAGGGTGAGGCGGCGGCGGCGGCCGGGGCCGGGGCGGGCGAAACGGCGGTGAAAGTGGAGGGCCCCGGATCCCCAGGCGTCCCCGGGTCGCCCCCCGAGGCCGCTGCCGAGCCGCCCATGGGGCTCCGCTTCTCGCCGGAGCAGGTGGCGTGCGTGTGCGAGGCGCTGCTACAGGCAGGCCACGCCGGCCGCTTGAGCCGCTTCCTGGGCGCACTGCCTCCGGCCGAGCGCCTACGTGGCAGCGATCCTGTGCTGCGCGCTCGGGCCCTGGTTGCCTTCCAGCGAGGCGAGTACGCCGAGCTCTACCGGCTGCTCGAGAGCCGCCCCTTCCCCGCCGCCCACCACGCCTTCCTTCAGGACCTCTACTTGCGCGCGCGCTACCACGAGGCCGAGCGGGCCCGCGGCCGCGCGTTGGGCGCAGTGGACAAGTACCGTCTGCGCAAGAAATTCCCGCTGCCCAAGACCATCTGGGACGGCGAGGAGACCGTCTACTGCTTCAAGGAGCGCTCCCGCGCCGCGCTGAAGGCCTGCTATCGCGGCAACCGCTACCCCACGCCGGACGAGAAGCGCCGCTTGGCCACGCTCACCGGCCTCTCGCTCACGCAAGTCAGCAACTGGTTCAAGAACCGACGACAGCGCGACCGGACCGGGGGCGGCGGCGGCGCGCCCTGCAAGAGGTGAGGGGCCCGGGGCGGCGCCAGTCCGGCTTTCCCGGGGACGTACCCCGCTCTCCCAGACCCGTTGTCCTCGGACACCCCCCCCCCCGCTCACAC
Organism: Capra hircus; assembly: GCF_001704415.2. Classification (NCBI taxonomy): domain Eukaryota; kingdom Metazoa; phylum Chordata; class Mammalia; order Artiodactyla; family Bovidae; genus Capra; species Capra hircus. The sequence goes on along the minus strand of NC_030825.1, from coordinate 54,362,633 downwards.
CCTCAGGCGCCCGCTGAGCGCGAGGAATCCGCGTGGATTAACTAGGCACTCGCCCTGCCCTCCACCCTAACACCGCTACTCCTCTCGCAGAGGCTGGGGAGACCGCCTCCCTCTATTCCACTCAAGGCTCCGTCTCAGATACCATCCGCGCCCGCGGCTAGGCTTGGGGGCGGCAGTGAGAAAAAGGGGCTGCGGGAAAGGAGAGGCCTTTGTCCTCGCTCCTGGGCGTAGGGGCTTCTTCAGACCCCTTCGCAGCCAGTACCTCCCTGACCGCGGCTGTCTCATCGTCTCTCCCGCCCCCCCAGGGCCCAAACAGCGTGGTCCGTCGTCTGTCTTTGTTGTGAAACGTGAACCTTCCCCAGCTCCGGTTTCCCTGTAACCCAAGCCCTTCCCCTCCCACCCTGCGCGCCGGCCTCTCGCTCCTTCTCAGACGCCCGGGGGGAGGGGAAGGGGGGTTGGGCACCGGGAACTGAGCTGGCGACTCCCTCCTTAGTGTCTCCAAAGCCACTCGGCTGTTTTCAGGCAGACTCTGGAGACTTCGGGCAGCCCAGTTGCTCAGCCTCTCGGACCCTACAGCCGAGGAGTTGGGAGAGGAGGGCCCCTTCTCACCCTCAGCGTTCAGCTTGAACCTTTGGGCAGTGGTATCAGGACCAGGCTTACAGAGACTCCTCCCTTGGGTCTCAGAGAGGAGGTTTCATTAACTCCCTGAAATTGCCCACAAAATTTTGGGCTGGGGGACATGGGAGGCAGTGGGCGGCTTGTGCTTTCTCCGAGCACTTTGCCTCTGGCTTCCGGCAGGAATGGGGCTGGCCCGTGGGGAAACACAGCATGAGTCCACCACTCACAATCCTCTCTCTGGCCAGCGAGTCTGATGGAAACCCCACTACTGAGGACGAGTCCAGCCGCAGTCCTGAAGACCTGGAGAGGGGGGCGGCTCCGGCGGCGGCCGAGGGCCCAGCGCCAGGCTCCATATTCCTGGCCGGGGCCTCCCCTCCCGCACCGTGCCCTGCCTCCTCCTCCATCCTGGTGAATGGGAGCTTCCTGGCGGCCGGCAGCTCTCCAGCAGTGCTCCTCAATGGGAGCCCCGTCATCATCAACAGCCTGGCCCTGGGCGAGGCCTCCGGCCTGGGCCCCCTGCTGCTCACTGGGGGTGCCCCTGCTCCACAGCCCAGCCCCCAAGGGCCCAGCGAAGGCAAGACCTCCCTGGTCCTGGACCCTCAGACTGGAGAGGTTCGACTGGAGGAGGCTCAGCCTGAAGCCCCGGAGACCAAGGGGGCTCAGGTGACTGCTTCAGGGCCCCCTGGAGAGGAGGTCCCGACGCCTCTGCCCCAGGTGGTGCCTGGCCCTCCTACGGCAGCCACCTTTCCACTGCCCCCAGGACCGGTGACTTCCATGGCTGCTCCCCAAGTGGTGCCGCTTTCCCCACCCCCTGGCTACCCTGCCGGCCTGGGTCCCACCTCCCCACTGTTGAACCTGCCCCAGGTGGTGCCCACCTCACAGGTGGTGACCCTGCCCCAGGCCGTGGGGCCGTTGCAGCTGCTGGCAGCTGGGCCAGGCAGCCCAGTGAAGGTGGCTGGCGCCTCGGGCCCTGCCAATGTGCACTTGATAAACTCCGGTGTGGGTGTGACTGCGCTGCAGCTGCCTTCGGCCACTACCCCAGGTAACCCCTTCTGGTGGCTGGGTGGGGGGTGCACTTGTTTGGGAGAGGGGAGTGGTGTTGGTGGGCTTCCTGGGACTGCAGTGGGGGGAGGGGAGCTCTTCCTTGGCAGGTCCCAGACCCTCCTGAGGCTCAGGCCAGGAAGACTTGGCCTCACCCTTACCCTGAAGGGGCTCCTTCTGCCTCTGGTTAATCCCCGTGCCCACCCTCCAGCAGCTTCATCCTCACCTGGGCGCCTCGGCTCCCCCCTCTCCCCACAGGAAACTTCCTGCTGGCCAACTCCGTGTCTGGCAGCCCCATCGTGACAGGTGTGGCCGTTCAGCAGGGCAAGATCATCCTCACCGCCACTTTCCCCACCAGCATGCTGGTCTCCCAGGTTCTGCCGCCCGCCCCCAGCCTGGCCCTGCCCCTGAAGCCGGACACAGCCATCTCGGTGCCCGAAGGAGCCCTCCCGGTGGCCACCAGCCCCGCTCTTCCGGAGGCCCACGCCTTAGGCGCGCTTCCTGTGCAGCAGCCACCCCAGCCGCCCCCCACCCCCGCCACCCCCACCCCAAGTCTGCCCTTCTCCCCAGACTCCTCTGGCCTCCTGCCCGGTTTCCCGGCGCCCCCGACTGAGGGGCTGCTGCTATCGCCCGCAGCCGTGCCCATCTGGCCAGCCGGGCTGGAACTGAGCGCCAGCACTGAGGGGCTGCTAGAGGAAGAGAAGGGGCTGGGAACACAGGCCCCCCACACCGTGCTGAGGCTGCCGGACCCTGACCCCGAGGGGCTGCTCCTGGGGGCCACCGCAGGGGGTGAGGTGGACGAGGGGCTGGAAGCCGAGACCAAGGTCCTGACGCAGCTACAGTCAGTGCCTGTGGAAGAGCCCTTGGAACTGTGACCCGCCGGCCCCCAGGCCTCCCCTGACAATGGTGCTCGAAATCCAGGCCGGGAGGAGGGGGCCCTCTCATAAACACAGCGGCTGCCTTCTACTCACACACACTACACCCTCCCTGGCCAGGTGCTCAATCTCTCCGTGCCCTGGAGGTCCACTCCTCAGACAGGATGCTGCCTCTGTTACAGCCCTCTCCTTGGTCTACATGGGGAGATTTGGGGGTCCTGACTTGGGGGCTCTGCCCCCCTTCGACCTGGTACTAGCTGTGAGCTGAAAGCCCTGCCAAATGGCTGAATTTCCCCTGCCCCCTACCCCCAGCCCTCTCCCTATCACTCCCTGAAACACTATTAATAGCTCCACCGATGTCCAGCGTTCTCAGAACTGCTTGGAATCCAGGGTGGAGGACGGGCAGTCCTGTGCCTAAAGACTCATGGACCCTCCCAGCTGGGCTCTTCCTGCCCACAGGTATGGGGGGTGTGGGCCGGGGTCCTCGGTTAGCACCTCCTGGACTAGAACCCCCGGTACTTTGTCCAGCCCCAGACCAAAGATACCCAACCACTGGGGCAACCCTGACCCCTATGTCTAGTTTGTATCCTAAATCTTTATTTTTCTAGGACGTGTTATGCCTTCATTTCCATTAAAATAAACAGACAACTAGAACCTTCCAGGGGTGTGGGTTACCTTCCAACAACTTGCCCAAGGAAAAGCTAAAGTAGAGAGAGCACACCTTGAGTTTCTGGCTTTGTGATCCATGCTCCCTGAGCGGGGACAGGCCTGAAGGTCAGATTGGAGGAGCTGTTTGGGGAGGTGTCTGCGGAGAACAGAGCTGAGGAAGAGGGCCCAGAGCAGCTGGCCTTGTCTCTTGCTGGTAACAAAGTTTTATTTCATTGAAAACAATAAATAATCTATAAATAGAATAGGGTAGGAGGAGGAAAGTGAGGTGAGATTGAACAAGGTGGAAAGCATTGGATTCTGGGCTGGGCAGTGGACAGGCAGAGGGAACCTTCACCTCCCTGCATTTCATTCAGGTGGGAGGGTGCTCCTTCCACCCTCTCTGTAGCTTCTCTGATTCCCCCGCCCAGAGTAGACGGGGGCTGTGAGAGGCTTGCCAACCTTGGGGCAGAAGTTCAGACTGCCCCATACAAGGCAAACACAAAGCATCAGGATCAATAAATAATACCACCTGCCAACCTGGGGGGCCTGCACTTGCGGGAGTGAGGCCCAGGAAACCATCACGGGCTCCTGGTTTCAACAACAGCAGGGCCCGAGGGAGGGCGCGGCACCCTCATCCTTGCTGAAACTCCGGAGAGACTGGGTCTGGGGAGCCTCGGGCCTTCTCGGCCAGCAGCTGGTAGAAGGGTTTGGGGGTCTCCCAGTTCTCGTCCTCACTGCTGGAGCTGTCCTGCTTCACGATCCGGTTGTGCTGGCGACTGAACCTGCGTGCCTTGGTGCTGGGGGAGAGGTGGTAGGATGGGTGGGTTTCCTCCGTCTCACCTCCGTCCCAGCCCCGGTGCTCTGGGCTCAGTAGTGACCAGGGCCTGGGCTGGGGATGGCCAGGGCTTTATTCGGCTCCACCAGGAAAGCACTAGCTCCTTGGAGACCTGTTAAGATCTGTGCGTGCGCTTGTTTTTCCAGAGGGGGGTGCAACTGAAGACTGGGCAGGTGGCAGCAATTTGAAGTTGGTAGAGAAGAGGGGTTTCAGGAGGGATGGGGCATCGAGACGGGGAGAGGAGGAGGCCAAGCGACAGGGAGTTAAGACTCAGTTTCCTGCTCTGAGAAACTCCCTGAAGCAGAGAGCACAAAGGGAGTTTAGGGCCAAGGGGGTCCAAATCGAGAATTCAGCTATTTGCCCCTCTAAGTTCCAGGCAGGCGTAGAGCACCCCTCTGCTTCTGTCCCCCAGCTCTTCCATAAACTTTGGAGACACCCAGATCTCCCACCTGAGGAGACTCCCACCCTGTTTCCAACATCACGAAGCTCAAGGCTCTGATGATTTTCAGGGGAGCAGGGAGGGCCCTAGCATCCACCACCCATGCCTCTGGGCAGGGGCTTCTCACCAGTATGGTTTTCGCTCCTGCAGGGTCATTACCCGCCAGAGTTGGGCCAGCTCCTTGGTGGCAGCCGTGGATGCGGTCCCAGGGCAGGCTCTGTGGCAGGAGTGGGGAGGAGGTGAGGAGGTGCCTGCACTCCTGCCTGGCTTGGGCAAGGGGCAACCACACAAGGGGCCCTGGCCCTCCCAGAGCCTTGACTTTCCTATCTGAGAGCTCAGATCCTCCCATGTTGCCCGAAAGGCTTCCCTTTTCGTGCCCTCTGGAATGGAGGTGACAGAGGAGGGAGCTGGACTAAAGGGTGGCTGGAGAGGGGCCACCTGGTGTCCCAGGGTCTGCATCTGCAGCTCAGGAGCACCAGCTCTTCCCCACTGAGGCGCGAGGGGCCTCCCCCACCCCTACCCCAGGCTGCAGGCTGGCAATGATTGTTCAGGGTTGGGCGCTTGACAGATCCCATCAAGTTCAGCTCCAAGAACTGCTTGAAACCTTAGAAATGAGGAGCTGTCTTCCCACAGGGTTGCTGGGGTGGGAGACAGGACATGAGCCTGAAACTCCTAGGTAGGGGTGAGCCCACTCCCAACCCGGCCCAGCAGGGAGGAACGCAGAGTCCAGAAGGGGGTGAAGATCCAAGAGCATCATGGGAGTCCCAGGACCAGCCACGGCTGAAGGTGGAGCCTCTTTTTTCAGATTATAGTAATTAATTAATTATATTAATCAGTTATATCGATTATATAAGTTAATATTAGCCAATTAATTTCCTTTTTTTCATAAGTCTGAGGCGAGTTTCACTGCCTACAACGCACGGAGCCAGGGGAGGCGGGGGCGAGAGTGTCAGCAGCAGAGGGCGGCCTAGCCCTGGGAGTGGATGGACAGTGAGGCAGGACCCCTGTCAGGGTCGAAGAGGACGCCCACCCACCGGATGTACTGCTTCCGGTTCATCCTGCAGAACATGATGAAGCCGTTGACACACTTCTTCTTCATCTGGGGGGTGCCAGGGGCTTTCTTGCTCTCCTTGGACTTGGAGGGACGCCGGCTGGCCCGGCCCTTCCTGGCCTTCCTCCCAGCCATGGGCAGAGGCGAGACCCGCCGGGTCGGGGTCCACGTGTAGTCCCCATCTTCGCTGGAGGACTGCAGGCCCTCGAAGTCAGCCTGAGTGTCCTGGCGGGGGCACAGAGAGGTGAAGGGGCGTAGGTGAGGGCGGGCAGGAGGCCTGGACTGACCCGGCCGATGGCTGTCCGTCTCCCTCACCTCCTGCTGCCTCCACACCGAGTCTGTGTCCATGTCCTCCGAGCCGGGGCTGGACGGCACCTTGCTGTTTTCACTCAGCGAGAGGTAGCAGTGGTCCAGCGAGACCGAGGACTGGCCCAGGTCGTGGGAGTCAGGGGGGTCTTTGGGGACCTCAGGGGGCATGTCCTGGGGCATGAAGGAGAAAGATGGGAGGAGAGGAACAGAGGGGGCCAGTGGTGTCCCTTCATGGCCCCCACTCGCGGCTTTCCTGGGATGTCACACGAGCATCGGAAACAGCTCAGGTTCAAAACAGCCTCATCCAGACACCGCCTCAGAAGTTCAAGCGAAGGTTCCTCAGTTCCCACAGCGGGTCTGGGAAGAGGTGGACTGGGGGCTTCTGCCTCCTATTCTGGGGCACTCCCTCTCAATTCCCCTGTGAGGGAGCTGGCACAACCTAGGCAAGTTTTAACTCCTCTGAGCGTCAGTTTCATCCACGATGGTGTCATCACGCATCCCCTGCCAGGCCAGGCCAGTGTTTACAAGAGCTCCACTAAGGCTGTCTATCTTTGTTTCTACTGTGAAATCAGCTACTCGTTAAAGCAGAGGCCACCTTCCCACACATGGAGAGAGAACCTTTTGGGGACCAGAGCCAGGCTGCGCCTCTTGTCAGTCAGAGGTTGAGCGGCTGGAGCAGACGGTGCTGCGGAAGTCAGCTCTGGGGCCTGGGAGGGAGGGTCTTTTGCACCAAGGATCCCAGGGGTCACCTGCTGTTTTCACTTTCCTCCCTGGTTAAATGGGGTCACAAGAGAGTCTGCCTCATAGAACAGTCCTAAGATTATGTGGGGTCTTTTCTGGGCACCTGGCAGCTTTTAGCTTTTATTCTTTACAGGCGGTTCATTCCAAGGGCCCAGCATAGAGCAGGGCTCCGGGTGGCCAGCAGATAGGTTAGGGCACAGATGGAAGGGTGAGTCTCTGGAAGGACCAGGAGAAGCATGATGGACAGACGGCTGAGTTGAGGGGTGGGGGTGATAGAAAGGTCGAGAGGACGGATGAGTGAATCAGTGGGTGGGAAGGATGGACGGGTGTGTGACAGGTGTGTGGGCAGACACCTACCTTCTTCTGTGGTTCCTCGAGGATGCAGGCAGAAGGTGAAGGTGCAGAATCTAACAATATTTCCTCAAAGAGAGCTGTCGGGGACAGAGAGGGAGACCAGAAGGGTGGCTGGGACAGAAACGCCTCTCGGGGCACCGGGCTGCTGTCCTGCCATCCCCATAGCTGGAGTGCCCTTCTCTGGCTTTGTGCTTTGGGATCTACTGCCCAAGTCCAAGTCCAGCTCACAGTCCAGCTCCTGTGGGGAACCTCCAGCCTGGGCAGAGTGAGTAGGTCCCTACTATAGGGTCCCGGAGCCTTCCCCACACCAGGCTGGCCTGGAGCAACTCCTCACCAGGCTGTGGGCTCCAGGGATGGGACGGGATTTGTTCTGGGAGGATTCACCCCTGGGTATCCAGTGCTGCCGAGCAAAGGGCTACATACTTGGTGGGCATCACTGCGGGTTTTTTCCTTCTCAGTGAACCAAACCTCAGGTCCAGCCCTGGGTGCTCACCTTGGGTCAGGTATTCATTGCCATCCTCCAAGATCTGTTCAGGCAGCAATTTCCCTGGGGAGCTGAAGAGGGAGGGGCTGAGCCCTAGGATCTCCTTCAGGGGGTCTGTCTCCGTCAGGTTGGTAATCTGGGGAGGCCCCAAGGCCAGTGGGCTCTCTGAAAATGAAATGTCAGGCTTGAGGTTGTGTCAGGCGTTGCCCTTTCCCAGAACACAACGGCTGGCTTTGAGGAGATGGTGCCCCACACTGGGGAAAGGTGACTCTGTCAGTTCCTCAGTGTGAGTGCTTAGAAGAGGAAATTAAGAGGCGCGGTGCCTGGATTCATGTTGGTGGTGGTGGTGGTTTAGTCGCTAAGTCGTGTCTGGCTCTTTGCGACCCCATGGACTGTAGCCCGCCAGGTTCCTCTGTCCATGGGATTTTCCAGGCAAGAATACTGGAACAGGTTGCCCATTTCCTTCTCAAGGGGAATCTTCTAAACACAGGGATCAAACCCACCTCTCCTGCTTGGCAGGCATGTTCTTTCCCACTGAGCCACCAGGGAAGCCCAGGATTATGTTAGGGATGGCATGCTATGCTAAGTTGCTTAAGTCATGTCTGACTCTGTGCAACCCCATAGACGGAAGCCCACCAGACTCCCCCGTCACTGGGACCCTCCAGGCAAGAACACTGGAGTGGGTTGCCATTTCCTTCTCCAATGCATGAAAGTGAAAAATCAAAGTGAAGTAGCTCAATCGTGTCCGACTCTTAGCAACCCCATGGACTGCAGCCCACCAGGCTCCTCCGTCCATAGGGTTTTTCGGGCAAGAGCACTGGAGTGGGGTGCCTATATATGTGTATGATGTTGTGCTAGATCCAACAGACCGATATGAGCTAGCTGGAGCTCCGTGTTAAGAAAGATTCTGAAGTAGTTTCTGGGATCAAGAGAAAGAGTTAGGATTGATTAGCAACATCCGCCATGGCAACCAATGGCTAGGGACAACAAGTACACTGTGTGCCCATGTCTAGTGGACATCCATCCCTCTCCCGCTTCCCCAGCCATCCTCAGAAGAAGGTACCAAGAAGGCCCCACACCCGCCTACAAGGGGGAGAGACAGCTTCAGTCACCTTGGGGGCTGCCCTCTGCAGTCCAGGCAGGAATCCAAGGGTCAGCATTTGGGGACTCCTTGCCCACCTCCTCGCCAGAATCATAGAACACCAGCTTCTGCCTGCAAGAGGTGGAATTCACGAGGCAGACCTGGAGCCCTGGCTGGAAATACTGTGGCACACAGAGTGAGCCCTTCCCCTCTGGGTGTCTCAGTGTTGCCCACTGTGGAGTAAGACGGGGATGGTTCTGTGCCCACCGCTGGGGGAGTGCTGGGGCAGAAACCTTAGTCAGTTGAGGTGCCTGCCCTTAGGGACCTTCAGGGCTTGAGATGAGAGGCCAGCTGTCATCAGAGCTGATGACACAGGGGGCAGTTGTGAGAGGGGTTTGAGGAGGAAGAGAGAAGGCGGGCAGGGCAGGACACAGAACCATGCTGAGCTAGAAGGATAGGTAGAAGGATGGGTAGTTTCTTCCAGGTGGACGAGGGGAACAGGCTTCCAGGAAGAGGGAACCAAGGATGAGAAGCCCGCTGGGACACGGGTGGGGCTCCTTCCAAAGTGGTGAATATTTAGTGGTAAGGATAAGATTCATGGGGAGGGGCTGGCAAGATGAGCTGGGGCAAGAGAGGGTCTCAAATGCAAATTAAGATATCTGGGCTCTACTCAATAAAAGGGAGCAGCCTAAAGCCAAAACCCAACATGATCAAGGACTCTGTTAAAAAAGCCACACAGGTGACTGGTGTTGACAGGCTAGAAGGGTAGGACAGGAGGCCAGGGAGGGGCTGTGGCCCTGGTCAGCACACAGGAAGCAGGGCTTTCCCTTGGGCTCCCAGTGCCTGGTGCAAAGCTAGGCCCTCAGAGGTGGTCACCCCGAATACCAGCAGAGGGTGGAAATTGACCCCATTTCTCCCCAGGCCTTAACCATTCCCCTGGAACACGTCAGCTCCCCAACTCATATCTCCTGAGCTTCCCTTACCTGGGACCAGGCTGGGTCTTGTTGAGAAAATGGATCATCTCGACCCCTTGCTGGGCCTCAAAAGCAGGATAAGACCCCGAATCCTGAGTATCATATTTGACACAGCAGCCTACGGGGGCAAGTTGGGATGGTCACTCCTGTGACGGGGCCAGATGCCAGGGCTCACAGGGACACGGAGAGGTGCCGGGGTCTCCCACAGCCTTCTGCCTCCTCCCACTCCAGCCAAAACCTCAGGCTGGGGGCGGGGACTCTGAATTAGGTTTGAAAGTGAAGGTGTTAGTAGCTCAGTTGTGTCCAACTCTTTGTGACCCTATGGACTGTAGCCTGCAAGGCTTCTCTGTCTGGAATTCTCCAGGCAGGAATACTGGAGTGGGTTGCCATTCCCTCCTCCAGAGGATCTTCCCAATCCGGGGATCAAACTCTCCTGCATTGCAGGTAGATTCTTTACCATCTGAGCCACAGGGTACCCTGAATCACCCCCAGGTTTCTGGAATCCTACATCTCTATTAGAAGCTCTAAAGAAGATAAAATATTTCAGTGCAATAATGATGATGAAATGATGGTAGCAAACAAGTGTATAGTACTTACCATGCCAGCAGTTTTAATCATTTTACGTACTACTCAGCACCCCTTGGCCAAAGGATATGGTTATTATAATACCCATTTGAAAGTGAAAGTGAAGTTGCTCAATCGTGTCCGACTCTTTGCGACCCCATGGACTGTAGCCTACCAGACTCCTCCGTCCATGGGATTTTCCAGGCAAGAATACTGGAGTGGGTTGCCATTTCCTTCTCCAGGGGATCTTCCCCACCCAGGGATTGAAACCGGGTCTCCTGCATTGTAGGCAGACGCTTTACTGTCTGAGCCACCAGGGAAGTCCAATACCCATTTACAGTTCAGTAAATGGATGCACTGAGCTCTAAAGAAACTTGTCCAAGGTCACAAGATTAGCAGGCGATCTGGAACACCCACCACTCATGGGTGACCCCAGGAAGTGAGCGTATGGGATCACTGGACAGTCACTAGCACCATGCCCATGGCCTGGCCCAGAGGATAGGGTCTGGGAGGAAGGGCTGAATGAATGGGCAGAGGAAGAGGATGACCCCGAGGCCTTGCCTTCCAGTCGTGCCTGTGTCTGCTAGGGGTGTCACACCTTTGAAGCTGGCTCACAGGAGCATTTGTCTGGCTGCTTCAAGGGAAGGGAGGCTCAGGAGGAGGCCCGGCTCTTGCCCCCAGTTCTGTGAACTGCAGCCCTCACGTGAGGGCTGCACTGAACCTGTCCCTGGCCTTACACCCACAGCCGAGACTGAAGGGAAGAGGAAACTGGGAACGAAGCCAAGAGACAGCACCTCTCTTGTGCATGGTCCAAGCCCCGGCTCCTAGGACTGTGTCCAGGACGCTGGGAGGTGCCTGATCAGTGGTGTGTAAATGACTGGCTAAGTCAGTGGAGAGGAAAGAGACCAACTTGAGATGTCACAGTGGACGCTGTTCTCAGCCACATCCAGCAATGTCAGCTGGCGTCTTCCTCCCTTCCTGTCACCTTGAAATGAGGATGCCTCAGCCCTGGGGAGACTGCAGGAGTCCCAGCATCTTGGAGGGGTGGTGGTCCCCACCACATTTCCTCCTTTCTGGTCTGGAGATGGGGTCTCCAGCTTCTCAGGCTTCTCCAGGGCCAGACAGCGACGAGGGTTCTGGGCCCGGGTCTGGCGTTCTGGGAGAGGAGAGAGATGGCATCAGACAGGGCGGGGGGCACTGTCTCCAGAAGGTGGTTGGGGTTGGGGTGGAGACACTCTGCTCTGGTCCCAATGACCTGCTTCAAAGCTTTGCCTGGCTGGGTCACTCAGTCCTTCTCAGGTAAGCCCAGATCCTCAATTAAAGACCATCTAGTCGGATAGCCCCTTCCTCTGCCCACATGTTAGAATCACTTTGAAAACTCTGAAAAATACTGATGCCCAAGTTCCACCCAGATAACTGAAGCCCAGCGTTCTGGGTGTGAGGCACAGGCAGGGAAAGCATCCCAGTGATTCAGATGTGCAGCCAGGGCTGGAAATCATTGATTAGGTCCAACTCCCCGCTCCAACTTTTTTTTAAAGCTAGGTCATGTGGCATGCAGGAACTTAGTTCCTCAGCCAGGGATTGAACCAGTGCCCTCTGAATTGAAAGCGGAATCTTAACCTCTGGAACACCAGGGAAGTCCCAAACTCCCTTTTTAAAGACATGGGAAATGGAGCTCAAAAGGGGGAAGAGACAGATAGTGAGTCAGTAGCATGGCTGAGGTGGGACTTGGGACCCTCGCCTCCCACACAGGGGTCCTTCCATCACCCATGCGCCCCGCTGCCCTGGCCTAGGGATGGATGACAGGACAGAGGGATGATAAATGCTGACAGCAGATTCCATTTGCTGGGCGCTGGCCACATGCCCCGCCACTTAAGCACTGCTGAGAGGTGTGCACATGGGCTCCTAATCCTGAGGCCCACCCTGTGGCAGGCACTCCAATATCCAGACCAGGAAACGGAGGCTCAGAGGATGGGAGTGACCCTCCCACCCCCACTCCAGGCCTCAGAGCTAGGAGGAGGAGGGCACCAGGAGTTGAACTGAGGCACGTCTGAATCTAGAGCCTGGTCCAGGCTCAGGACTGCTGACTTGGCCTCCCTGGAGTGGCGACGACCCTGGAGAAGGAGCCCCATTCCTGTGGGACTCCTGCTACCTGTTCTACTGCAGACTTGTACCTGATGCTCGGGTAGGCTTTTTCTTCCGAGGTTTCCGGCATGCTCCCCAAAGACGGGACTTCTGAGAGTGTGGGGAGCTGGATGGGGTGGAGAGTCTCTGCTTTGCGGGGCCTGCAGCAGGGTTCCAACCCAGCCCTGCAGAGGATGGAGAAGGAGGCAGGTCAGACGGCCTCACCTTCGTCCAGCCTTGAGTCCTGCCTCTGGACAATGCTTCCCACTGGACGGGGGGAGGGAGGCTGCTGCAGTCTCCAGACAGACTTTGTAAAAGTGGAAACTGAGGTCCCGGGAGGAGATGGGACTTGTCTGAAGTTCCACAGCCAGGTGGCAGAAGTACAGGTGAAAACTCAGGTATCTGCAGGTCCATTCCGGGCCTCGGCCCAGACAGAAGACTGACTCAGTGCTTCCCAAATGCTTACCCATCTTCCGCTCCCAAACCAACTCCTCTTCCTACCTCCTCAAGACGGTGGGTGGCCCGCGGCCTCTCCCCCAGGCCTCGCAATTCTTCCTCGTGAACATCTCCCAAATTGACCCTCTTCAGCCCACACTCTCAGCCATGGTGCTGCATTTGCTTGCGGTCTCTTGCCCAGGTCCCTCCTAGAAGTGTCTCCTCTGGTCTCCCTGACTCGTTTCTTACTTAATGACCCCCACACTAGATGTCAGGGACCTCTCCCTAAACAGCCACTCTGACGGTGGTTTTCCTCTGGCTTACAGTCCTTCAGTCGTTTTCATCCTCTCTATCTCCCTCCCGAGCCAGGCTCTCGAGGCCCTTCAGAATCTCATCTCTGCCTCACCTCCTACCCTTCTTGCCAGGGTATTTCTCACACCAGTAACACCACCACCCAGCACATACAATGTGGGACGACTGGCATGTTCCAGGCACTGTGTGACAGCACTCCTTGCGTGTATTAACTCATTAAATTCTCACAACAAACATTAAGGAAGTACTCGTACTGGTCCATTTTGCAGATGAGGGAACTGAGGCACAGAGCAGTTTAGGTCATGAGACACATATGTCTGAGTCTGGACCTGGCTCTGGAGTCTGTGCACGTCATCTGGGTGCTGCACGGCCCCTCCAGTCACACCCGATGGCTCACCTGTCCCCAGACTTTCCATTTGTGTCTTCTTGTGCCTGCGGGCTCCTGCTCACATTGTTTCTTGTTTGCCTGGCATGGTGCCCCCCTGTCCTTGAAGGCCCGCTCTAAGGGCCCTCCCCCTACAGGCTTCCCAAGACACACTCCTCTGAGGTCACAGCATCTTGGATTCACGCCAGGCTGTGAGATCCGGGGAGGATGGGAACCATTTAGGTCACTTCAACATCCCCTACAGCCTGAACATAGCAGGCACTGGGAACGTCGGCTGAGCTTACTTACCCCTGAGCCCGCCGTGCCCATGGTTGGTGTGGAGCTGGAGCAAGGCCTTGGTCACATTGATGCTGCTCTGTAGGTAGTGAATGTACTGCAGGACGTGCAAGAGAACCTCCTTCTGCTCCCAAAAGAAAGACGGGATTGAGCAGGCACTCAAGATCACGTGAGGCTGCTGGGGACCAGGGACAGTCAGGCTCCAGGACCCCTGGGGCCCCATCCCAGCAATCCTCCCACCATGGGCAGAGAGGTTCCTGTTGTGCCCTTCAGTCCTTACCGTGGCCCAGGGAGCCAACGGTTTCAGCTCTGAAGACAGGCCCAGAGCGCTGAAGGGATCGCTGGGTTACAGAGAAGGTGTGGCCGAGCTGGGGTGTGAAGCCAGGCCTGCCTGCCTCCCATTGTGGTTTTGGGGGCACATGCTGCTGGGCTTCCTGCCCCTGGCCCTTAGGCACGTGCACAGTCCCCCTCTCCTCCCTGGCTTCTTTCTTTGAGCCTCGGCACAGCGTTCCCCGCCTTCCAGAAGCTTTCCTGACCTCCTGACCCCACACCTAGGCTGTTCAGATGTCTCTCCTCAGCACTCCTGTGACACCCTGGGCCTGTTTCCACCAAGGCACTTGCCACACTGTTTTATAATTATCCATTGATGTGTCATTCTCTCCCATTGACCTTGAACCCGTTGAGAGTAAGAGAATGTAGCTGATGGATTTCTGGATCCTGAGCACACAGAACGCAGAAGTGATGGAGCCAGTTATCACTGAAGGAATGACTCTTTCCCCATAGCATCAGCAGGCATCCCCCATCCAGCCACTAAGTCAAGGCTGAGTTGACACTGGAGATACTAAGCTAAAAAAGATACCAACCAGTAAGCCACAAGGAGGGTGAACTATACAAACTTTTTTTTTGCCTTCACAGAACTTACAATATAGGGAGGGCAGCAGACCTTAATAAACTCATAATTCACATAAAATTATTGACTGTGTGATAAGCATTAGGAATAAAAGAGCATGATGCAATTAGGCTTGGGTGTCCAAAAAGGCCTCTCTCAAGTGGCAGCATTGAAACTGAATAGTGGGGAATTCCCTGGCAGTCCAGTGGTTAAAACTCGGTGCTTCCAGGGCAGGGGGCTCAAGTTCAATCCCTGGTTGGGGAACTAAGATTCTATATGTCGTGTGGCGTGGCCAAAAAATTAAAAATATTGAAATTAAAAAAAAATAAACCGAAGAGTGTAAGGAGTTAGCCTGGTAAGGAGGTGAGGAAAGAATACCTATAACTTTTTTTTTGGATTGAAATAGATCCCTAGAATAACAACAAAACTGTGAGCAGGAATCTTCCAAACCCCACATCAGGAAACATGGTCTCGGGAGTGGGGGATAAATTGAGAGACTGGGATTGACATATACACACTGCTGTATATAAAATAGATAACTAACAAGGAAACTTAGCACCAGGAACTCTGCTTAATACTCTGTAATGACCTATACGGGAAAAGAACCTAAAAAAGAGTGGATATATGTATATGTATGACTGATTCACTTTGCTATACAGCAGAAACCAACATAACACTGTAAATCAACTATACTCCAATAAAAATTAATTTAAAAAGAGGAAGCATGGTCTCAAGAGGGACATACGTGAAACTTTTCCATAAAATGTAATACGGATAGTCACTAAACATGTTTAATCTGATCCATGGGAAAAAAAATAGTCACTCAGTAGTGTCTGACTCTTTTCAAGTCCGTGGACTGTAGCCCGCCAGGCTCCTTTGCCCATGGAATTCTCCAGGCAAGAATATCGGAGTGGGGAGCCATTTCGTTCTCTAGGGAATCTTCCTGACCAAGGGACTGAACACAGATCTCTTGCACTGCAGGTGGATTCTTTACCGTCCGAGCCACCAGGGAACCTGATACACAGAGGGAGTTATAATTTACTTAAGGATTAATGGCTATTGATGCCCAGGTGGCTCAGTGGGTAAAGAATCAGCAGGTAAAGAATCCACCTGCCAATGCGGGTTCAATTCCTGGATCAGGAAGATTCCCTGGAGAAGGAAATGGCAACCCACTCCAGTATTCTTGCCTGAGGGAAATCCCAGGGACAGAGGAGCTTGGCAGGCTATAGTCCATGGGCTCGAAAAGAGTCAGACACTGCTTAGCAACCAAGCACGCACACCACACAATGTGTGGCCACACCGCACACAGCCCAAAGACTATTAGCTTAGGTCCTGGCTCCAACCTGCCACTTACTGGCTGTGCACTGGGAGCAGGTCATTTTACCTCCTTAGAGCCTCAGTTTTCTCATCTGTGCAATGGGCACAAGGGTATTCATTCAGGCTCAGAGGCGTATCATTAGGATGAAATAAATTTGAGTGTGTGAAATTGCCCAGCATACAGCCTGATACATTCGTTGACCAATAAATGCTTAGTTGATGACTGAGACTGAGGACTGACTGGGATGAAGGTCGTATGTAAAGCAGGAGGCCCAGGACTTAATTTAAGAGAGGAAGGTCTATCTAGTCAAGGCTATGGTTTTTCCTGTGGTCATGTATGGATGTGAGAGTTGGACTGTGAAGAAGGCTGAGCGCCGAAGAATTGATGCTTTTGAACTGTGGTGTTGGAGAAGACTCTTGAGAGTCCCTTGGACTGCAAGGAGATCCAACCAGTCCATTCTGAAGGAGATCGGCCCTGGGATTTCTTTGCAAGGAATGATGCTGAAGCTGAAACTCCAGTACTTTGGCCACCTCATGCGAAAGATGCTGGGAGGGATTGGGGGCAGGAGGAGAAGGGGACAACAGAGGATGAGATGGCTGGATGGCATCACTGACTCGATGGCCGTTGAGTCTGAGTGAACTCCGGGAGTTGGTGATGGACAGGGAGGCCTGGCGTGCTGCGATTCATGGGGTCGCAAAGAGTCGGACACAACTGAGCGACTGAACTGAACTGAACTGAACTGAAAACGGGAAAGAAATGGGATCCTTCAGACAGCTGAGGGAACTCCCTGGTGGTCCCGTGGTTAGGACTTTGTGCTTTCACTGCTGAGGGCCCAGATTTAGTCCCTAGATAGGGAACTAAGATCTGGAAAGCTGCACAGTGCAGCCACGAAAAGAGAGGGGACAGTGGACTGAGACCTGGAGAGGATTCTACCATGGGGATGTGGTCCTCTGCTCGTGATGAAATGCTGCTGCCTGTGCCCTGACTTGACTGTCATTCCTCCAGTGCAGGGATTGTCTCAGCCATCTCCACCCTCCCTGCCAAGAACTATAAGAGCCCATGCACACCAAATTCTCCAGTGGGCAAAAGGGCAAAATTTCTCAGCTAATTTTGAGCACTGTGGTGGTCTGTATAATGCCTCCCCCAAAGGTGTCCATGGCCTGGTTCCCGGAACATGTGCATGTGTTGCCTTATATGACAAAGGGGCCTTTGCAGATGTGATTAAGGATCTTGAGATAGGGAGATGATTCTTGATTCTGGCTTATCTGAGTGTGCCCAATGCAATCACAAGCATCCTTATAAGCGGGAGGCAGGAGGGCCAAAGGCAGAGGGAGCAAACTGCTGACCAAAGCAGAGATAGAGGTGAGACCAGAAGCTGTTATGCTTCTAGCTTTGAAAAGGCCATGAACCAAAAACCATACGTTGCCTCTAGAAACTGACAAGGCTTCCCCAGTGTCTCAGGGGTAAAGAACTTGCCTGCAATGCAAGAGACTCAGGAGACTTGGGTTCGATCCCTGGGTCAGGAAGATCCCCTGGAGGAGGGCATGGCAACCCACTCCAATATTCTTGCCTGGAGAATCCCATGGACAGAGGAGCCTGGCGGGTTACAGTCCATGGGGTTGTAAAGAGTCGGACACGACTAAAGTGACTGAGCTCGCACATGTGCAGAAATTGGCAAAGGGGGAGGAAACAGATGCTCTCCTGGAACCTCTGAGAAGAACCAAATTCGGAAATCATCCCAATGAAATCACAAAAGAAGGCTGTCAGAAAGGGAACCGACATTTATTCAGGCCCTGTAACGGCTATCGGGTCTTTTTGGTCTCACAATATGAGTAGGAGTAGTTATTTTTCCTTGATTTATAGCTGAGAAATCTGAGGCTTGAAAGGCTGATAATCTGAGTGAGCTGCCCAGAGTTCTGCAGGTGTGAAGCTGGAGGGCTCAGATCCAGACTGTCTTGACTCCCAGGGAGATGACCTTGACCTGGTGCCTTGCCTATTTTTTTCCTCTGTCAATTCCTCCCGCCTTCTTTTTCTTTTTTTTTTTGGTCACCATGCCACATGGCATGTGGGATCTTCCCTAACCAGGGATCAAACCTGTGCCCCCTGCATTGGGAATTCAGATTCTCAACCACTAGATCACCAGAGAGGTCCCTCCCCCTGCCTCCTTTGCAGGAAAGAATTCCTCAGACTTCTGGTCATGGGATCACAGACTCCCAGAAATTCCCACTCAGAGCAGGACTCTTACCATCTCAGTGCTGTCACTGGGTTTGTGTGTCTGTCTAGATTTCCCAGGACAAGGGAGGTCAGCCCAATTGCTGAAATGTTCCGATCTGCCTCCCAAATTCACCTCCTCTCCTTCAGCCCCTTTACCTTGGTGAGCTTCTTGGTACCAGTCTTCAGGGTCACTGGCAGCATCAATGCCAGCTCTTGCAGTTTGCTGGTATGGTTTTTCCTCTGCTTCCTGTTTTGGGACAAGAGCCGGTTTTGGTTAGGACATCCCAAATGGAATTTGGTATCTGACACCACCCCCCAATCCACCTGTTTCAGTGTTCCCCATCTCAGAGAAGCTTAGTTCCCTGACCAGGGATTGAACCCATGCCTCTTGCAGTGGAAGCATAGAGTCTTAGCCAGTGGACCCCCAGGGAACTCCCAGTCACCAAATTTTGCCCATTCCTCCTCCAATCCCTTCTCTCCATCCCCTCACCTCTACTCTAGTCCATGTGTTGACATCCTCATAGTTCTCCCAGCCTCCCATCTGGCCTCCTCCAAACCATACTCTCTCTGAGAGTCAGGGTGATCATTCTTTCTTTTTTTTAATATTTATTTTGCAACACCAGGTCTTAGTGGCAGCACGTGGGATCTTCAATCTCTCGTTGAGGCACTTGGGATCTAGTTCCCTAACCAAGGATGGAACCTGGGCCCCTGGCATTGGGAGCACAGAATTTTAGCTACTGGACCACCAGGGAAGTCCCTGGAGTGATCTTTCTGAAACACAAAAATGTCTATGGTTTTCTCATCTGTGCAAAATGAATGAGGATATTCTTTCAAGGCGCAGAGGGTTATCCATAGGACTGAATACCTTAGTTACCTAAGAAGTACTTCAAACCTCTCAATGCCATCCCATTATTAAGAATCAAGTCCTTGATTTTATCAAAAATCAAACCCTTAACATGGCTTATAATGCCCGCCCCTCCCCCCACGGCTTGGCCCACCTGATCATTCTGGTCTCATCTCTTACTTCCTTTCGTTCTCTCCCATCAACAGCCCCCAACTCCACAGGACAGGTGAGGTACCTCTGCTAAGGGGCCCCTGACCCTGAGCTCATGCATTTCTCTGATCCCTGCACTAGGCTGAGAGCTGAGTTGGGGGCACCTAGAACAAGGTCTGGCACATTGCGGGAACTCACTGCCTATTTGCTAAATGAACAGATAAATAAGGGTGTGAAAGAAGTTAACTCCTGAGCAGATGCAGAACTTTCAGGATATAATCCCTGAATCCATAATTCATAATATATCCATGTACACACACCTGTACCTCTTTCTCCTGACAGATGGAGACACAAAGATGTTGGCGCCTCTCTCCCAAATTACACACTTCTGGCACTACTCCTGCTACTTGTTTGGGAAAGCCCGAACACCTCGTCTCCACCAATCCTTATCTCATCTTCCTTCAGGGCCTGGTTCAATTGCCATCCACCCCAGGAAGCCTCCCGTCTTTCTCCCTGACTGAAAGCAGGATCAAGCCAAACATACTCCAATTGATTACATATGTATTTCTGATTCCTACTCAGACCCACAAACTGATACCCCCTCTTTTATTTTTGGCTGTGCTGTGTGGCATGCAGGATCTTAGTTCCCTGACCAGGGATCAAACCCTTGCCCCTGCATTAGGAGCGACGAGTCTTAACCACTGGACTGCCAGGGAAGTCCCTCGATACCTCCTCTTTGCCAGGTCCTGTGCTGGACACTGTGGAAAGGGAGAGAAATCGATTCGCTGTCCTCAAGGACATGAGGGACCAGTGTGGGAGGCACTCTTATCTCCCCAACCAAACTCTGAAGTTGAAAGAATCATTCTTACTCATTCATTCAGCAATTGCTTATTGAGCCCTTACTGTGTGCCAGGAAATGTGATTGGTGACAGGGATAAAAATCTATAAAACAATAACTTTCTAGAGTCCACAGTACAGCCAGGTATCCATCTATCAAATTGTTCCACAAACAACATAAAATGGCAACTAGAAGCAAAACCAGCTATATAATTTGCTGAGGATAAGAAGATTTTCCTCGTGGTCCAGTGGCTAAGACTCCAACCTTCCAATGCAGGGGGCTCCATTTCCATCCCTCGTCAGGGAACCCAGATCCCACAGGCCCCAATTAAAAAGATCCTAGGTGCTGCAACAAAGATCAAAGATCCTGCACACTGCAACTAAGATCCGGCGCAGACAAATTATATATAAATATATAAATAATACATATAAACATCTATATTTATATGTTTAATACATATATATATTTATATATGAATAATATATATAAATATGTATTTTTTATTTGGAGGGAGAATAAGGGTAACTAGGAATTGCAAAATCTTGGTCTGTCCTGGGCAACAGTCCTGAATAGGTGTGACCCGGGGCTGTGCTCACAGAGGCCTCTGGGAATGGGGCACTCCCTCCCAAGGGGGCTTCTTTCCTTGCTGGATGGTTCTGGTTTCAGACAAGTCTTCCTCACAGTCTCTATGATTTTCACTCACTAATCCCAGCTCTGCCCTCTGATTCTGTGGGGAACAGGTCAGTTTCAGCCACACAGGTCTTTTTCTGTTTCTCTCAACTGCCAAGTTTATTTCTGCCTTCAGGGACTTTCCCATCCCCACCACCTGGAATGTTTCTTCGCCCTGATTTTTCACATGGCTGATTTCTTGCCATTCAGCCTTTAGCTTAAATGTAACAACCCCAGAAAGGCCTTTCCTGACTACCTGATCTAAACAGGCACGTTCTTTGTCACATGCTCACATCATCCATCGGCATCCAAACTCTTTCTTTCTCTCTTTTTCCTTTTCTTCTTTCCTTTCCTTCTTTCTCCCTTATAAATATAAACACAAGAGCAGGGATTTTTGTCCCTTTTATTTATTGCTATATCCTGAACTGACTTCTCCATTAGGCACAGGTAAGCACAGTGCCAAAGGCTGGTGATAATTTTAGGGGCTCATGAAGTGTTTTCTTTTGAAATCAGAAGAGAAAAAAATTAATATAATTCAACTTGGATTACATTCATCTTTATACCAATGCTGTCATAAATGACAGCTTTTAATGTGTTTTTAATGAAAGAATGAGCCCAAGAAAGCAAAATTGCCTACGACCCACAAAAGTCATATATGGCTTTGGCTATATTCCTAACTCCTGGAATAATACCTGGCTCTTAGTAGGTGCTCAACAAAAAATTGTGTTGAATTAAAGAATGCTATTCTGTCTTATGATTGCCTTTCAGTCTTTGAAGTGGCAAATCACTCTAATTCTTGGGTTTCCTTTTCCCTGAGCTACTCAGCCTAAACACTCACTATTCCTTTATTTTACAGGAGCTGGAAGGAGCTTTAATCAAGAGCCAGTCCAGGGGACTTCCCTGGTGGTAAAGACTTTAACTTCCAGAGCAGGAGATGCAGGTTCAATCCCTAGTCAGGGACCTAAGATCCCACATGTCTTGTGGCCAAAAAACCAAACGTAAAACAGAAACAGTATTGTAAAAAATTAAATAAAGACTTTAAAAGTGATCCACATCAAAAAAATCTTAAAAAAAAAAAAAAAGCCAGTCCAAATTTCTCATATCAGCTATGTGAAATCCAAGGCCCTGACTCTAATTTGCTTAACATGTGCAAGAATTTAAAAGCCACCTCAAAATGAGGGAAAGCAAGGGGCAGTCCCAAGAAGCAGTATAACAGTTGGTTATTATAAACTTCAGCTTTTGAAGCAAACAGATCTGGTTGAAATTCCAGCTCTGCCACTTGCTGTGTGATTTTGGACAAGTGCTTTCATCTCTCCAAACCTGTTTATAATTCATTTATAAAATGGAGCTGGCTGGAAAGCGTGATCTTGTCCAGGTGTTTAGCACCAAGGGCGTGCTCATGAAAGGTTTGTTCAAGATAGAAGGTAGACAGTCATTTGTTGGAACGATTTAGGTATAAGGGATGTTGGAGAATAGGGTGGAGGTATTGTAGTGGATGACTATGGTTGATAAAACTGTCATTTTTGGTTGACCAACATCCAATCCCCGTTTTCTGGTAATAATTTCCTTTGGGTTACGATCCCTCCCCCACTCTCAGTCCATGTGGTTCACAGAGTTTGAACCCAACCTCCCCTTCCACTCTTGGCTCTGATGTTGTCTGGGTTGGCTCACCATTTGTGAGGGCAAGAGACCTTTCAGTCACTCCAGGTCCACATCCTGCCAACCTGACAAGTCTGGCATAGATTCTCTTTCCAGGATCCATTGACTCTGATTAGCTACGTCTGGGTTACTACCCAAATCCTGAACCAGTTACTTGACTTTTCCCTTCCATTAGGGAGCACTGAAACAAAGTCTAATCAAGAAGTCAAGGGATTGGTTGAGGATTTGGGTAGTAACACAGGCTTCACCAATCAGAGTCAATGGATCCTGGGGAGAAAATCTCTGCCAGACTTGTCAGGCTGGCAGAACATGGACCTGGAGGGGCTTAGGAGCCATCTTGCCCACACAAATGGAGAGCCAACCCAGACAACAGCAGAGCCAAGACAGGCAGATTTCTGGCCATATAATTTAACCCCTCACTTGGAACCAGCCTAGCCTGATGCCCCAGAATTTTTTGTTTAAAGGATCCAATAAATCCCCATTTATGCCTTAGCCAGTTTTAGCTAAGTTTCTGTTAATTGCAATTGAGTCTTTATTAATACAATGACTCCACATCTAAAAAGCGAGGAAAGAGAATGCACTGTTGGTGACCTCTGGAATTCCAGGAAGAATAGGCAAGCAGGAGAGAAATTCTTCATTGTCTTCATGTGCTCCTTCTGAGCACAGTTCCTAAGCAGAGAACCTAAATAGAGCGGATGCTGATTTTTGGAGTTAATAAATGAAGAGACAGGTAGATGAAAAGTCACTGGGGAAGAAAATAAGGGATAAGATGAATTTTGGCTCTCTTCTTTATCCAGATGTTGGAGGAAGGGAGAAATCTGATCCAACCCTAATCTGCTGGGAAAACCTCTCTATTAGATTCCTGACACTTGGTCGGGGCTTGATGGCAAAATAAATACGTAAATAAAAGAAAGGAAGGAAGGGCATTTTTAAAAAATCAGAATGTCAAAACCTGCAAGGGCTTAGAGAGGATCTCTGCCAACTACTTCAGAGTTCTCTCATCTTGAAATGGCAGTAATATTTGCACCTACTTCCTCCTGGAGTTGTTGTCAGGATTAACAAGTATACAAACAAAAAGCTTAGCAAAAAGTCTGGCAAACTAATAAATGCTCAGTAAACACTATTGTTATTATCATTCTACCAGAGTGGCGAGAGCTGCAAGGGAGGTGGGCCAGGGGGAGCCCTTACCTGTCACTGGGACTCAGGGAGTTGGTTCTGGGCTGTTCAGGAGAACACACATGTTTGCTGGAATCCCACATCTGCAAAGAGGGGAAAAGAAAGAATTATTAGTGACCTCTGGGATTCCAAGAAGAATGCACAGTATGATAGGCAGCCTCATTTCCCTCCACGGTGCTCCTCTGAGCACTCAAGAGATCCCCAAAAGAGTCCTGAGTCCCCATAAACACAGGCCAATAGAACAAACGAAAATGTCCAAAGTCTAAACTGAGGTCCATGAATCTCAAATTGGAAGTTTGGGCTTGTAAATCATGATCCAGACCTAAAACTAAAAGCAGCAGATTTCCAAACTTTGATTCAGAGCTTTAGTCTTAATAATGAGATGTCAGACTCTGCGGTGGAGAGCGGACCTGAAAACTGTGGCTTAAGATATTTAAACTATGATATTAAGACAGCAACCGTATGATTTTAAACGTCCAAAATGAGGATCTAGAGCCTAAAAAGGAGACTTTCCTAAACCTAAAAGCCTTAAACTCTAATACTGAGGTATTCTAGACCCCTAAACTGTCAACTTCTGATCTCCAAATATAAGCCCAATACTAATATTAAGAACACAGACCAGAAACCTTAATATTGAGAACCCAAACCCTAAACAAAGAAACCCGAGCTCCCAAAAGCAAACCTCACCCCCCCCAAATTTACCTCAGATTTGAAAACGAAGACCTCTAGACCCTCAAACTGTCACTTCAGACCCCCAAACTGTGCCCCCAAGCCTAAACTGAGATCTCACATGTGAGTTCTATCTAAAACCCAAACTCTAAAACTGCAGCCCCATACTCAATGTGGGGGACTCCAGGCCTTAACAGTTCTTAAAGTTCTAAACTGGGACTCCAAACCCTAAATCTCACATCTCATACTCTATATTAAGATTCTAGACCTTAAATCTATATTGAGACTTCAATTCTCCAAAATTAGACCTCAGGCCCCCAAATTATACTCTAGGCTTCTAGATTTCCACATTAGTATCTCTGATTCCAACAGGAAAGTTCCAGTGACAAAACCCAAGATTTTCAGATTTCCCAAAACTAGTTCTATCCAGACACAAATCCCAAGACTACAGGTCCTAACTGGTGATCCCCAAGTCCCCAACACTATTCAGAGACTTCATACGTCAAACTTGAGCCTGGTCCCGCAAACCTAGGCCCTCCCTCAAATCCAAACTCCGGCTCTGCTGCCCAGGTCCCACCTCGCATACAGCCTGGGCACCCAAGGCACACCCGCCCTCCCGCCCCCCGAAACTCCCAGAGTGACCACGGCCAGGAAATGCCGTTCCTGAGTGGACCCCAGGCTCCCGTCTGACCGGCAAGCCCCCGAACTATTCCCCTTGGCCTCCAGCATCCGCCTCGAGAGACCCCCCTTCTGGTTTTGCGCCAGCCCCAAACTTGGAAGCCTGATTGGACAGTGTCTCGCGCTGGCCCCCGGAGGCTGTTCGCGTGCCGGAGCCTCACGCCGGCCTCGGCCACCACGTTCCGAGCCCAGGCGTGAGGCGGGCGCAGTCCCTTTTGGCGTGAGGTTCCTGCTTGAGGCCTGAAGAGAAGAGCAAAAGTGAGCGCTTGCGGCCAGGCTACGCCCCCACCAGTTCCTGCCAAGGTGTGCTAGGCGCCAGACTGGAGAGGAAACGGCAGGGTACAAGTGGCCGTGCGCACGCGCGCCTGGGGAAGGTCCCAGTCTTCCAGCACAGCGCGAGCCTGGCTTCGCGCCTCCTGTCAGTCTGCCCGTGCGCGCCAAAAGGCCGACCAATCAGGGCTCGCCCAGTTCCCGCCTTTTCAGCAGGCCCCGCCCCTCCTGGCCACGCCCCTAGTCCACTTCAGAGGTCCGAGGCCAAAGGAGCCGAGCGAGGAGGCGGGGTCTCCTCAACTGCCAGCTATAAGGAAGCAAGGGAGATCTGACTGATCTTCCCTCCTGCCCTCTGGTGTCCGGTTTCCAACTTTTCCCTTTAGCACAGGGTTAATGTGGACTGAGCGACTTCACTTTCACTTTTCACTTTCATGCATTGGAGAAGGAAATGGCAACCCGCTCCAGTGTTTTTGCCTGGAGAATCCCAGGGACGGGGGAGCCTGGTGGGCTGCCGTCTATGGGGTCGCACAGAGTCGGACACGACTGAAGCGACTTAGCAGCAGCAGCAGCAATGTGGACTTACTGTGTGCCAAGACCCATGCTAGAAGTTGAGGATTTAGCCACAGCCTTCCTCGTGCAGTCGGGAAGGCTCACAAACTGTGAGAATCTAGTGAGGTAGAGGCTGCGTTAAAGAGTGATAAATTGAGAAAAGCTTCAAAGAAGAGGGCCGCCGGAATCAGACCTTAATAGCAGTTCCTCTCATGAAGTTATGTTTCTTAATATAGCAAACTCTGCATTTTAGAAAGTTCGCTCTCACAACCTATGAGAAGGATGGACAGGAAAATACTGCTTAAAGGGAGGCGATCTAGCAACCTAAAGGAAAGTAGAGGTACTGGTGTCCAGCACATTTCAGTTTAAATCACTTTCTGGCTGTGTTGCCATGGAGAAAATTCTCAATTTATTTCTGCCTTAGCTTTTATAAGTTTGGTATAATGCTTGGATTCTCTGCACAGTGTCTGGCACATATTTGTGCTTAGTTGCTCAGTCGTCTCCGACTCTTCAATCCCATCGACTGTAACCTGCCAGGCTCCTCTGTCCATGGGGATTCTCCAGGCAAGAATACTGGAATAGGTTGCCATGCCCTTCTCCAGGGGATCTTCCCAACCCTGGAATGACCCAGGTCTCCTGCATTGCAGGCAGATTCCTTACTGTCTGAGCCGCCAGGGAAGCCCACAAATACTGGAGTGGGTAGACTAGCCCTTCTCCAGGGGATCTTCCTGACCCAGGAATCGAAACGGAGTCTCCTGCACTGCAGGCAAATTCAATAGGCATATAATTAGCATGCAATAAATATTTACTCAACACATTTACACTGTTCTGGATGTTTGAACAAGATACACAAAGGTGCCTGTCTTCGTGAATCCTCTATTATAACTATAATATATACAAATTTCTAGTATATGGAGCTTTTCTCCCTCCTAAGGTTTAAGGCTCACTTCTTTATTTGTAAATTAGTGGTAAGAAAATCAGGGGTAAAAGTAGATGGGAAAGTGTTTGAGAAAATACAAAGCACTGCTAATTATCATGTTAATCAGTTTAAAGAAATCGGTAAACTTGCTGTTTCCACCCCTCACAAACGCCCCTTTACAGTTTTCTGTTTCTTTTCCAAGGGCCCCGGGCCAAAATGGAGGAGGCTGGACTGCATCTCCCAGCGCACCTGGCGGGGGCGCTCTGTGCGCCTGCGCTGTCAGGCGCCCTCTCTGCCTCCTGGGAGTTGGAGTCATTCTTTTCCTCAGCCCGCCCAGTTTGCTACCTTCCCCACCTCCGCGCCTAACCGTGCTGCCTTCTGGGAGATGTAGTCCGGGGCCACCCGGACTCCAATTCCCAGCGGGCTTCGGGGCGGGAACCCGGAAGGGGAGGCTGGAGAGGAGCGAGTGGGGGAAACCCGCGTAGCCGAGGGAGCTGCAGCGCGGGGTGATGGTGAGAACCTCGAGCCGGGGCCGGGGGCGCTTGAGAACCCGTGCGGGAATTCGGGACCTGGTAGCGAGAGGGAAGAGGCAGGGGCTAAAGAAGGGGCTGGAGTGAGGGGAGATCGCTTGGGGGAGGGGATTGGGAGACGGGAGCCGGAGGGAATTGTAGAATGGGGGCTGGGGATGGGTCTTGAAGGTGGGGAGAGACTCGAGCTTTGGGATTGATTGTAAGGAAGCTCAGAGCTGGGGAAAGGAGTCCCGAGTTGGAGAAGGGAGTTGGCGTCCAGGCAGAGGCCCAGAAGGGGGCAATTTCGAGGGGTTTAGCCGGGAGGATGTGGAAAGGCATGGGAGTCAGTGCTAGATGAATGAGAAGGTCTGGAGGCTCCGAGGGAGAGGCCAGTTCTGAAAGCGGTGGGTTGGAGCCTCTGGATCGGATTGTGGGCAGGAGGGCAAGATGAGACGGTGAAAGAAATAAATCAGTGGTAGAGTGATGTGTAGGTTAGGATCCAGGACTGTGGGTAGCGTAGGGAGCAAGAGATTAGGGGCCTGCCTGTAGCGATAGTTTGCTTAGTCCAGCCAGAAACTCGCGATAAACTGGACAGCCACACAACTGTAGGGTAATATGGCCAGAAGAGGCCATAGAGACGACTTCTGCACTCATTTCTCCAGTGGGATTTAGAAAAGTATGGTGGTGTGTGTGTTAGGGCAGTCCAGCATTCAGATCTTTTCTTCACTCCTTTATGATCTGGGCAAGTGTCCTCTCTCTGAAACTCAGTGCCCTTATCTGTTGTGGGAACAACATGCCACTGAGAAGAGAGGAGTCTTCATAAGATCGTCCTCCTGGCTCAGGATAAGTCCTTAGTCTCAGAGCAGTTGGTGGAAAGTTCCCCACCCCAGGAATGTGACTTGGTCACAGGTGCTAATGGATTCCCTCCTTTTCAGTGGAGCCCCCCGGGGCGTTTTCTCAAAACCTGACACTGATCTGGGCACACCCCAGTTCAGAAACATGCGTGGGCAGGGAGAGGGTTTCCCCACAGCCCTTCCAATTCCAGCTAACACTTATTGTTTAGGAAGTGCCTGGCCTTGTTCTTAGCTATTTGTATGTGCTAACTCCTTTAATTCTGACAACACCCCTAAGTTGTAGGTACTGTTATTAGCTCCGTTCTGCAGAAAGGAGCCAGAGGCACATCGAGGTTCAGCAACTTTCCCAAGGTCATCCAGCATTAAATGGCAGACTCAGGACTCCAACCTAGGCATCCTGACTTAGAATCTGTGCTCCTGTACTGAGGTTCAACGTCATGAGTAGGGCAGAGTGAGAACTGAAGCCATCTTCAGGTTTTTTGTTTATTTATTTACTTCTGACTGTGCTGGGTCTTCATTGCTGCCCATGGGCTTTCTCTAGTTTCAGTGAGCAGAGGCTACTTTCTGGTTACGGTGCCTGGGCTTCTCACTGCAGTGGCCTCTCTTGTTGCAGAGCATGGGCTGTAAGGTACATCACCTTCAGTAGTTGTGGCGCACAGGCTTAGTTGCTCCACCACGTGTGGGATCTTCCTGGAGCAGGGATCAAACCCATGCCCTTGCATCAGAAGACCGGAGTCTTAACAACTGGACCACCAGGGAAGTCTGAAGCAGGCTTCAGTTCAAATTTTGATTCTGCCACTTACATTCTCTGTGACCTTGGGCAAGTCTTTTGGCCTCTCCTCTATTATAAAATGGGGTCAGTAACCCTAGGAAGGTTAGAGAGTTCAGGGAGGTAAGCATATAAAGTGCTTGAATAAGTGCTTGATGCATGTGGGTTGTCATTTTTTTGAATGGGAAACGCAGACCTTAGAGAGGGTGGTAGAGAAAGACTGGTGAGTGAGACACCAGCCAGACTGCCTTTTTCTTTCTCTCCCAGGTTGCTCCTGTGTCCTGACTCTTCTAGTTCTCCACCCTCTGTCCCTGGCACCTAAGCCCAGGCCTGACTCCCTGAGGGGGTGCTCAGAAACTCAATCTGTCCCCATTCCCATTCCTAGCCCCAGCCAAATATAAATAATTCACTCACCAATGCCCAGCCTGGCCCAACTCCAGGTATTTCAGTGAATAGGAGATATTTCTAACAACTGTGTTTTTTTTCCCTCCCGACTTTTTGGTCACTGGGACCTCGCAACTTTGTATGTAAGTAATGTTAAAATAGTTTGGTTCATTTGTTGTAGGCTTCCGGAGTTTATCCCCTAAATTGTCTGGCTCTAATAGGAAAGCTTATGGTTAAAAGCATCAGCGTCCGGTAGGCCCACATTCCCATCCCCACCTCTGCTGCTGTGTGTCCTTGGCCAAGTTACTTGCCTACTCTGGGCCTCCGTTTTCTCATATGTAAAATGGGCCACATTCCAACCATGAAACTCTTGTCAGTTCATGAGATCTTGTGTATAATATGCCTAGTGCATATTAAGTTCTTTGTAAGTGTGATGTATTTTGATTAATTTTATTCTTTCCAGAACAATTTATTGAGCATGTGCTCCAGAACCATAACACCAAGATTTGAACACTGGCTCCATCAGCCACCAGCTCTGTGACTTTGGGCAAGGCACTTAACCCCCCAGGACCTCAGTTTCCTCTTCTGGAAAATGGAGGTTCATCCCTTGACTCATCCACCGTGTTGATAGAGCACCTACTATTTGCCAGCACCTGTCCCAGGTACAGGCTGCCACCCTCCCCTTGGGGTGCTTGCGGCTGTCACAACTCTGGGGCAGCTTTGCATCTCTGGTGGCATCTGTGCTCCTTTTTCTGGTGTGGGTTACTCTACTCCTGATTCATTTTCAGCCCCTCATGCCAGTTCTGCCTGTTTGTCATTCAGTTCAGTTCAGTCAGTGCTCATTGGTGTCCGACTCTTTGTGACCCCATGGACTGCAGCACACCAGGCTTCCCTGTCCATCACCAACTCCTGGAGCTTGCTCAAACTCATGTCCATCAAGTCGGTGCTGCCACCCAACCATCTCATCCTCTGTCGTCCCTTTCTCCTCCCGCCTTCAATCTTTCCCAGCTTTCTTGGATTTTTAACATTTTGTTTCCAGGTCGCAATGAAGGATCTGGAACCCCGCTGGATTAGGGAAAAGTTGCCAGCCTCTCCTCCTTGTACCCATTTGTCACATCTGGGCGCCCCCTGGTGATGCAGTGCTTCCCCTGCCTCCTTCCTTTATTTGTTTGTCTTCAAAAATGTGTCTGCTTTCCAAGTTACTTTGCCTTTTCCTCAAATCTTAAATGTGTTTCCAACCTGGATTTATCTGAAGCTTTGTTGTTTTTCAGTCTCTTGGTTGTGTTTGACTCTTTGTGACCGCATGAACTGCGTACTAGTGCAGAATTATATATATATATAGTTGTTTGTTTTTTTTTTTAACTATTGCTAGTGGTATATTGCTAGAAACTCTGGTAAAGCTGCATTATTCCTAAAAATGCAAGTTTTCTTTTCTTTTTAAAAATATTTATTTATTTATTTGGTGGTGTCAGGTCTCAGTGGTGGCACATGGGCTCCAGAGCACACGGGCTCAGTATTTGAGGCACTTGGGCTTAGTTGCCCTGTGACATGTAGGATCTTAGTTCCCAGACCAGAGATCGAACCTGAGTGTCCCTGCATAAGAAGGGAGATTTTTAACCACTGGACTACCAGGGAAGTCCCCAGGTTTTCTAAAAGACTTGGCTTGTCACCTGCTCCCGACCCCTAAGTTAAGATTATAATCCCCACTTTACACTCTTGAGCCCTTTCACTTACTATATTTGTTTTCCTGTAGCACTGTGAAATTTACCCTGTCTCCAATCCATGAGGACAAGGATTTCTGTCTCCTGTGTCCTGCATGTCCCCGATGCCCAGAACAGTGTCTGACACATACTAACTGCTCTGTGAATGCTGTTTAATTACTAGGTGAGAGCCAGTATCAGACAGTAACAAAGTAATGGCTCTCGTTTTGATTATTGTGGGGGAATAGGACCAGTTTAATTTCAGAATGTAAAATAAACAGGGAAGAAGTCTTTGACTCCATCAAGTGGTTGTCAGACTCTTGAGTGGTCCCTTTTGTTTTTTGCCATGCTGATGGGATCTTAGTTCCCTGACCAGGGATCAAACCCCTGTCTTCTGCAGTGGAAGTTCAGAGTCCTGACCACTGGACCGCCAGGGAATTCCCTGTCTTACCTTTTCTTACTTTCCTTTTATTTTTTTAAAACCTTGTTTTTATGTGAACTGTTGTTAAAGACTTTATTGATTTTATTACAATATTGTTTCTGCTTTATGTTTTGATTTTTTGGCCCCCAGGCATATGGAATCTTAGCTCCCCAGTCAGGGATATAATCCTCACCTCTTGCATTGTAAGGAGAAGTCTTTAACTACTGGCCACCGGGGAAGCCATGTCTCACCTTTTCTTAATAATCCTGGTCCCTTCATACTGAACCTCTCCTTGGTGCCTCACTGGCACTGAGCGCTCTACTGATCTGATCTCAATGAATTAGCAGTCAACCCATTGATGGGTACTGTTACTATCTATATTTTATGGTGGGAGGTACTGAGGCATGGAGGGATAAGGACCCTGCCTGTAGTCATAGCCCTAAAAGTGAGAAAGCTGCCTGAATTCTGTCTGCGTCCTGGATCTCTAGATGCTGAGGATTTGTATGATTCTGACTAGCTATTAGAAAGGAAAACTTAAGAGGAGGAGAGAGACCAGCAGACCCGGAGTGCAAAAAAACCAATAGAGGGGCATGGATGGATCAGGATTGTGGACACAGTTGTAGAGGGGGGTGACAGGGTGGAGAGAGTGGAGGATTGAAGGAGTAAGACCAGGAGCAGTGCCATGAGGGTCCTGCCACCAATGCCTGTTGTAGTAATGGGCAAGTACACTCCCTGGGCACTGTTCTGTGCCCAGCCCTGTCCTGGCATGACCCTGACCTCTCCAACTTGCAAGATCTTAGTTTCCTGACCAGAGACTGAACCCAAGTCCTTGGCATTGAAAGCACAGAGTCCTAACCACTGGACTGCCAGGGAATTCCTGTTTCCAGCTTCTGAAGTCCAAGGCTTAGCTTGTTAATTAGCAGCCTTTTTCCTTTCTCTGTGCATTTATGGAAGCAGGTTCTCCCTTAACCTGCTACACAGCTGTCCTCGGAGCTCCCTTTATCTTCATCTGGGGAGTCCTTCCTTTTGTCTTTCTTCTGAACTGCATCTTATCTCCTTGATCTCATAGCTTCCGTTTTCTTGGTTTACTCCTTCTGTGAAGCAAATCCTTTGGCAGCTTCCCGAAAAAGGGTTCCTGTGCCTGTTCTGTTGGTTCGTTCGTTTTGTTTTGCCAACTTGCACCTCTCATAGAAGGATTTTTAAACAGGGGAGTTCTGTGGTCTGATTGGTGTTTAGGAAGATCTTTCTGGCTACCATGAAAAGGATGGAGCCAGAAGAACTAAACCAGGCCAGGGAGCCAAGTGCGGAGGCTGGAGCAGCTGTGCCTCTGGGGAGAGAATCCAGCCTTCCAGAAACCCAGAGGATGGAGGGAAGAGAGAGAGGCCCTAACCCAGGTCATTGTCACTCAGCCAGGACAGATGACAGGTGTAGCCAGAGGAGGCCTCAGGAGGAAGAGACCCTGTGTGGCTTAGGAGGGCACCAACACAGCTCCTGGAGGAGGTGGCCTCCTGCCTTGGTCCTGGGAGCAGGATTTCCACCACTGGACTTGGCTGGACCAGCTCATTTTTCACAAGAGGTCCCCGGTAGCATCTGTGCCGAAGGCGGACAGTAAGGCAGTGTTAGGGGTTTGTTCCAACCAACAAGTGCTGCACACCTGCAGTGTGCCTGGGCGTAGGTTCTCCAACTTAATCGTGCAGTCCCCCAGAGATCTTGCTGATGTGCACTTTCTGATTCAGCAGGTGTAGGGGAGAGCCCAAGATTACCTTTCTAATACACTTCCAGCTCCAGCTGCTGCTCTGAGGACCACACTCACAGTACCCAACCACTGGGTGCTATTCTAAAAGCTGGGGATGCAGAGGTGGGGAAGGAAAAACTAGGCAAAAAATACCAGTCTGGGGGAGTTTTCATTTTAGTGAGGGGAGCTGACAATAATAAAGTTTATAGTATAGTAGATAGTAATGCATGCTAAAGAGAAAAATCAGGGAGAGTGTGTATGTCTGTCTGTGGCGGGGACTGAAGTTTTCAATCAAGATGTTCTCTGGAACAACAGGATCCTACTGTATAGCACAGGGAACTATATTCAATATCCTATGATAAACCATTATGGAAAAGAAAGTGTATATATATGTATAACTGGATCACTTTGTTGTATAGTAGAAATTAACATGACATTGTAAATCAACCACGCGTGCTAAGTCACTTCAGTCGTGTCCTACTCTTGGAGACCCTATGGACTGTACCCTGCCAGGCTCCTCTGTCCATGAGATTCTCCAGGCAAGAATACTGGAGTGGGATGCCATGCCCTCCTCCAGGGGATCTTCCTGACCCAGGGATTGAACTGGAGTCTCCCGAATCTCCTGCATTGGCAGGCGAGTCCTTTATCACTAGCACCACCTGGGAAGCCCCAATCGACACTGCTTCAATAAAATAAATTTAAAAAGAAAGGTCTCATGAAGGTGATCTGAGGAGGGGGGTGAGCCCTCTGGATACCTGGGAAAGAGTATTCCAGGCAGAAGGAACAGAGAGTGCAAAGGCTTTGCAGACAGAACAAGATGATCCAGGAAAATCGCTCCGTATACTCCATGAAGGAGCTGCTTGCACTCTGGAGTCAGCCAGACTCTAATTCAAAGCTTGGCCACAAAGCTGTGTCCGACAGCAATTACTTAGCCATTCTATGCCCCCACTTTCTAACATCTGAAATGAGATTAAAAAGTAGTAAAACGATGTGAGAATTAAACGAGTTAATATTTATAAAGCACTCAGAACAAAGCCTGGCTCACGGTGAGAGCTCCAGTGTTAACTGCTGTTGTGATCATCATTTCCTCTGTAATACATTCATCTTGGCCATGACTGTTTCTTTGGATGCCTGCCCCCTTTCCCATGAGCTCTTTCTGGTGATCTCTGTGTCATCTCTGTAGCTCCAGCACCCAACCCAGGGCCCGCACACAGGAGGACCTCAGAATGTCAGATGAGGGACATAAAGCTGGATTCTCTAATTGTGGGTATTCCAGCAAGAGTGTTGATTGTGTGGTCCAGGTCCTTACTGATTTTTTTCTTTTCAACCACTGTCTTATGAAGAGATACATTAAGGTTCCCCACTACAGTGGTGGACTTGCCAAGCTGTCATTCTGTTGCTTTTTGCCTTGTCTGTTTTGTGCCATAGTATTAGGAGCACGTATGTTGAGAACTTTTGTGTATAGTGGGTCGGTTTGTTTTGTCACATTCTTTGTCCCTAATCATCCCTTTTTCCTTTTGTCAGTTGTTAACTGTCTTTTTTAATCAGCACTGTCACTTCTCTACTTGACTCTTTTTTTTTTTTGGCTGTGCTGGGTCTTTGTTGCTGCAGGGGCTTTTCCCTAATTTCAGCAAGCGGGAGCTGCTCTCTAGTTGTGGTGCACGGGCTTCTCATTGTGGTGGCTTCTCTTGCTGCAGAGCACAGCCCTGTAAGGCACATGGGCTCAGTAGTGCCGGCTTCTGGGCTCTAGAGCACAGGCTCTATAGTTGTGGCGCACGCGGGCTTAGTTGCTCCACAGCATGTGGGGTCTTCCCAGATCAGGGATCGAACCCGTGTCTCCTGAATTGGCAAGCGGATTCTTTACCACTGAGCCACTGTGGAAGCCTCTCTACTTGATTCTTGGTTCTTATTTGCCTGGTCAGTCTTTTTCCATCTTTTGATTTTCAGTTTGTTTAGCTCCAGATTCAATAAGTGGATCTTCACGGAGCATTGCCTTAGGGTATGGCCTTGTTCGGAGCTTCGTGTTTGGGAAGTTAGAGAATTCTGCCCTAGTAACCTCTGACCCAGATAGAATATTTGGGTGTGAAAGAGAGTTTACACTGCCAGGCCTCCAAGAGTTTGAGACATGGAGCCTTAGGGCAGGGAACTTTGATCCATTGCATCCCGTGCTGGGCATTGTTGCTGGGGTCACCATGATGACCATGATAACTCTGACCTTTCCTCCCATGGGTTCACTATTCAGTGGAGCAGACGGATCCATCCCTCAATAGTGACAGTGGACAGGGCTAGGTTTGGGGAACCCAGAGGACCTCTCTGGGCAGGTGGAAGGTTTCCAGAAAGGGAGCTCAGGGAAGGCCTCCTGGTTAAAGATATAGGCCCATGAAAGTTACATTTGAACTAAGACCCAAATGATAGAACGGATAGAACCATATGGGCTTGCTCTTTCTTTTCTGAGGGGAAAGCATGCCAATCAGAGGTAACATAGGAGGAAAGGGCTTGGTGACTCTGAGGAATATCCAGCAAGGAGGCCAGTGTGGAACCCCAGAGCTGGAGCCTGACCCAGCCTTAGGGGGTTAGCTTCCTGGAGGAGAGGATGGCTGAGCTGAAACCCCAGAGAATATATAATTAAACAAAAGAGCACAGCAATCTAAAATCAGATTCCCTGGGTTCCCATCCCTGCTCTAAGTCCCACCAGTTACGTGTGACCTTGAGCTAGTTAGGCAACCTGACCTGCCTCAGTTTCTTCATCTATACAATGGAGATAACCACTCCTCCTGAAGATCAGAGAAGGCCTCAGTATTCTAACTATTCTGTAGGCCAGAGCAGGTGCTTACCTGGGTCCACTGGGGGCATGGGAAAGTGGGGAAGGATGAGGCTAGAGTTAGAGAGTATCTGGGCTTTTCCCCAGGGGCACTGGGGAGTCATGGTAGGTTCTGAGCAGGGTAGGGACAAAGTCAGGTTTATATTTTGAGAATACCCTTCTGGCTCTGATGTGCAGGATGGCTGGTAGCAGACAGCGTGGTGGGAATGGACAGATGCCAGGAGTGGAGTGTCTCTTGAGCCGGCCTGGCACTGAAAGGATCTAGGCCAGTGCTGTTCAATAGAAAAAAGGTGAACCTTACATGTAATTTAAAATCTAGTAGCCACATTTAAAAAGTCAAAAGAAAGAGATGAAGTCAATTTTAAACATTTTAACTCATTTATATCCTAAATAGTCTCATTTTAACAGGTAGCCAATATTTTTAAAAATTATTAAAGTATATTATTTTCTTGTACTATTTGCGGTGCCTGGTTGGAAGGGCAGGCCTGAGAGGTCCTTTTGGCCACACGGCCTGAGCGTTGAATGCCAGGCCCAGAGGCTTGGACTAGTGACGACTGTTCTGCCCATTTGTTTTCCAGGGTGAGGTGATCCTGCTGCTCCGTTTCTCCCGCGGGAAATCTCTCCCTCCAGGTTTCCCTACCAAAGCTAGGCACTTCCAGATCTTTCTGCCCCCTTCCTTTCCTCCGGACCTGGAGTCTCAATCCCTGAACTGCTTGGCCCTTTAAATCTCAGCTGTCAATCAGGGCTCCGGTTTAGAGGAAACGTCGTAATAAACCTTCCCTTGATTGTCATGGCTTGGGTGCTGGCCCTGTTCTTCCGTTTAGCAGGAAGTTAGGAATTGTTCCACACTCTCTTGCACTTGACTGTTTCCACACCCCGTTCGTCACCTCTCGCCTACTCCACCCTCTTTCGAAGTTGGGCCCCTTCGCCAAGGCCTGCCTTATATGGGCATGGCTCCGAATGGCCGCCGCTCATTGGCTGGGGCCATCACGCGCACGTCTGTCAACAAAGGGGCGGAGGGAAACCAGCTGGGTGCCCGGCAGGCGCGACAGCTGGAGGGAAGGAGCGAGGGGGCGGGGCCCTCTTCTCTTGCGCACGCGTGGGTGCCTCCTCCTCCCCGCAGGGGGCGCGGCGCGCTGGTGGGGCGCTTGGAGGGGGCGTATCTAGGTTTCGAGAGTAGCCTTAGAGGTTGGCGAATGCCAGGGAAGCTGTAATGGGAGGGAGTGGGGACATTTTTCGTGGGTATGGGAATACTTTGGGGTTCTCTTGAGTTTAGGTGGTGCCTTGGGATTTGAGTTTGGGTTCCTATGTACTGTGGAAGATTCGAATGTATTGTAGGGAATCGCCCATGTGGTTTGGGTGTTTGGTGGGTATAGGATTTGGGGAGCCACGGAGAGACTTAGAAGCAGAGTCCCATGTCTGCACCCAGAATGTAAACGCTTTCAGCTCTCCCGACTTCCTCCCTGTCTGGCTCCGGACAGGGATTTAACCTTTCTGCCCCTCATCTGGACTCGGACAAATAACACTCCCTGCTTCCTAGGGAGGAGGGAGAATTAGCAGGAATTGTTAAAACAGTACCCAGTAAACTGCCAGTGAGCGTGCCATAAGCTCATGTCTGCATATTAACATTTTGTGAGGTTTCTTTGGGAGAATTTTGGAGTTTCTTTTGACTTTGAGAAATAAATGGTTTTGTATTAGTTTTCTGTATTAGGAAGCATTGATGTTTTAGTTAGTTGTTTTGCGGTCGGGGGCCCTTCTGTGGGATTAGGTAATGCACGTGGAGGTTTAGAGAGAGTTTGAGCTAAGTATAGAATTTCAGAAAACTGGTCTTTTGGGTCATCTGTGAGGTTGGGAAATTGCTGTGTGTGTTGGAGTTCTTGGTAGGCATGGGATTTGTGTGGGTCTACATTGAGATTGAGGCTTTCTGAGCTGGAGGGTATATTTTTAGGTTTGGAAGTTTTAAGATTTTGAGAGGGTCTGGATGTTTTGGGTCAGGATATATTTGCATCTATAGAGAATGAGTGGCTTTTGCTGTGGTAGTTTCTATTCCTGGACATTTTATTTATTTATAATCTTGTTTATTTACTTTCGGCTGTGCTGGGTCATCATCACTGTGCAGGCCCTTCTCCAGTTGCAGCAGGCAGGGGCCGCTCTTGCTGCGGTGCACAGACTTCTCATTGTGGGGGCCTCTCTTGTTGCGAGGCACAGGCTCCAGGGCACATGGACTCAGTAGTTGTGGCTCTCCAGCTCTGGAGCACAGGCTCAAAGTTGTGGTGCATAGGCTTCCTTGTTCCGAGACATGGGGGTTCTTCTCAGATCAGAAATCAAACCCGTGTCTCCTGCATTGGCAGGTAGACTCTAGATTCTTTACCATCAAGCCACCAAGGAAACCCTGTTCCTGGACATTTTAGATGTGTTAGTTGTTGGTAAACTTAGCTATCTATAGGTTTTAGGGGCTGTATGGGTTTTTTTTTTGTTTTTTTTTTTTTTTTTTTTTTAGCAAGAAAGAGATTTCAGCAGGGGCTGTGTTAGGAGTAGTAGGTGGGATTGGGAATTATGGGGGGCAAGGATTCTTAGGATTAAGACTCTGGTATCTGTGAGTGCTTGGAGGTGCTTGGAGGCTGTCTAGATCTTAAAGCTATAGGGCCATGAAATAAATGGTGATTTAGTGGTGTCTGTGGTATTGCCTCAATTTAGAGGAACCATATATACTGCCGAGGTCAGCAAACTTTTTCCGTAAAGGGCCAGATAATCAGTATTTTAGGCTTTGCAAGCCATATATTTTCTGTCACCTCTACTCAACTCTGCCATAGTAGCATAAAAGTAGTCATGAACAAAGGAACATGTTTCAATAATATTTTATTTGCAGAGACAGGCAATGGGCTGGATTTGGCCTGTGGCTCAAAATAGTACAACCAGGAGTCAGCAGACTGCTTTCACTGGTCTGTAAGCATGTGGAAGTTTCGGCATTTGAAGAGTGTCTTGGTTTTAAGATATCTGGAGGGAGATGCCCCAGGGAAAGACTGAGGATTTGAGACTGTTAGTTTTGCAGTAGAACATAGTTGAAGTGAAGTCACTCAGTCGTGTCCGACTCTTTGTGACCCCATGGATGGTAGCCTACCAGGCTCCGCGATCCATGGGATTTTCCAGGCAAGAATACTGGAGTGGACTGCCATTTCCTTCTCCAGGGGATCTTCCCAACTCAGGGATCGAACCCAGGTCTTCTGCATTGCAGACAGACTCTTTACCTTCTGAGCCACTAGGGAAGCCCAGAACATAGTTGGGTCAGGCTTATTAGCAAGACTGCCTCCAGATTAGGTCATGCACACAAAGTCATTGCAAAATAAAACGGTCACTATTATAAGCCCTAAATTGAGAAATCTGGAAACCAGGTTTGAAGGCCTGGTTTTGCAACATATAAACTTTCCCCACTCTGAGCCTCAAACTCAGCAAGTTGGGAACCGCTTGAAGAAGCTAGACTAGAAAGGCCTTCTCATGCCAGGGGTCAATGTATTTGCTTAAAGGAATTAACCTGCAGTCTTGTTGCAAGTGTGTGCATTTTTCTGGGTGAGGATCCACAGCTATAATAGATCCCCAAAGAGCCTCACAACCAGAACCGAGTGAAGAGCTCCACTCTTAAGGACCTCTCTGTCTCCTACCTCCAATCGTCCCCTGCCCAGCCCACCTTGTTCCTTCCTCCATGGGTTCAGGCTCCTATAGCTGTGGGCAGGGCTGGGAATTCTCTTTTCAGGAACTTATTATTGGGTGATCAAATAGAAAAAGGAGGAGCTTTCCATCAGTTGGTACTTTAAATTCTGTTTAAAGTTCTGGCAGCAGAAGGCCTGTGGATCGTGAGTAAAACCAGTCAGGCAGTGGAGGGTTGGAGCAAACTGCCAGCTCCTGTCACACTCGGGGTATTACAGAAGCAGGTCCCAACCTCTCTGCAGCCCTCCATTTGCTCATCTGGGTCAGGGCGGGGCGGGAACAGGATCTGAGTGGTATAGCCTGGCCTGTCTCCTCAGGTCCAAGAGGTTGAGGTCAGAGAGGAACTGACAGGGCTGGCTGTTCCCCAGCTCCCCCACCCCCTCTTCCGTGTCTCCAGGTGACCTGTGGAGCCCCCCACCGCCATCCAGGCCCTGCGATGTGGTGAACCCTCGCCTGTCTGCCACCATTCCCAGAATGGACCGAGGTGGCCTTCTGCCCTTCCAGCTCTGGTGCCCTCGGCCCTTTGGCACCTACTCCCAGAACCAGCCACGCCCGCCTTCTGCAGCTCTCAAGCCCTCAGCCTGCTCCGAGCCTGGTGGTGGGGCGGAGCCAGAACATGGCCCTGCCCACTCTGAGAACACGCCCCCGGTCTTGGCCTCCGATGCTCCTGCCTCCCAGCCTGCCCCGCTCCTTTCCGCAGCCGCTGCTGGCGACGAGGGTCGAGTCCTGCTGGACACATGGTATGTGATCAAGCCAGGGAATACAAAGGAGAAGGTGGCCTTCTTTGTGGCCCACCAGTGTGGTGGGGGCAGTCGGGCCAGCTCCATGAAGGTCAAGGGGCACTGGGGCAGTGACAGCTCCAAGGCCAAGCGGAGGAGGCGCTGTCTCGAGTCTACGAAGGCTCCGCCCGACCCAGGGGGACAGGACGGGCCCCCTGCCGCGGAGGGGGCCCCAGTCTCCACCGGCGAGGATGTGGACCTGCTCTCTGTGGCCGAGATGGTGGCCCTGGTGGAACAGCGGGCCGCCCTGGCACTGCAGAGCTACCCGCGCCCTAGCACCCCAGCGCCTGTGGTCTTCGTGTCGGCTGAGCAGGGTGGGCCTGGCAAGGGGCTGGGATCTGAACGAAGGTCTGGCGGCGGGGACTGCAGCCGTGTAGCCGAGGCAGTGGCCCACTTTGAGGCCCAGCGGGACAACCCTCCGGCCAAGGGCCTCCGCAAGGAGGAGCGGCCTGGGCCAGGCCCCGGGGAGGTGCGCATCGCCTTCCGGATCTCCAACGGCCGAGAGTCCCGAGCACCGGATGGCAGCTTACCCAATGGGAGCGGGGGCCGGCCCGGTTGCGCCTACCCTGGCAGCCCAGGTCCTGGAGCCCGGGCCAAGGACAAGATCACCTGCGACCTGTACCAGCTCATCAGCCCGTCTCGGGACGCCCTCCCCAGCAACGTGGAGTTCCTGCTGGCTAGGGCAGACGAAGCCAGTGAGGGTGAGACCCCCGCCCCTGCCAGGCCCGAGGACACTCCCCCAGCGCCCCCGCCACCCCCTGCCCGGGACTGCGGAGCGTCAGGTTTCCACGTGGATGTGGTGGTCACAGGGGTGGTGGACGAGTGCATCTTCTTTGGCAAGGACAGCACCAAAAACGTGAAAGAGGAGACGGTGTGCCTGACTGTCAGCCCCGAGGAGCCACCCCCCCCTGGCCAGCTCTTTTTCCTCCAGTCCCGGGGGCCGGACGGGCCCCCCGAGCCTCCGCCAGCCGACTCACCGACCACAGCGCCAGGCCCGGACGATGCTGAGGGGACGGCCGACACCTCCCTGTGCCGCCTGTACCGGCACGTGTCCCACGACTTCCTGGAGATCCGTTTCAAGATCCAGCGGTTGTTGGAGCCGCGGCAGTACATGCTGGTGCTCCCAGAGCACGTGCTGGTCAAGATCTTCAGCTTCCTGCCCACGCGGGCCCTGGCGGCTCTCAAGTGCACCTGCCACCACTTCAAGGGCATCATTGAGGCATTCGGCGTGCGGGCCACAGACTCGCGCTGGAGCCGCGACCCACTCTACCGCGATGACCCTTGCAAGCAGTGCCGCAAGAGATACGAGAAGGGCGATGTGTCGCTCTGCCGCTGGCACCCCAAGCCCTACCACCACGACCTGCCTTACGGACGTTCCTACTGGATGTGCTGCCGCCGAGCCGATCGCGAGACCCCCGGCTGCCGCCTGGGTCTGCATGATAACAACTGGGTGCTGCCCTGCAACGGGCCGGGCACTGGTGGGGGCCGGGCTG
The DNA here is from genome assembly GCF_001704415.2 of Capra hircus. NCBI lineage: Eukaryota > Metazoa > Chordata > Mammalia > Artiodactyla > Bovidae > Capra > Capra hircus. The sequence goes on along the minus strand of NC_030825.1, from coordinate 54,321,075 downwards.
GCCGCGAGGAGGGGAGGTGAAGCCGGGGGAGGGGGTGGGGAAGAGCCCACCACACCCACACCCACCCCCTCCCCCTGGGAGCCGAGGGTCAGGACTGGGTCACCAGCCCATACCCCCAGCCCAGGCAGCATGGATCCCCCTCCAGAACTAAGATGGGGTTCATGGGGGTGACCAAGAAAGCACTCCGATTGACCCCTACTGGTTTTCTACTCTTCAGATCCTCAAGTTGGGTGTTTTTTTTTTAATGAGCATCTCAATTTCCTCTCCATTCAGTCCCAATGCCCTCCCTGCCACCTTCCATACCCCAGGGACCCACTAGCAGGGAGCAGACGGCAGCTAATTTTGGTACTACTTAAGGGTTCCCCCATTCTGGCCCCCTTGCATCCCTTCCCCCAGTTCTTTCTCTCTGGACTTGTTCTTTTCCCCCAAGAGGCCGCAGCACCCAGCGTTGGTACCCTTCCTAACCTGCTACACCAGGGCTCACCTCTTTAGGAATTGGGGGCCATCAGATTACTGATCACATTTTGACACTTTTCATGGCCACCTGCCATTTCTAGACATTTTCCCCATTAAAACAATAAAAATCAGTTTTCTCCATAACCTCAAGCTATCAGTCTCTCTAGGTCCCCAAGAGGAAAACAAAAGTTGAAGTGCAAAACTTCTCTTCCAATATTTAAGCTATTGCCATGACCCCATCCCACCCCCACCCCCACCCCCACAAAAAAAGCTGTGAAACCCTTTGCCTCTCTCTGGACAGCGTGGGGGGGGTTGGCGGTGGGCGGGAACTAAGGGTTTCAATTTCTGTTTTTTTCCTTCCACTCTGGGTACTTGTTCGGGTGTTAGAGGTCTCTCCATCTCCCAGCCACATATTTTTTTTAAAGATTCCTTTAGTGAACCAAGACCTTGACTTTCAGGCAGTTTGATCTGGAGTACTTTTGTTTGTTCTGTTTGGGGTTTTTTTTTCTTGGTTTTGTTTTTTCATCCTTGTGGTTCTGGAAAGCTTCTAATGTGTGGCATCTGACCAATTTTGAATTGGTCCTTTCTATAAAATCAATATTTATAAGGCTGGGCCCAGACTGGTTTGTGTGTTGTTAAGGGAAGCTGTTTGGAAGAGAAGGAAGTCATGGGCCAGTTCGTGGTGAGATGGAAAAAGCTGAAAGAATCCTTAGCCAATTCCCTTGGACTGAGATGACTTTTGACTCTGTGTCAGTTTGGACTCAAAAATCTCAAAATAGTATTAACAGAAACTCAAACAAGGTAGCTTTTATTTCTTTAGAAACCCAGTATTGGGAAGGTATGGTGGCCCTGAAGTCACTGGGAGCCCAGACTCCTTCAAGCCCACTCTTCCATTATTCTTTGCCTTTGGCCCTCAGCCTCATGGTCCAAGATGGCTGCCACAGCTCCACCCATTACCATTTTGTGGGGAAGGGAGTATCCTCAGAAATACTATACCATGCTTCTATGCACAGCTCACTGATCAGAACTTTAGCCACATGGAAGGACTGCAGGGGAGACTGGGAAATGCAGGTGCTTAGCCAGATGCATTATGCCCACACAGAAACTCATAAAGATCCCTGTAATAAAAGTTTTAAGATATTCAGCTAATTATTAACTAACAGAAGAGGGGAAAATGGATATTGAACAGTGGCTAACAGTCTCTGACATTCTTACCAAGGAATCAAAATTTCCAGAGATGGGGATATGTCAGAGTAGTTATTTAATACTTAGATTTTAGAATCAAAGAGACCTGGATTTATAACTTGGCTTGGTTTTGTGGAATTTTGGATTCCTGTAAAGAGAAGGCTGGGTTATTTGGACTATCCTGCTGAAAACAGGAAGTAAAATCTGGAAAGCCTCAAATAGCCAATAAAACACAGTTATGGATATACTAAGCCAAAAATTTAAGGGAAAGGTCCATAGGGGTCCTAAAGCCACTTTTGCTCTGAGGGCATTTGCCGATGTTAACAACCCTGGGTTTCTAATTTGTAGCCTTTTTGGGACAGGCCAGCAGAAGTCAAAGCCTGCCCAAGGTGAAGAATATAATAGGAGCTGGGATCCCACCAAACTACAAGCTCAGGTAAGACTGACCCAGAACACTGCAGAGAAGGTGTTTTAAATGCTGAAGGAAACACAAAATTAAAGGAAAGGGGTGGGGGGAATGAACCCTGAGAATCTGCGGCCACAGGCAACCCGGTTTTGCATCACCTGTTGTGATCCAGGGTACTAAGATGTCTAGCAGAAACGGAAAAATCCTCTGGTGGGAGGAGCTGACACCTAGAATCCCCACCAATGAGCAGTAAGAGCCAAATAACCAAACACACATGGAAATGCAGCAGCAGCAAGAAGCAGCTGTGGCCACAGAGCAAAAACAGACCCACAAAAGCTGCAGGTGGTGGACCCATCAGTCAAGATTAGAAGAAAAAAGAGAGCTTGGAAATACATGCAGGGAACCCAGACCTGATAATGGCCTAGCCAGAATGAAAGGAAAAAACCCACAAAGGTATACAGTAACCAAAAGTAAAAAATCAGAGACTAGGCTAAACAAATTAGACACAATGAAAGAGTTATTCAGCTAGAGCAAGGTCTGAAAAAGTGGCAGAGAGACCAAAAAGAAAATGTAAATGGTTTTGGAGGATAGAGGAAGTCTAACACATTTAACTGGCATCCTAGAATCAGAAAAGAAAATGAAACAGTGCAATGATAGTATGTCAAGACACAACGACTGCAAATTCCAGACTGATAAAAAGATGGGTACATGCAATGAATCACAGGCAGGTGATTTATTGATAAATCATCTCAATAAATCTAGAAACAAGTACCTAGACATATGCAATGAATGTGTCCAGCTGTGATTTTCGGCAATTGACTTCTCTGAACCTCAGTTTCTTAATCTGAAAAAGAATGTTGGACAGTTCCTCAGAAGGCTGATACACTAGAGTGCTCACCAGTTGTGCCCATCAAAGACCCCTCTTGGGCCCTTCATAGTGTGAAGCTGGGGGAGGCTGCCTTTCAGGGACGGATGGGAGCAGGGGAAAGCATTAACTTGTCAAGCATCAGCAGCCTAATCTGTAAAATGGGCTCATGATCCTGACCCCAGATTCAAGTGGAAAGCCCTGCCCAGTGCCTGGGTATGGTGCACTCAGCAAGATGACTTACAGGGAGGCCTGGAGGCCCAGGATGGAACTGAACACACTGCTTCATCTAACACTGAGGTGATGGTTTCACCTACCTCTGAGATGGCTGTGATGATAAGGAGACATGTAGTTTTAAGTGCTTGGCATCATGAAATGAACAAACAGGAACTCTCTGATTTGAGACCCTCTTACTACCCTAGTTGTTGATATCTGGCAATTTCCTTTCTGACTTCTGTCAATTCCACTTCTAAAAGGCTGTTAGTCCCCGCCCTTCTAAACCTCACTGTAACTTGCAGCCAAATAAAAGCCTCAGGAGGAGCTACTTTTTTGGTCAACCATCTGTTGCACCAGCACAGGTGATTTTTAGAAAGAGGTGAGACACGGGCTTAGGAGCACAGCTGTGGGTGAGGATCTGAACTCTGTAAACAAAAGTTTGTAATTCTCAGCCCTGGCTGCCTCATTTGGAAAATGAGAACCAAAATTGTCCCTCAGCCTCTTGCGTCAGTCCTCTTGCGTCAGCCTTGAGTTGTCTGGGAAAGCCAATGTTCACCTTCACTCTTTTAAGGTTTTTTTGATGTGGACCATTTATTGAATTTCTCACAATACTGTTTCTGTTTTGGTTTGTTGGTCTTAAAGCATGTGGGATCTTCAACTAGGGATTGAAACTGCACCCCCTGCATTGGAAGGTGAAGTCCCAACCACTAGACCACCAGGGAGGGCCCCACCTTCACTCTCTAACCCTCTACCCTGGCCTGGCCTCCCTGCGGCCTACCAAGACTCCTTCAAAGTCACAAAGTCAGCAGGCACAGAGCTGAGCACCACACTCTCTGCCTAAGTGCTCTCCTAGGCTTTCTTTGGAGCAGGTTTGCTAAGCAGCTAAAATGCACCAAACGTATATCCTTAAGGACAGCATGTCCCAAAGTGCTGATCGTGAAGATTCCCCAGGTGCTTATACAGTCCCAGCCTCTAAATCCTTTTGTTTTTTGTTTTTTGGTTGTTGGCTTCGCTGCACAGCTGGTAGGATCTTAGTTCCCTGACCAGGGGCCCCAGCAGTAATAGCACCAAGGCCTAACCACTGGACCGCCACAGAATTCCCCGTATTTTTCAAAAAGCACCCCAGTTGCATCTGAAAATTAGATAGGCCTGGGAAATAATTCCTTGAGCCATCACTAGAGTTTACAGTTACACATGTCGTCTCTCGCTTCTGTGCTCACAGCCAAAAAGGAAAGGATGGTTTGCTGTAACTATTTTATAGTGAGTTTTGGATCAGACCCATTTCTACCATAAGCACTTTCAAACAATCAAAACCCAATGTTTCCCAACGTATCTTCTGAGGTACCCAGATTCTGTGAGGTGCTTCCCAATAAAGGAGTTCCGTGGTGAAATCCTTGGGGGAAACATTGCATTCTTACTCTGTATGAAAATGGCACACCATGAAATGAAGAAATTCATTTAATATTGTCTCACCCTGCTTTGGTCCCCTTTTTCATGCAACACCTATGTATGCTAGTTGTGCAGAACATGTTTTGCAGAAACACTGGTTTATCACCCATTGGAGGTGGCAGAATCTGGAGTTCCCAAGGAATGGCTTCTCCCTCCTCTGTCCCTGCTTATGAGCAGCGCCTCGGTGGACCCCGCATGCCACATTCCTGTGGGAGTTAGGTCTGGACTGGTGCAGTAGCAAGGCTGCCATTCTGGAGAATGAACTGCCACGGAAACAGAAGCCACAGAGAATTCATTTGGTCGAGGGTATTGCTGGTCCAGATGCCAGTCCACCGTCTGCTGATTAAAACTGCGAACGGCACTCGGTCCCCTGTAGCTGCGCAGCCCGAGCGTTTCCTCAGGGCAGGGGCCGGGCTCATTCCTTTGGCTCTCACCCCACAGTGATCTCTCTCTTCCACGTCTTTGAGGAGTGGCAGGTTGAGATCGAGAAAGAGCATCTTCTGGTCAGAGCACAAACAGAGCCGAAGGGGTTAAAAAGGGCAAGCCAGCACAGCCCAGGAGGGCCTGGGCCTGTCTCCTGCTGGGCCTTTCTCCCTCAGAGCATCCCCTGGGCAGGCTAGAGCCCCAGGTATTCAGCCAGGAACACGGCCAGGATGCGGCTCAGGTTGTGTACCGTGGGTGGGTGCAGGTTGGCCTCGGAGTCGTTGGACGTGTGCCAGACAGAGGGGAAGGGTGTGGAGATGAGGTGGAGCACAGGAACTCCTGCAGGGCAAAGAGGAGGCACAGGCCCATGTGTGGCCCCAGCTGACCCAGGAGCCCAGGCCCACGCCTGGGGAAGTCTGCCTTCTCCCCCGCCCCCGACATTGTGCCACTTGAAGAACTCTGAACAATTAAGTGTGTGAGGGTAAGTGTTCGTTAAAAAAAAAAAAAAACACATCCAATATATTCATAACACAAATCAAAAAAATTAAAAACTTCATGGATTATGAAAAGACTAGAAGATCTGAACACTCGCTAGTGCCAGGCACTGGTCAAAGGTCTTTACATTCAGTCCCCTTGGCAACTCTTGAGATGGGGGGCTGTTAATTATCCCCATTTTACAGATGAGGAAATTGAGACACAAAGAGGTTAAGCAATTTGCCACTAGTCCCCAAATCTAGGAAGGGGCCAGGTCCTACCTGTGGCCTCCCTGCCCCCCAATTCCCATAGCAGGTACCTCGGCGGAGGAAGGGGATGTGGTCATCTTCCACAGAGATAGGGGGCTCCCCGGTCTGGAAATACATCACTTCCCAAGGATGAGACTGCAGTAGGTTCAGACGGTGCAGGCGCTTCTCTGGATGTGGTAGGGATTAGAAAGCAGAAGGTCAGCCCCTTAAGGGTCAAAGGTTCCCCTGCTCACAGATCAGAGGAGGGTGGGAGGCCTTGGGGGTGAAGCATTGATTATGTCAATAAGGATGAATGTTTAGTTCATCATTCTGGGATAATGTTAGTTACCCAGACTGCAGGCTGACTATGTTCCTGGTCTCATTTAATCCCTTCGAGTCTAAGGAGGCAGACACTCCCATTATTAGCATCATGCCCATTTTATAGGTGGGAAACAGGCTCAGAGAGAGGAGACCACTTGCCCAAGCTCACACAGCCGGTAAGAAGGAAAGCCAGAATCTGAACCCAGAGCTCTCTGACCCTAGAACCCCTGTCTGTAATCACTTCATTTGACTGCTATGGGATTTTTTGTGTTTCTGCCCCAGTGCTTTAGGGAGAGGCTAGGGAGGTAGAGGGAAAGCTGGATGGCCCCTCAGAGGCCAGGTGCCTGGTCCTCTCTCCAGCATCCCAGGCAGGTGTCTGCCTATACCTTCACCCTTACCAATGCTCCTGAGCCGATGGAACCAGCGGGCCGTGCGAGGGAAGTGACTGTAGAAGGTCGGGTTGGGGGCTCCCAGGAGATCAAGAAGCATAAAGAGCTCCTAGGGAGAGAAGCCAGGACTGAACAGCCCAGCGGGATGCTGCCAACCTCATGCCTCCCTCCTCCCACCTCACCGGCACCCAGCAGGGCCCTAGTCTTACAATAGCCTGGATCCTGGTGGAGCCCAGGCCGTGGGGTGTAGACTCCATGAGCTGGGCCAGGTGCTGGGAGCCATAAAGCGAGTCCTTGGGTCCCCACTCCTTCAGTGCCTCTTCACCGTCCAGGAAGAGCAGCTGCAAGGTCACTGGGGCTGCCTGTGGGGGCCAGTGGTCAGGGCGAGCTCAGTGCCAGCCTGCCACCTCAATGCACCCACATTTCCTGCCTGTTTGCACAGCTGACTAGGGCCAACAGTCTCCTCACTTGTAGAACCGGATAGCCAAAAGTACAGTCTGCCTGGATTTAAATCCTGGCTGGGTTGCTCGGTAGCCAAGCAGCAGTGGGTCAGTTACTAAGTTCTCAAAGCATCGACTTCCTTATGTAGAAACAGAGTTAATACCACTTTTTACAGGGTAGGATTTGAACCCAGGTCCTAAGACAGCACGGGTTTCCCTGGTGGCTCAGTGCTAAAGAATCCACCTGCTAATGCAGGAGACGTGGGAAACGCAGGTTCAATCCCTGGGCTGGGAAGATCCCCTGGAGAAGGAAATGACAACTCACTCCAGTATTCTTGCCTGAAAAACCCCATGGACAAGGAAGCCTGGCCGGCTATAGTCCATGGGGTTGGGAGGAGTAGGACAGGACGTAGCCACTGAACAACAACAACAATAAAACAGCCTAGGACAGTGCCTAATGCAGAGTAACTAAATAAGGATTAGCTCTGATTGTAAGAGCCATTCCTTAAGTTCATTTGGCGAAAGAGACAGACCCACAAATAATAATTGTACAAACCATGAAATGAAGTTGGGCAAACGCTTCTAAGAATAACAGGGTCCTGAAACGTCCTCCAAGGGGGTGGTGCATAACCTGGCCTGGGGAAAATGTTGGGTCTGCTGGGAAGGGATGTTTGCACTGAAGCTGAGGAAGACCTGGCCTGGCAAAATGGAGCAGAGGGAAGCGTGTTCCCCGGTGAGACAGCAGGATGGACCAGGACTGGGGACAGAGAAGGGGCCAGAGAGGTTTGAGAAGAGGCCCTAGGGCCCAGCAAGGGCCAGGGAGCTTGGGCTCTGTTACAAGGGCACTGGGGTTTCAGCCACGGAAGGGATCTGAGCAGGATAGAGGCATGAGGTGTCTCCATTCATTCCATACATTCTTACTGACATCCTACTTTATGCCAGGCAGTATTCTGGGCAGTATTCAGGGAATACAACAGGAAATAAACACAGCCAAGGGCTCACCTATCCGAAGCTTATTTGAGCTTGGGAGACAGACAAATCAACCTAAAGCCCCATGAGGCATGGGATAGTGACAAGGAGCTATTTTATAGTGGCTGGGAAGGTCTCTTTGACATCAGAGTGGACCCCTGAATGAAGGGTGGGAGCCAGTCAGGAAGGTATCTGAGAAAAGCACACTGTAGGCAGAGCAAACAGCAAGTGCAAATGCCCTGAGGTTGAGGGTGAGGTCCACAGAGGAGGTGGGAGGCTACCATGGAGGGAGTGAGGGATGAGGGGTGGGAGAGGAGACCAGAGAGATGAGAGGGCACACCTCATGGGCTAAGAGAAGGACTCTGGCTTACTCACGGAATGACGCGGGAGCCATGGGAGGGTTTTAGGTAGAGAAGGGACAGAATCTGACATTCGGGAAATGCAAAGACCCCCTGGACTCTGGTGTGGAGTGGAGGAAGATAAGACCAGGCAAGGGAGAGTGGCGGTATGGACCAAGGAAGAGATATCCCTCATTCACCCACCCCCACCCTACCCCTGCTCTCCTTACCCTCTCCTTGGCTTTGCCCAGCTCCTGGTCAAGGGCTTGGGCCAGCTCCAGTAGCAGGGAGCAAGGCACTGCTGAATCCGTGGCCCCCACAAAGGGGGCTGAGCCAGATGGGAAGAGCTTGGAGTCGTAATGGCAGGCAAGGGTAAGGTGGCGGGCAGCCCCAGGGTCCAGCGTGGCCACCACATTGCCGAAGTCCAATGGCCCCAGGGGTGTGGAGGCAGTGAAGGAGTCGAGTTCTATATGCCAGCCTGCTGAAAGTGTCCGCAGTGTAGCCTCCAGGAACTAGTGGCAACAGAAAAGAGGGAGGGTGGGTGGGGACTGGGGAGAAGGTCAGAAGGGCCATGTGAACCATGCTGAGCAGTCAGGTTGGCCCACCAATACCACTTTGGTTGAATCGTTCCCTTGAGACACTCTGAGTACCGACTAAGTGCCAGGCATGGAGTGCCCCCATCTCTTGAAGCCCAAATGAAGCACAGCTCACCCTTCCAGAGCACTCACTCTGTGCCCAGTCCTGGTTCTAGGAACCCCTATGGAGTGGGGACTGACAATGGTTCCATTTTGCAGATGAAGAAACTGAGGCACAGAGAAGCTGAAATTAGTTTAAGGTCATACCAAGTGGCTGAGGTGGATTTGAAGTCATGTAGTGTTCAAAAGACTTTCAATGCCTTCTGGGGAGCAATATAGAGCTCTAGAGCCAAGCCATTTGGGTTGAAAGCATACCATTTATTAGCTGTGGGATTTGGGCAAAATGCCTAACTATTCTGGGTGTCAGTTGCCTCATCTACACAATGAAGATCAGATTGGTACCCACCTTATTAGGCTCATAGGGCTGTTGCTGATGCATATAATAAGATTTGAGGGTGGGGTGTGCAGTATAGAGGGCAGTGGTCTGGTGGTTAGCAGAATAGAGCTCCTATTAGCTCTAGGCAGACCCCCAGCTCTGCCACTTGGGCAGGATACCTATTTCCTATTTACTGATGGGCTGTGGGGTCAGCGGTTAGAGGTGGGGTCCTTTTACCTTTCTGACTTGGAGATTGCCCGGGCTGCCCGGAGTCCGTACAACCAGCAGAGGGCGCAGGAAAGTGTTCCAGAGACGGTGAGGGTCCAGTTGCCCCAGTACCCTCCGCACCCGAGCTTCGGGGAGGCTTCCGATCAAAGGGCCCTGAGGAAGCAGGTAGGGAAGAGAAGAGCAGAGCATGAAAACGACCCTCATTCCAACCATATCCTGGAGGCTGCCCTCCTCTTCCTAGCCGCAGCCTCCAGCATCAGAGGTTTCTAGAAGTCCCTCCAAACCCATCCTGCGCAGCCCACGGCAATCCTGATGAGGGAAATCTAGGCCCAGCGAGAGGAAGGGACTCTTCCAAATAGCTGACTTTAGGATTAGAACCCAGAACTCCAAGTCTTACTACTCCAGACTCTCTTACCGGGTAACCGCTATTACAAAACAAGCCCGAAGCCTCATTGCGTTGGAAAGGGGTATGCGCTCTAAGAACGGAGACGGCGGCACCTGCAGCTAGGGCCATACGGTAAAGACAAAGCCAGGTCAACCCAACCTAGGGTCTTCCCCATGAGACCTTGGGGAAGGGGAGGCAAGGAGTAAGGGCTTCCGCAGTGCCCGTGTCCCCGCCCGTCCTCACCCGCAGTTCCCGGCCCAGCGGCAGCTCTTCAGTCTGGCTATGCCAGCTGCTCCAAATGGTATAGAACACCAAGGCTACTGTCAGAGCCAGCAGCAGCTGGGGCAACAGCTGTGCCCGCGGTATCAGGCGCCGCTTGGGCGGTGAGGGTCGCTCCAAAAGGCTGCGTTCCCCGACCGGGAGTCGGGGCCGCCCGCGGCCCCCGGAACGCATGGCAGCTTGGCCCTGAAACCGGTCGGAGACGGCGGATAGAGTTAAGGCCGAGCCAAGTCCCGCCCCATGAAATAGCCAGACCAATGAACAACAAGAGCGGCTGCACCATCCGCCCTCCCGCGAGCAGTAAAGCCAATGGGACTTTCGGCCTGAGGACGCGGCTCCTTGTCTTCAGGGAGCTTTGGGGGTTGGTTCCCCCGGGTTGCACAACCCAAAAGGGAGAGCGTAAGAAGTAGGCGCCGCCTCAGCGCAGGAGGGGAAGCCAATGAGAAGCGTTTGATCACCGAAAACATTAGCCTTACTGGGCGCAAATCCACGCCGCTCCCGGATGGACCCTCTCCCCGGTCCAGAAAAACCAATATACACGTAAATCAACAGTTCCCGAACGAAAGGGGAGGTGCCCATCCCTGAAGCGAGGAGGGGATTGGCTTCGCGAAGGCCGCGCCCCCAAAGGCAGAGCGGGCGGGCATTTGGAAATGGCTAGTATTCCCCTCTTTCAACCTATGCGGTTCTGCAACAAAATGGTTTGAATCAGTCCCGCCTTCTTTTCCTCTCCATGGTCGTGAATATCTGCCCAGTACTGTCTTGAATGGTGGCCTGGAGCTACTTACTAAGTAATGCTTCTACTCGGCAGCCTCCGCCGAGGGCGGAGATCGCTAAAGCAACGGGCCACGCCCCACTCGCTGGTTGGGTTTGCGCAGGCGCGCGCGGAAGTGGGCCGTAGGAAGAGGAAGTCCCGCCTCTGGCTCTCTGTTCGGGAGGCACACCACGGAGGAGACGGTAGTGGCTTGAAAACGCGGTCACCATCATCATCATGTGAGGCCGGGCTGGGTTTGGGTGGCGGCAGTGGGATTGAGGGTGTAAGTTTGGCCGCTTACCGGTTGAAGGGGGTAGGCAGAAATGGGCGCGGAAGCAAACATTTGGGTGTAAGGTGGCGTATCTTTCTACTGATGAGTTGCGAAGGGACGTGGGGCCTTTGACGGATCCTGACTTCGGGAGCGGGGACAGCTTTATCAGATAACAGGCTGGGCTTTCCCAAATAAGCAATCTTATTGAAGTGAATTTTAAGAGGAAGCGTTTTTACGAATTAAAAACCTGGGAGATGAGGAGTACGGACTTGTAGGAAAAGCGGTCTTAAGGTAAGAGGCTTAGCTGGAGACAGTTGGCTTTTCGATCACATCCGCCATTGGTATGGATAACGAGTTATGGGGATGATTTTACTTATGTATTCACTCAACAGTTATTTATTGAGTGTTTGTATTAGGCTGCTTTAGACGCATAGCTTATATCACTGAATTACTCCACTCTCCCCAAGGGAAAAAAAATCCTCTTCTACATCTTACGGGATGGGAAGAGGCAGGCAGGAAACGTGCTGGTAATAAATCCGTAAATTCTAGAATGTGTTAGGGAATAGGGTTTTGAATAAAGAAGTAACAGAGCAGGGTAAAACAGCGTGGAATGTCACTTGTGAGAGACAGAACGCATGAAGGAGGCAATACTTGAGCAAAAACCTGAAGAAAGTGAGAAAGCAAACTGCAAAGGTACCTGGGGACGTACCTAGGCAGAGGGAAAAGTGAATAGAGGGGCCCAAGAAGGTTTGCTTGATAGCTTCAAGAACCACTGAAGAGGCCATTGTGCCTGGAACAGAGTGAGGGTAAAAGCTGGGCTTTACTGTTTACACTGAGAGGGTACTCAAGAGTGGGATGATTCTTGACACCACCCTTGAGACTGCTCTGTGGAGGGCAAACTGTTGGGGAGCGTGGGTGGAGGCAAGAAGACCTAGGAAAGAGATGATGGAGGTTTAAGCCAAGGTAAGAAATTCAGATTCTGATAGGTTTTAGTGGCAGATGGCAGGATTTGCTGACAGATTGAATGTAGGATGTGAGAGAAGAAAGAGTCAAGTTGCTCAAAGAACCAGAGGGATGGAGTCACCACTGACAGAGATGAGGAAGGCTGTGGGTAGTGTAAGTTGGGGTTATGGGGGGTCTGGAGTTCAGTCTAGGTCATGCGAGGGTTGGAAATATCCTTTAGGCATCCAAGTGGTGATGGCAAGAGAGAGGACTGAGTACGAAGAGAGGGATATGTGTCGGGAAGACACCGAGGGAGAGGCCATGAGCACGCAGGCTATGGGCCTGCTCACCTCTGGGTTCCATACTTGTCTTTTCAGGAGTCTCCTCAACAAGCCCAAGAGTGAGATGACCCCAGAGGAGCTGCAGAAGCGGGAGGAGGAGGAGTTTAACACGGGGCCGCTCTCCGTGCTCACGCAGTCAGTCAAAAACAACACTCAAGTGCTCATCAACTGCCGTAACAACAAGAAGCTCCTGGGCCGCGTGAAGGCCTTCGACAGGTGAGCACCAGGGTCTGGGGAGGTATGCTGTCCGGGCCTCAGTTTCCTTACCTGTGAAATATGCATCATAATAATATCCCTCAGAACAGTAACGAGCCTTCAGTAATACTATGTATGAAAAGCACTTGGCTCAGTACCTAACACATGATAAATGCTCAGTAAACACATGCAGCCTTTAGTTAGCATTTGGGAAGTGCTTTCCTCACTGTAGATTACTATACAGCAAGATACAGAACTTTCCCAACTTTTTTCTTTTCTTTCTTTCACTCAGTCATAGTTCCCTGTATCCTCCTATCCCTTTGTGTGTGTGCATGAGGGCTAAGTCACTTTGGTTGTGTCTGAATCTGTGCAACCCTATGGACTGTGGCCCACCAGGCTTCTCTGTCTATGGGATTCTCCAGACAAGACTACTGGAATGGGTTGCCATGCTCTCCTCCAGGGGATCCTCCCAACCCAGGGATTGAATTTGCATCTCTTATGTCTCCTGCATTAGCAGGCAAGTTCTTTACCGCTAGAGCCACCTGGGAAGCCCCCTATCCCTTTACCTTGCTTTAGTTTTTCTTCATAGCACTTACTACCACCTGACAGTATATTACAGGTGTGTTTGTTTACCTGCTTCGTGTTCTCCCTTCACTAGCCTGCAGAGCCCATGAAGACAGGGCTCTTACCTGGTTTTTTTTTCATGGCTCTGATCATTGTAAACGTTTGTTGACCGAGCTATTCCACACTGTCATCACACATGCCCATAAGAAGAATAGTGTGTTGAGTCACTTAATTTTCACAACAGCCATAGGAGGCAGGCACCATGAATGTCTCCAGTTTAGAGAAGAGGAAACTGAGGCACAGGAGGTGAAGTCCTTTGCCCGAGCCTCGGAGCCCTGGCTCTCCCCCTTCCCAGAGGCAGTGCCGCCCAGAGGAAGGGTCAGGACACACCCCTCACTCAGTCCTGCTGCCTCCCCGTCCCCACCAGGCACTGCAACATGGTGCTGGAGAATGTGAAGGAAATGTGGACGGAGGTCCCCAAGAGCGGCAAGGGCAAGAAGAAGTCCAAGCCAGTCAACAAGGACCGCTACATCTCCAAGATGTTCCTGCGCGGGGACTCTGTCATCGTGGTCCTGAGGAACCCGCTCATTGCTGGCAAGTAGGGCCTCCTCCCTGCTGTCAGCACTTTCCCCCTGGTTTTGCGAAGACCTGCCCTCTGTACTTGAAATAATAAAACTGTGCGTTTTTTCTAGCAGCCTCTGCCTGTTCCCAGGGCCTAGAGAGCGGAACAGACCCCAGAGAGGGGTGGCAGGGTGTGGGGCCAAGCATGGGCTCAGGCCTCTCTGAACAGGTGAAGAGGCCCAGTCTCTGCCCCTTCCAGGCCTTAATGTTCCCATCTTGGGCAGAGAGAGCTCTTGCGGTCTTTTGTGTTTTAGCTTTTTTCTACTTTCTCATTGCTTTCTCCTCCTCCTCCCCGCCTCTCAGTAAGTCATTCTCACTCAAAATTTTTTTCACTCTTTTTTTTTTTTTCTCCCATTTGTTCAAACAGTCTGTGCCCAGCCCTGTGTTGCCATGCTGGGGACACAGCAGGGCCCAGAAAAGCCCCCAATCTGCCCTCACTGAGCAGCTGCTACTGCTGCTAAGTCGCTTCAGTTGTGTCCGACTCTGTGCGACCCCATAGACGGCAGCCCACCAGGCTCCCCTGTCCCTGGGATTCTCTAGGCAAGAACACTGGAGTGGGTTGCAGAAGTTAGAGCAGTTAGTACTCAATACTGATGGCATTTGTCGCTGATACCTGCTGAGCTATGCGAGCGCCAGGCCCTAGGCTCTGTCTGCTCCTACGTCTGTACACCTCTGAGCAGGCACTGTGATCCATCACCTCCAATTCCAGGGGCAGGGACTGAGGCAAAGAGTGGTGATGGTGCCTCCCCAGGGGAATCCAGCCCGAAAGTGGTGATGCCGTGATTCAAACCCCTGTTGTTCCTGAGCCAGTGGCTTAACCCCTGAACTCTGCTGTCCTCAGATCACAGCTTCATGAGCCCTGAGAGAAATTCTCTGACACATGTAGACAGGTGGAGGTGGGAAAGGTGGTCCTGGCTTATTGTGGGTGGATTAAGGGAAATCCTTTTAGTCTTTCTCTGAAGCATATCCATTATGCTCCTCCCACCCGCATCTCTCTCTGAGTTCTGTCTCTGCATCTCCCTCTGTATTCTCCAGAGAGGGCCAAGTGCCAGGCTGGTGCAGTTCCCAGGCATGAGGTCAGGATCCAAGGAGATGTCTGACACTGAGCTCTGGAAGGCACAGCCTGAGTTATCCCAAGAGCCCATCAGCAACAGAGCTGAGGACCCTGCAGTAGAAGAAGGCCTGACACAGGGCGGTGGCTGTGAAGTTATAAGGGCGCACGTCCATATCTAATGGAAACACCCATCTGAGGGATAGATACCAGAGCCATCCCATTTTAGCGATGAGACAGCGGAGGCCCAGAGAGGGTAAGCGCCTTGCCCAGAATCACTCAGGAAACAGTGGAGCCGAATTCAAACCCAGGGAGCCAGACCCTGTGACTGGGAGGGGGGCAGAATGGAGCCATGATATCCTAACTTATAAAGCCGGGGTGGGGCCGGGGGGTTGGGGACAGTGCTGCTGCAGAAACCTTCCCCCTGGATTTGGTGATTGATCAGAGCCTGGGATAGCACAAGCCCTGGGGTCACAGTCCTGGGTTGGAGTCCCGGTCACACATCCCTCGTGTCTTCCCCAGGAAGTAGCAGGTCCTTTCCCTGCTTTGCCAGGCTGACAGCAAAGATTCTAGCCTAGGGCTAGAACTGCTGACCCTGCCTGTCATCAGTCATCGCTATCCAACCATCTGCCCAAATAGTTTCTAATCCCCTCTTCCAGTTCAAGTGAATGAAAGTGACAACAGGTTGCAGGAAAAGCAGTAGGCAAACCGGCCCAATGTGTTCTGTGCACTGGTGAGATCCTCTCAGGAACTGCAGGCCATCCTAGGATGTCCGTGTGATCATTTCTATTTTCCTGAAGTGAACTGAGGCACAGAGAGGTTAGGAATTTTCCTCAAGTCACACAGCTAAACAGTAGCCAATCTAAGATTTGAACCAGGCTGGTTCCTGCAGCATTAGTATTCCTCCACCATCTTCCTAGAGAAGCAGCTTTCAGAAAATGTTGGGTCTGTGGACTTCCCTGATGGGTCCAGTGGTTAAGAGTCTGCCTGCCAATGCAGGGGACACTTGCGTTGTGTCCGAATCTAACATGGGTTCAATCCCTGCTCTGGGAAGATTCTGAAACTACTGAAGCCCTCCGCTGCTGAGAAGCCTGTGTGCCTAGAGCCCAAGCTTTGCAGCAAGAGAAAGCACTGCCGTGAGGACACCACACACTGCAACTAGATAGTAGCCCGCAGCTGTCGCAACTAAAAGCCCGCGTGCAGCAACGAAGACCCAGCACAGTCACAAATTCATTAATTTTTTAAAGAAAAGAACATGATCATCATGGGCACGATTTTAA
Source organism: Capra hircus (assembly GCF_001704415.2). Classification (NCBI taxonomy): domain Eukaryota; kingdom Metazoa; phylum Chordata; class Mammalia; order Artiodactyla; family Bovidae; genus Capra; species Capra hircus. Next base: position 54,304,977 of record NC_030825.1, on the reverse strand, counting down.
TCGTACACACTACAAATAGTTTGAATAGCAGGAGATCGCAGGAACATTCCCAGTTGGGGCTTCTTTTAGGCATGGAGAATGGTGGCGGCATGGTGTCCATGATCTCTTTGTGACTCTTGAATCTCTTGGAAGTTAGGCAGCACTGCTCTCCAGAGGGCACAAGGCCACCACCGGCACCTGGCCACACAGCCTGCCCTCCCTACTGTCATCTCCCTTATGGCCTGGCCAAGATTTCCCCACCCCGAAAACAACTGTTTTCTCATGCTTTATTTACAAGGACACAGCTCTCAGGCCCTCACCTTCCCAGAACCCACAAGAGAGGCCCAGGAGGGCCGCATGCTTCAAAGCACATTGAATTCAGCGGCTGTGAGCCATATCTGTCCAGAGAGCTGGGGACCCCAAGGAAGCGAATCAACACCCAGGTGCTAACTGAATCTAAGTGTGTGTCTGTGGTGGGGAGCGATTTAGGAGTGAGAGTCTTGTGTGTGTATATATATATATGTGGCCCGGCCACATTGAGGCTGCTGGCTTCCCTCCTAAATCTCATAGTTCCCAGGGGCTACCGAAAAAGGTGGGTATGTCTCCAGGTGGCAGTGGGCCTGGCCTCCCATTGTAGATTTCAGCTCTGATGCCTGCCATGAAATTGCTTCTTTCCACACTCAGAATCCTCTCTGGACCTCAGTGCCCACTCACATTTCTATCTCTAACCTTTCCTGTGAGCTCCAGACCCTTATTTCCAGCTTAACAAGTCCAGAGAGCACTCCTGGTACTCCCCACCTCAAACCCCATCTCCCTCTTTCCTGTCTCCATCCCAAACTGAGAAGTCATCCCTGAAGTCTCTCCTTCAGCAAATGCTCTCAGTTCTACCTTTAAACTAGCTCTAGAATCCAACCATTTCACACCCTATGTGGCTGCCACCCCAGTCCTGCTAACATCACCTCCCACCATTATCAGACTCCTGACTGGGCTCCCAGCTGCCCCAATAGCCCCTAATAATCCATCACCCCACAGGGCAGATGGAGCGGTCTGTTAACACTTTAGCCCATTCCACTAGGAGGCACTCCAAAGAATCTTCCATGAACTTGGAATAAAATGCCCACTCTTCTGACCCCACCTGGTTCTCTCTCCCCATTTGTGGGCTCTGACTTATCCCGCTCCAGCCTCCTAGGTCACCTCTCTTTTCCTGACACAGCCAAGCTCCTTCTTGCTCCAGGGCCTTCACAGGTGTTCTTTCTGCCTTAAAACCTCGCCTGCCAATTCTTTGTAAAGCTGCCTCCTTCACCTCTTTTGGGCATGACTTCAAAGTCGTTTCATCAGAGAGCCCTGGACCACATTAGGTCCCCTTCTAACCTTTCTTCCTAAACCATTCCACAGTGTACATAGTCTAATTTGGTTTGGCCTCACCTCCTGTTTCCCCCACTCAGTTGTAATCTCTAGGAGAACAGGGGCTTTTCTGTTTGCTTCCCCGCCCCCAGCCCCAAATCCGCGCCATTTGCCCAGCGCTCTTCAAGCCAAGCCTGGTACACAGCAGGCGCTCAATAAACACATGCTGCGTGGACCCAAGAATCCCGCTACCTAGCAGTAACTTTCTAAGACGTCGTTGGCCTCACCCCCAGGACCTGGGAGGGTCCTCGAGCACAGAGCGCTGCCGGCAGCGACCTGGCCCGGACCGGAGCCAGAGGGCAGGGTCCGGAAGGCGGGCTCGGGGCGCTGGCGCGGCTCCTCGCCGAGGCTGTGGCGCAGGCGGCAGCGGTGCCAACCCCGGCGGATCTCCGACTGCACCTGAAACGGAAGGCGCTCAGAGGCGGCGGCGCGCGCGCCATTCCCTGCGCAGCCGGCAGAGGGCGCGGGCGGCGGGCCGCGGCTCTCCCTACCTCCTTGTTGATGAAGCAGTAGAGGACGCTGACCAGGAAGCCCTGCCGTGGGGAGAGCAGGGGTTAAACTGGGAGCAGGGGCAGGGTTATAAACACCCCTCAATGAGCTCTGATCCTTTACAGGCCCAAACCACCTCGCCCGTCGCCACAACGGTCCTAGGTTATTGCAGTCACCCTTTCCCTGGCTCCTGACTTTCCCCCTCCGCTTGCCCTCCCCAATTTGCAGAGCCATCAGGACTGGAGATTAAGAACATGTAACCCCAGAGGCTGACTGCTTGGATGTGATCACGGCTTCCCACTTTCTTCCCCACTTAGGCAAGCTGCTTAACCCCTCTGTGCCTCAGTTTCTTCATCTGGAAAATGGAACAATAATACAGCACTCCAGTGTTCTTGCCTGGAGAATCCCAGGGACGGGGGAGCCTAGTGGGCTGCCGTCTATGGGGTCGCACAGAGTCGGACACGCCTGAAGTGACTTAGCAGCTGAGATTTAAGGTATTATTACTATACAAGAAGCTCTAGTGCATGGACATAGTTAAACCTTTTTCTAAATCTTATCATAACTTACTACATGACATATTGGATTTATTTATTTGGCCGTGCTGCGGGGCTTGCAGGATCCTAGTTCCCAGACCAGGGATCGAACCTGGGCCCTTGACAGTGAAAGTGCTGAGTCTTAACCACTGTAGTGCCAAGAAATTCCATAATAATAAACTTTAATAGGCACATCCAAAAAATTAATTTTGAAATTATTTTTATATTTATAATAATTTAGAAATTTAGATACATATAAAATGTATTTATAATTAATAAAGTAATTGATACATTAATGCAAGACAAGGGCTTCCCTAGTGGCTCAGATGGTAAAGAATCCGCCTGCAATGCAGGAGACCCAGGTTCAATCCCTGGGTCGGGAAGATCCCCTGGAGAAGGGAATGGCAACCCACTCCAGTATTCTTGCCTGGAGAATTCCAAGGACAGAGGAGCCTGGCAAAGTCGGACACAACTGACTAAGCATGCAGTAAGATATCGCTTATCTTATTATCACTTTCCACAATCCCATTAAAATCCAGCTCTGATTACGTTCCTGTGCTCTCATGGCTCCCAACTGACTCAGAGGAAAAGCAAAAGGTCCTCTCTAGGCCCAAGGATCTACCCAGGTATGTCGCCTCTGTCCTACCCACCCACCCCCTGCTTCAGGCCTGCTGGCCGCGAGAGTGCCATCGTGATCGGTACTTTCTCCCACCTCAGGGATCTTGCACTTGGCATTTCTCTTCCTGGAACATTTCCCCCAATATCTTCCTGGCTCATTCCCTCATCTTCTTCGGGTATCTGCTCTAGTGTCTTTTCAGCAAGGCCTTCCCTGACCCCTGTCCATTATCCCATTCTTTGTCATCTCTATTTTCTTGCCTTCTCATCCCTCCCTCCTTTAGGCACATCTCACCATCTGACATTCTGTGTATTTTACTTATATAGCATCTTTAGCATCTGTCTCTCCCACTAAAGGAGAGGGACCATTGGGTTGGCCATATCCCCATAGTAAGCCTGGAAAAGTGCTTGGTATAGTAAGTGTTCAATACATTTTTGCTGAATTGATAAATGAACAGCCTTTTAAAGTGAAACTAGTATTGTCCCCACTTTAGAGATGAGAAAACTGAGGCCCAACAAGGTAAAGCAGGATGGAGGCTAGGGTAGGACAAGCACGGGCAGGGTTGACCTTAAATATCAGTGGACATCTCTTTCCATTTGGCATGTTAGGCACTGCATATGCTTCACCTTTTCCCTGGCCCTGAGGTGAAGGTCACAGACCTGGGAAGTGAGGACCCAGATTTGGTCCCAGCCCTGGCTGATCTCAAAGCCCTCGATCTTAACCAGGAGGCAGTACTGCTGCGGCTGCCGGGTCTGCTGCCTTCTCCCTGCTTCCCCAGTCAGGACGGAAGTATAGAATGAATGAAAAAAAATCCCATCTTCGCAGCCCATTCTGCGGTTGCACCAGAGGATGACTCTAACCCTCGTTCCTCTCTGAGTAGGAGGACCCGAACTCAAAGGGTGTAGCTCTTGCACCTCACTTAGGCACCTGGAAAGAACTGAGGAAGATTTCAAAGCCGAGCTTGGCCAAGCGCAGGGCACCCCGGGCCTGTTCTTCAGTCACAGGAGCAAACACCACCTCGTGGACGCCCAGCAGGGGCACCAGCGTCAGCGTGGAGCGAGCCAGCCTGCGGGTAGAGGGTGGCAGTGGTGCCGGGGGCCTGAGTCCCCCACCTTGCCCGCAGTCACCCTCCCCTGCGTCCCCACCTCAGTCGGTAGTCCGGGCAGCGCATCTGTCGCGTCCTCAGCTTTGACACGAGGATGCCAAGGATGCGGACAAAGATGAGAAAATTAATCTGCGGGGGGTTGGGGGGGGGTAGGGGAGAGAGAGAGACTGAGCCAGTTCCCCGCCACCTTGGCTTCCCAGGATGGGAAATTCTTGAGACCAGCCTGGAGGAGGTGGGACAGGCCGTACCAAGATTGTTAGGAGAATAGGGGTTCGTATGATCCACCAAATGGCTTTGATATCGTTCCGCTCCCAGCACCTGGAGGAGGGGGCGTAGAGCTGAGATAGACTAGAATACCCTAGACTCACAGAATTGAGCACTTAACTTCCCCACCTTCTTTAAGGCCACACCTACTTCTACTATTTAGGCCCAGCCCTCATCCCGCCCCTTGCAGTAGTCCTGGAACCCATCTTCCTAAGCGACTGGTTCCTTTAGACACCCTCCCAGGCTCCTAGAAGCAATTAGAACCTCCCCACGATTCCGTCTCACCCCGTCCACGTCCCTCCAAGGACCGCCCACATCCCTCAAAGCCCCGCCCACCCAGACCCGCCCCCCGACCCCCCCCCCAGGCCCCGCGACTCACTGCGTGTTCTCGAACAGGTACCTGACGATCACCCAAGGAATGACGAAAAGCGTGGGGGCCCCTGTGCAGACCCAACCCCCGCCCCCCACCCCGCCGCAGCTGTCAGAGAGCGCACGGGCCCTGCCAGGCCCAAGACCCGCGGAATTCCCCCGCCGGGAAGGGGAGACAGAAAATCCTAGAGAGGGGAGGAGACCCCCTCAGGCAGACCAGCTGGGTAGTTTGCGGGAGGGGAAGCGCGCTGGGCAGGGCAGGGGGCAGGGTCGGGGCTCACCCCAGCCGAGAAGCATGTAGCAGCGGAAGTGGCCCTCCTCGGAGCCTCCCACGAGCACGAGGAGACTGTGCAGGTAGATGCCTTCCACCAGCAGCCACGTGTAGTTGGCACCCACGCAGTACTGGGTCACGATCTGGGCCGTGCGACAGGCAGCTAGGGCCTAGGGGGTGACCAGACAGGGGGAGGGGGCAGTCAGGGTCCCCTCCAAGCCCATCTCTTGTCATCAAATATTCTCTTCCCATTCTGTATCACCGAAGGATGATAAAGCTATCCTCTCCTCACTCACTCTGTTCTCTTTCCCTACATGAACTCTCCTACTCTAACCTCTTTAACGATTGGTATCTTCCCTGGAGAAGGAAATGGCAACCCACTCCAGTAGTCTTGCCTGGAAAATCCCATGGACGGAGGAGTCTGGATGGCTACTGTCCATGGGGTCGCAAAGAGTCGGACACGACTGAGCGACTTCACTATCTATCTATGTTCCCTGGAAGCTCAGCTGGTAAGGAATCAGCCTGCAATACAGGAGGCCCTGGTTCGATTCCTGGAACGGGAAGATCCGCTGGAGAAGAGATCGGTTACCCACTCCAGTATTCCGGCCTGGAGAATTTCATGAGTTCCCCCCAGATTCCCCTGAATATGGACTCTCCCACCCCATCTCCTGAGAATTGAACTACACCTTTCAAAACGTTTTTCTCATCACCCACCAGCACGTGGACTCTCCCACCCCCTTCGCTTTCAACAATTGGTATGGCCCAACTTGCTGCCCGACAGGTTCTCTCCCCACCCGCCCCTAGTCTCTCCCACCTTGTCTCCCTGGAACAAATTGGTATCTGCCAAATCCCCCCATCGGTTATTTTCTCCCATCCTGCCAACTTCTTTCTCGCCTCTAGCAGGGGCCTCTCTTATTGGTGCAAAACTCCAATGACGGGTGAGATACCGAGAGAAAGGAATGGAAATGTTCCAGTAGAGGAGATAACAGGATGAGAGAGTTCAATGATGGGGGAGGCTGAGTAGGGAGGGTCCCTCTCTAGTTGTGTCAGAAGGGTCTGGAGAGATTAACCATGGATAACATTATTGTTCTTTTTGTTGTTTCCTTGTGCGTGGACTGTAGCCCACTAGTCCCTTCTGTCTGTCCATGGGATTTCCCAGGGAAGAGAAGTGCAGTGGGTTGCCATTTCCTTCTCCAGGGGATATTCCCGGCCTAGGGATCGAACCCATGTCTCCTGCGTTAGTAGACAGGTTCTTCACCATTGAACCACCAGGCAAGCCCGGTTGATAGGGTGAAAATTGTTCAGTCATGTCTGACTCTTTGTGGCCCCATAGACTATACAGTCCATGGAATTCTCCAGGCCAGAATACTGGAGTGGGTGGCCTTTCCCTTCTCCAGGGGATCTTCCCAACCCAGGGATCGAACCCAGGTCTCCTGCATCGCAGACAGATTCTTTACGTTCTGAGCCACAAGGGAAGCCGGGAATGGGAACCCTCTGGCCCTACCAGAGGAGGCAGGATCTCAATTTGAGAAAGAGAAGGATGTTGCTCACCTGGTTCCACAGGGTAAGGACCTGATCCCCAGGGTAGGGGCCAGGGGGAGGAAGCAGACGGTCTCGGGTGAGGATGGCAGCTGCCCGCAGCATGAAAGACGTGAACAGGTTGATGTGGATGTAGTTGCGAGTGCAGTGCAGCCGCCTGAGGGATTTGGGAGGCAGTCTGGGGGCCTGTCCTTGGCCACACAGAGTCCCTTATATTACGTCCCAGCCCTCCCCACAGAACCACCATTGGATACTTGTTGCCGGTGGAGCCTGACTACCCCATCTTTCTGGGAAAACTGAAGCCCAGTCTCTGCTGCTTCTGTTCAGGGCTGGGGGTTCCCACCTGAAGATACTCAAGATGAGCAAGGCGAACAGCAGTGTGGCAAGAGACAGGGAGTAGCCCACGGTGTACACAACCTGCAGCCGCTCCAAGGCCAGCCTTTGGTCCTGGGGGTGGAGGTGGGGGAAGAGGATACAGAAATAGAGCTCAGCTCCCGCAAGCCACAATGGCTGAGCCCGGACCGAAAAGCCTGCATGCCGCAGCTAGACCCCGCTCACCACAACTAGAGAAAGCCTGCACAAAGCAATGAAGACCCGGTGCAGCCAAAAATTAATGAATACATTTTAAAAAGAAATAGAGCTCAACTCCTGCCCTCAGGCCATAAAGGAGCTGCTCTTTGTTCATATTTGCACCCCAATTTTTGGGGGGATCTATCAACCTTTTTTTGAGTGGGGCATTCCACCCCTCAACCCCAGGGCTGGGCATGTGACCAAAGAATCAAAGCATGCTATCTAACACCACACGCGCGCGCGCGCACACACACACACACACAGAGTGACTACTCAAGGGCAGGTATGCTACTCAAATCAGGCCAATGACGGTCAGTCCTGGGACATTAAGTTGGAGCTATTGAGAAAAAAGCTCAGTCTGCCTATAGCATTGCTTGCAGGTGGAATGTGAGCCTGGTACTGATGGGGGCCACCTTTTCCACCACCACCCCCCCACACACACACACAAAAGAGGACACCATCATAGAGAAAAATAGAAGAACAATATGGTGAGAGAGATTCCCAACTACATCATTTTAGCACCTAGATCCAGCTGTACCTGAAGCTGTAGCCTTATAATTTTCAATCACAAAAGCCAATATATTTTTCTTTCTCCTTCAAGAAAGGAGTTGAAATTGCTATCACTTGGAACCCAGAGTCCTGAATGGTACAAGGGGTTTCAGGCTCTGTCTGAGCTGTTCTACTGCTGCCTGGAAATCATACCCTTAAATCTCTCCTCTTCTTACCTGAAAAACCCCATTTTTCTCTGGGTTTTCACACTGAGAATGGTCTCTCCAAGGTCCCCATTGGCCATCACTGCCACATTGGCGGAGGACAAAGCCTTTAGCCACTGAGGGGAAACAAGGGAGGGAATCAGAGGCACACAGACAGAGATGGAGACAGAAAGACAAACTGAGACAAAGGCAGAGAGAGAGATCCAGTGATGATGATGATAAACCATAATATAGCATTTTACATCTAATAATTTAATATTCATAACAAGCCTATGAACTTGGTATTGTCATAAACATCAATTCACAAATGAGGAGTTGAGGCATAAAGAAATTTCACTGGAAAAGACTCTGATGCTGGGAAGGATTGAAGGCAGGAGGAGAAGGGGATGACAGAGGATGAGATGATTGGATGGCCTCACTGACTCAATGGACATGAGTGTGAGCAAACTCTGGGAGACAGTGAAGGATAGGTGTGCCTGGCGTGCTGCGGCCCATGGGGTCACAAAGAGTCGGACACAACTGAGCAGCTGAACAACAACCCCAGGTCACACTGCTAGTTAGGCAAGGAAGACCAAGATGTGCAGAGACAGACTCATGAAAAGGAAAAAAAAATAACCTGGTGGCCGTCAGAGAGATACAGAGACAGAGAAGGGACGTTATGTGGAGAGACACCCAGCCCAAGAGGACCAGGGGAGCTGCGGGGAGTGGGACCAGGGTTAGGAGGGAGATCTTTGCGTCAGAAGTGGGCCTGGGGTCCACCCGGCAGCTCACCGTGGCCGTGCCAGGGCAGATACCAAGGGCAGGATGCACGGGCAGTGGTGTTGGGTGCAGTGTAGTCCCAGCAGACGTACATATCGAAGGACCCGTTACAGGCGAGGCCTGGGGTGAGCGTGGGGGCCAGAGTTCGGACAGACCTGGGATAACTCGAGCCCAAGGAGTCTCTGCCCCGCACACACAAGACCCGCACAAGCCCCGCCCACCTGGAGTGGTCGCGTCCCTGGAGAGGAGCTCCTTCTTAGCTCCTCCCACCAGGCCCGAGGCCCCGCCCATCTTTCGAGCCTTGCTCTGGGTTCCTCCCACCAAGCAAGTTCCCGCAACAAATGCTTCCCAGTCTGCAAGGCCCTTCCTAGACTCCACCCCAAACCCTGCCCCCTTCACCGTCCACTTTAGGTCCCACCCACCGAGTGTAAGCCCCGCCCAAGACACCTCCCCTTTCAAGCTTCATCTCTGGCTTCTCCCACGTGGCCCACTTTTACCCCAGACCCCCAGACTTCTCTTTCAGGCCTCGGCGGCGTGTCAGTCCCAAGCCGGCCTCAAGCCCATCCCTCTGAGCCCCAGCCCTTCCCTTGCCCCTAGTCCTCCACCCCTGTCACACCTGCTGGGGGCTCCGAGGCCTCCAGTGTCTCCTGGCACTCCCTGCGGTACCGCTCCCAGCGCTGATATAGCTCTCCCGCTGTCTGCCCCTCAGAGCCTGCCTACAAAAAGAGAAAAGAAAGGACCACACACCCCCACACCTCGGCCCGCGCCCCGACCCCAGCTCCCAGGCAGCAAAATCACTGAGGGCCAGAGACACCCTGGAGGGACTTGAAGCGGCTGTCCTGTTTTGCTCAGGCATCTTGGGTGGCTTAGAAACCTCTTTTAAGTCTTGAGGGGTGCCTAGAAACCACCAGGGGAGTTGCTGTGGGGAACTAAAAACCTTCAGGAAAATGAGACAGAGGTGGCTGGAAATTATCAGGAGGATTTGAGGGGAGTGGGGGGTGGGGGAAGATGAAGGACTAGAAACAACCATCAAAATTTGAATCTGGGCTGGTGGGGAGTCTTGAAACAATCTTCCCGGTGGGATACGACTTAAAACCGGCCCCAACATCCCTCCAAGCCTTGAGATCCTTGGCTCCTCTGGTTCTCACCTCCGCGCTCCGGAGCAGCGGCTCCCACAGCGAGAGCAGAAGCAGCAGCCACCAGGGTGGACAGGTGGGCATCGTGTAGGCAGCAGGGCATGGGGAACGAAGGGTCCGGTCACGCGAGGGCAGCCGGGTCTGGGGGTCCGAGGAAGAATCAGGAGCCTCTGCCTCCTCTCCCAGCGCCAGCGCCCTCCTCTCCCAGCGCCAGCGCCCTCCTCTCAGGGAATCACGTACCCCGGAGACAGCGCCCCCCACAACTACGAGGGATGATCTGGGGCCAGGTAGGGGGGTGAGCCTTGAGGAGTGGGCGGAGACCGATCTCCAACACCTGATTCCCCGGCCCGCCCCCGGCTGTTGCTGGGGCAGCGGTGATGGAAGGGGGGTGTTTGCGGAGGGTGCGGTTGCCTTAGAGCTGCGCTGGAAGGGAAACTCCAGGGTCACCCGCAGTCTAGACCTAGAGACTCGAGGGAACCTGGTGACCACCTTGGAGAGGAGGGCATGTAGCTCGAAGTGACTCTTGGACTTCCCACTCTCCCAGCTCAAAGGGTTTTCAAATCACGGATAGGAACCCAACCTTCTCAAACTTTCCTGGCTGCGGGTAAAACCCAGAGTTAATGGGACAATGGCTCTCCTTAGGGACTAGGAAGATGAGGGGCCCAGATGCTTGGAAATCAGTCTACCCCCAACACCCCACATCTGGCCCCATGCAGGGAAAGGAGGAAACAGGAGGATGTCGGTTGGAGCCCCAGAAACACACGAGTCAGAAATGCTTGAGACAAACATAGAAATGGAGAGACACAGAGACAGACAGAATGAGACACGGCCAGAGATCAGGGACCAAAAGGGAGAGGAAGACAGAGACAAAAATGTGGGCTCCGAGACAGAGAGGAGGTAGAGACATGGAGAGACACAGAGAATGGGGGAAAGAGATGGAGATATAGAACTTGCAGCTAAACAGGGATTTGCGATGTGGAGACAGAGATACTGAGAGATAGATAGAAGGACATAGACCGTGGGCACAGAGACGCTGAGACCAAGGCACAGAGCAAGAGGGATCTGGAGATGTGAGGGGACAGGGGCAGGGGAATGGCTGAGATGGGGGAGCCCTCACCTGTTCCCAGCTCTCCTCTCAAGCACTTGCTTCTGACGCCGCTGCCGGCCTCGCCTGGTCTCCGCAGGAGGTGACAGCCTGGGGTAGGGGTAGGGGGCGGGGCCAGGCCGGGCCAAGGAACTGGAGCGGGGAGCTGGGGCAGAGACCTGGCGCAGGGGGCCAGTCATCTCTGAGTATCACAGCCACTCAGGGTCAGTGGGGGAGCAGAGTCACAGAGTGAGCATCCCGAGGACCCCCTCTCCCAGCACGCACAGCCTCTCATGTTGTCCCACCTGTCCCACCCAGCCACCACACGCAGGGCCATGTCACACACGATCCCATACACTGAGCTGCCGAGAGGCACAGAGTCTTAAATACTGCGCCTCACCGAACATGTTCTTCATATTCATTCAGAGTCCCACAATCCAGCGTCACACCCCGTGAACCACAGGTTCTCCCCTACAGGTTGATAGTCGTCCACAGTGACACCCAGCCATGCACTCTGGGCGTAGACTCCTGCACTCACACAGCAACACAATCACAGCTTGCTACAGTTCCCATGATGCTTGTCCACCACACATACGTTCACGCCATCATTAACTCATACTGTCAGACAGATACTGTCTGTCTGCCCCCACTGGCCTGAGTGCCCCCAAGAGGACAGGGAAGGCATCTGTCACCACTGGGGCCCCAGTGTCACTCAGCGCAATTTGGAGCCTAGAGCAGAGGCTGTTGATGACAGAAAGGCCAACAGTTATAGGCGATTGTCATACGATCCTTTAATGACAGTCTGAAAGTTATATATACAATGTTACACAATTCCACTCATTAACATGCTCACACAACGTCTCACACACTTCACATAATTACCAAGAGTCCTCAGTTACATTCCAACGACACATGTTCCCCAAGTGTCACTAAGGCACACACTCCCATGAGCTCTGGATGTTACACTGTCATCCTTACTCACGCCCAGTGCTAAGACATACTGTCCATCACAGTATGGGGCTCAGTTTGTCCATCACAGCCTCTTTGTCTTTGAGACTCGAGGGAACCTGGTGACCACCTTGGAGAGGAGGGCATGTAGCTCGAATTGACTCTTGGACTTCCCACTCTCCCAGCTCAAAACGTTTTCAAATCATGGATAGGAACCTGACCTTATCAAACTTTCCTGGCTGCGGATAAAACCATCCAACCTCACTTGCACTCACAACTCCATCACAGCCTCACTTGCACTCACAAGTTGTATACAGCCACCTGCAGTCACACAGTTGTGCACAGGATTGCACACTATCCTCCTACCACCATGCACGAACCGACAGCCTCACATGGTCTCCGGGTCACAGTCACCACTGAATCACACACCTCCTCAGAGTCTCCACTTCCAGTCTCTTCCTTTGCCCTAAAATATGGAAAATATTTGGCTTAGAAACTGAATCCCGGCTCTCGGCACTCACTTCCCCCTTGAATGCAAACCACCAATTCCTGCACATTAATCACGCTAGTAGCATTCATGAGCACACAGTCCCCGGGGAGCTGGAAGATAAATGGGGCAGAGGTGAGCCTGCCCATTTTGCAGGGGAGAAACTGAGGCTCAGAGGCCCCAGGAGGGGCAGAGAGTAAGGAGTGGCGTGAGATCCAGCACTAAAGACTGGAAGGAAACCAGTCTCGGGGAGGGGGAGTGACATGGGGGCTCCTGGCTTCCTGACCTCCAGCTGGCCTCCTGCTCTCTGCCCCACATTCCTGGCGCCCTCTGGGTCCTGGGAAAGGCTTGGTTCATGGAGTGGAGAGGAGAGGAGTCTGAGAATGCCGGGCACCTCGGGAAGAGGCTGGGGTTGGGAGGGAGCCTCTCCTTGGTCCCAAGAGGGTCTGGGGTCACTTGCTGGGGATGGGAAGGTGGGGAGAGGCTGGAAAGTGGGAGGAGAGAGACTGGGGGTGGGAGGGGGAGGCAGGGGAGAGGAACTGAGGTGGTGAGGAAGACAGGAAAAAAAGCCAAGTACCAAGAAAGAGCAGAGACAGGAAGAGGCAGAGATGAGGGAGACCAGGAGAAAGAGAGAGAAAGAATCAAGAGAGACAGAGAAGTAGAGAGAAATATACAAAAAGAGAGAGACAGAGAGAAAAAATCAAGGAAGACAAAATGGACCAAGAAAGGGAGAGAGAAAGAAGAGATACAGTTTGTAAAGATGGGCCCTGAGGAGAGACAACCCGGCCAGGAGCCTGGGGATGAGCGGGCTGGCCCCTCCCTCATCAGTCCCTCTGGGCAGAATAGAGCGCTGGGTCTGGGGTGGGCGTGGAGGACAGGAGGAGGGGTGTCTGGGTCCCCGACTGGCCCCCTGCTCATCTCAGCCCTCCTGGGGGCTTTTACATTCTCCCAGGGCCTGGGGAGGAGGCAACAGGGCCTCAGGGGTAGCCACACGGGCCCTCTCCAGTCTCCACGCTGAGGGCTTTGGAAGCTGCAGGTAGAGAAGCAGCCATGCCCTCTCCCCTTGCCCTTTGTCTCTCTCCATGCCCCCTTCAGTCCCTTTGATCCGAGAATCTCTTCTTTCTCCTTTCCTCCAAGCCTGCGTGCAGTTTTTCCATCTTCCTCCCTTGTTGGCTGGGCTGTCTTTTCTCTTCTCTTCCCTCCGGATTTCCTTCTGCCCCCTCCTCATTTCTCTTGCTCACTCCATCCTCCAGCTCAGTTTCTTCTTGCCTGTCTTGAAGCTTTCTCCTTTCTCATGCCTCTTTTCCCATCGCCTCTCAGGGTGTCTGTCTGTTTCCCTTTCTCCATGTCCCCTGGTCCCGGGTCTCCAGACTGTTGCTCCCTCCACCCTAGCCATGACCACCAGGCAGTGTGCCCCCACCAACACCTCAGGATGCCATGGTGGGGAGGAATTTTGGGGGGGCTGTGCCTCCCCCCATGGGGCTGCCCAGCTAAGAAGAGCCTGCAGGGAGCAGGCGGGGGCCTGGAGTGCCGGCAGATGGTGCAGGAGAAATGAGGCAGAGAGAGATGGGGAGAGGGGGGCCCCATAGGGACTGAGGCCAGAAATGGGAGGCTGAGATGGCCCCCTGAGATTCAGGACTGCGGAGAGACAAGGCCTCAGAGAGAGACACACACATGCGTGCACACGCACACACACACGCACAAACAGAAAGAGATTCAGAATGTCAGAGACAGACTGAGACTGAGAAAGACGCAGCTGAAAATAGAGAGATCCTTAGAGAGAAGGAGGGACAGAGATTCAGAGAGGGACCTAGGAGTGACACAGGATCTGGTGAGGTACAAGTAGACAGGGCTCCAGAGATGGGGGTACACGGAGAGAGAAAGGTGGGCAGAGGACCCAGAGACAGACAGGGACCCAGAGACAGAGCTCCAGAGATGGGGCACACGGAGAGAGAAAGGTGGGCAGAGGACCCAGAGACAGACAGGGACCCAGAGACAGAGCTCCAGAGATGGGGCACACGGAGAGAGAAGGGTGGACAGAGGACCCAGAGAAAGACAGGGCTCCAGAGATGGGGCACACAGAGAGAGAAGGGTGGACAGAGGACCCAGAGACAGACAGGGACCAGAGACAGAGCTCAGAGAGGGGCACGGAGAGAGAAGGGGGCAGGGACCAGAGACAGACAGGGACCAGAGACAGAGTCAGAGATGGGGACCGGAGAGAGAAGGGGGACAGAGGACCAGAGAAAGACAGGGCTCCAGAGATGGGGCACACAGAGAGAGAAGGGTGGACAGAGGACCCAGAGACAGACAGGGACCCAGAGACAGAGATCCAGAGATGAGGGCCTAGAGAGGCCAACACCGAAAGCACGGGACCCTGGAGAGCGACAAAGACCCAGAGAGATGGAGACATAGAGACAGGACAAATACCTAGAGAGACACAAAGACGTGGAGAGATATAGAGATGGAGACCCAAAGAGAGAAAGCAAGAGGACAGAGAGAGAGACTCGGAGAGATGAGAGCAGAGGTATCCAGAGAGATAATCGGATAGAGACGAAGAGACGTCCAGAGAGAGCGCAGAGGGTGGGGGGGAAAGACTTGGAAAACGCAGATAAGTGGGAATGGATCAACTCCCCAAGGCTCGATCAGGCAGAGGTGAGGCAGAGATGACGCCTGGCTCCCCTCACCCTCTTCCAGGAGGGAGGGTGCTCCCTCTGGCTCTGCCTCTCCTCCCTCCTCCCTTGCCCCCCGCCCCGCAGCACGTCCCCAGTCTCCATAGCAACTTTCCCAGATCCTAAGGGCAAATATTGTCCTGGACAGAATCAGCCGGACTGTGTTGACATAATCTCTTGCTGGTGGGATAGGGGCTCCAGGGAACCAAGAGGCCAGGATCGGTGTGTGTGTTGAGGGGTGGAGCAGGAAAGCAGAGGGACTCTCAGCTGGGGCCGGGAAGACAACTTCAACCTCTCCACACCTCGGTATCTAGGTGCAGTTTTCCCCCCTCCCCGGGGGAGAAGCCGCTGGGATATGCAAACCTGAAGTCCCGGCTGCCCCCTGGTGGTGGTGCGTGAGCCGTCAAGCCCATTTTTTGGCATCACGGAAAGCAGGCTGACCGAGACATTTTCCTCCTGGTTATTTATTTATTTATTTACTTATTTTATTCTGGCCGCGCGGGGCTTCTGGGATCTTATTTTTCCGACCAGGGATTGAACCTGGGCTCTCGGCAGTGAAAGCGAATTTCCTGTCCTGGTTTTTAGAATCTGGCTCTTCCTCCCTCTCCCCGCAGCCCCTACTCTGATCCAGTTCGCTTCTGGCCCCCCGTTCTGCTGCCCCAGTCATGTCCTTCTTCCTTCCATCCATCACCCCCCGCCTCGACCTCGCCAGGGCAGCCAGGCTGTAAGAGTGGTCCTGCTAAAGCACAAACCTGCCGTGGTCCCTCCCCTGCTCAGAACTTGCCATGGCTCCCCAGTGCCCTCAAGAGAAGAAAGCTCAGGTTCCTCTCCACAGCCTTCCAGGCCTTTGCTGAGCTCTCCAGCCCTCTCTCCATCACTTCCCAACTCTTCAGACTCTTTCCCACCCCCTCTTACCTCAGTCCCAGCAGTTTTCTCTGCCTCAAATACCTCCACCCAATTTCAGTCCAGTCTTCCAAGCTCACCTCAAAATTAGCTCATTCATTCAACAAATAATGATTTCCTCTCCTGGATCGTGAGCTCTGAGGAAGTAGGGTTGGGGCTGTCTCAGTCACTGCTGGGTCCTCAGCATCTCCCAACACTGGTTCGGCACAGAGCTGGGTTCGGTTTACTTTATTGGGTACTTGTTTTTTCATTTTTTTGGCCATCGTGTGAAGCATGTGGGATCTTTATTCCTTGACTAGGGGTCAAACCTGAAGCTCAGAGTCTTAACTACTTTACCAGCATAAAGAGGTTCCTTCACTGGGTACTTGTTGTATATCAGGCCCTGGGCTTGACAATGCTGGGGACCCCGATGGCCAAGATAGCTCTTGCCCTGCCTTCACGGAGCTCCCCACCCAGACATAGACCTAAACAAACAGAAGGAGAGGTAGAAAGAGAAACAGGAAGACAGAAAGAGTTGGAAAGACAGAGGGAAAAAAAAGACGCTGAGAGAGAGAGAGAGAAAAAAACACACAGTCCCAAATCAGAAATAGAGGTACTGCCACTACTACTGTTGCTGAGTTGCTCAGTCGTGGCCCACTCTGCGACCCCACGGACTGCAGCATGCCAGGCTTCTCTGTCCTTCACCGTAACCCAGAGTTTGCTCAGACTCATGTTCATTCGTCAGTAATGCCATCCAACCATCTCATCCTCGGTCTCCCCCTTTTCCTCCTGCCTTCCATCTTTCCCAGCATCAAAGTCTTTTCCAATGAATCAGATCTTCCCATCAGGTAGCCAAAGTGTTGGAGCTTCAGCTTCAGTCTTTCCAGTGAATATTCAGGGTTGATTTCCTTTGATATTAACCGCTTTGATCTCTTTGCTGTCCAAGGGATTCTCAAGAGTCTTCTCCAGCACCACAGAACTACTACTACTAATTAACAAATAATAATAATAGGTACCATATTTATTAATAAGCACCAGATTGGGCATTTTACATGCATGTATCTCACTTGATCCTCATAATAGACCTTCAGCAGAGGCTTTTCTCCCCCCTAAACTGCAAGGCATATGGGATCTTAGTTCCCCGACCAAGGATCAAACCCATGTGCCCTGCAGTGGAAGTTCAGAGTCTTAACCATTGGACCACCAGGGAAATCCTGACATCATGGTATCTCATCCTTACTGCCCCACCCCACCCTCAACAGCTCAGCAGCCTAAACTCCTCTGCCTGTGGTTCTTTCATTCATACCCTTGCTCCCCTCCCCTTCCCCAACTGCAGGATTTGAAGTCCCTTGGGCTCCCTCCATGCTCTGGGGACACTCCAGTAACAGCCCTTAGCACATTGCACATTTCAGCCCGTTGCATATCGTTCTGTATGTAGGAGTCTGATTTCCCCTTTCCTAGAATCAGAGCTCAGAGAGGTGAGGCTGGGAGAAATGGGAGTTGGGAAGGCAAGAAATCCAAGTTCCTGCTTTGTTTCTCCAGTAAGAAAATTAGCTGTGATCATAGAATGATAATGGCCCACGTCTATTTTGGTCATCACTTGGAACGTATTATTGATCTTTTAAAATTTACTTTTATTTGGCTGTGTCGGGTTTTAATTGCAGCATGTGGGACCTAGTCCCCTGACCAGGGATCGAACCCAGGCCCTCTGCATTTGGAGCGTGGAGTCTTAGGGAAGTAAGCCCCTATTGACCTCACATAGTAGTTGTTCACTGGGACACGAACAGGGGTTGCTGCCCTTTACGTGTGCCTACTGTGTGCCAGGCACTGTCCTCCTGTGAGATTTACCAATGTGGCCTCCCTGGGGCTCGTGGAGAATACAGTGACAAATCGCCAACATTTGCCACAGCCTTCGAGGTCCTACAAGATTTGGTGCTCCCATTATCTCCTGATGCCATCTACCTCCTGCTCTCCTCTTCACATGGAAGCTCTCCACAGTTCCATCATCAACAGCCTTCTTGTTGCCAAACTCATGCCTACCTCGGGACCTTGGTACTTCATGTTCCCGCTGCCTGGAAAGTCACTCCCCTTCCCCCTGCCCCTGTGTGATTGCTTCCTGCTTGTCATTAACATCTCAGCTCAAATGTCACTTTCTCAGAAAGACTTTCTCTGGCCACACTCTCTAAATTAGCCTCAGCCTCCCATCCTTGACAATATCACTCTGTCTTATCTCTCTAATGCCAAGAGCTGAAATGATCTTACAAGCTCTGTGCCTGTTTCTTCATCTATCAAATGGTGATGAAAATAGGGCTTGTAGTGAAGATAACTGAGTGCTTGGCACATAGGAAGTGCTCGGTAAATGTTAGCTATTATTAACACTCTTTATTTGTTTTGTGTATTGTGGGTTAACCTCCTCTGCAAACTGCAGGGTCCATGAGGGCAAATTCTGGGGGGTGACTTGCTTAAGTCAGGCACTTAGAACAGAGCTTGGCATATGATAGGCACTCAGTAAACATTTTTTAATGAATAAAAGAAGTCGGTTCGATATATAACCTCCACTCCCCCCTTCCCCGCTGTTTCCAGATGTGGAAACTGAGGCTCAGAGTCACAATCAGACCCTGGTGGAGTCAGGACTCAAACCCAGGTCAATTTGGTTCCAAAGCCCTGAGCTTCAAGGCCTGCCTGTGTCCAGAAGCAAATATCTTCTGATTTATGGTCACTTCCCAGGTGGGGCAGTTGGTAAAGAATCAGACTGCCAATGCAGAAGGCACAAGAGACCCGGGTTCGATCCCCGGGTCAGGAAGATCCCTTGGAGAAGGAAATGGTAACTTACTCCAGTATTCATGCCTGGAAAATTCCATGGACAGAGGAAACTAGTGGGGACTACAGTCCATGGGGTCGCAGAGAATCTGACACGACTGAGCACGCACTGGCTGGCTGGCATACATATGTCGCTATGTATCTGGCCCCCCACTATAAAGCATGGTCTGGGTCATTTCTAGGGGCTGACTCTCAATGGGGACTTGGAGAAGGCGGTCCAGTATTCTTTAAATCCATTGTTAGGTCTTCTTCCCTTTTCTCTCCCAACAACTTCGGAGCCAGCTCCGACTGACACCGCCAGCCGTTCAAGCATCACAACTGGGCCTTTGTCAAAACCCGGACTGGATAATAAGGTGGGAGATGAAGCCTGTGGGGGAGGAGCTAAGGGCCTGGGCTGGCCAATAGGAAAGTGGAAGGAAAGGTGAGGGCGGGACTAACAGACTGGGTCGGGGGCTTTAAACTTCAAGGGTGGAGCCAATCCTATCGGTTGGCTGGGTCTAGGGCTCTGGCCCTGGGATGCTCAGGGGGCGATGCCAAAAGCTCTGAGGGAGGGACTAGAACTTTAGCTCCCCCCACGGGGTGCGGGGAGGGGTGGAGCTAAGAGCCCTGAGGGTTGGTATAGATAGAATAAACAAGAGCTCGAAGAAATGAGCTAGAATAAGAGTTCCAAGGCGGAGCTTGTGGGTATCTGGGCGGGTTTGAGGCTCCAGGATTTGGTCTTGCAAGGGGGCTTCTCGAAAACCCAGGAAAAGATTAGGAAGGTCGGGGGGATGTGGGAGTGTCTTCTTCTACCCTACCTTTCTCTAAGAGCTGGGGGCTATGCTTCGGGCTGAAGAGCAGAGAAGGCCCTGCCCCTTCTAATCCTTTTGCATCCCTATTGGTGGAGGGGGCCTGCGCGACAGGCTCTCATTGGTCCTGAACAGGCGAGGAGGGGGTCTAGAGAATACGCGCCTGTTGTGGGCGGTACCAGACAGTACCGAGAGGGATCTCGGCTCAACCAATCCTGGCCCGAGGATTGTGTTGGGGGGCCTGGCAGGGGGTGTCCCGACCCCCTCCCCCTTTCTGGGCATCCTGGGGGATGACCCCGGTGCCAGGCCCGGCGTCGGCCGCCTGATGCCGGGCGGGCCGAGCCGGGGATGCTGGAACGAAGGGCGTTGCTATGGCAACGGGAGGCAGGGCCTGTGGGGGGAGACCGGGCCCGAGCTGGGACCGGGGGGGCCGGCGGTGGATGTGGCGGGGCGATGGCGGAGCGCGGCCCGGCCTTCTGCGGCCTCTACGACACGTCCTCGCTGCTTCAATATTGCAACGGTGAGACCCCTCCTCAGTTCCGACCCTGGCCCCGCCCAGGGCTGGACCTATCTCCTTCTACCCCAACCTCCTTCCAAGTCCCCATCCTCGCCCCTAGCTGAAGATTCTCCTTTCTCCCCTAGCAGGACCCTGACCCCAGAGCAAGGTGCCTGATCCCCAAAGCCCTGATCCCAGTCCCCCACCTTCTTCCACCCTCCGCTTTTTCCCCAGGTGGCTGAACCGAGAGAAGAGAGCAGAGCCTTTAGGAGCTTGGGGTTGAAGGAGGGAAGGCCTGGAGGTGTGGAACTCTGCTCTCTCCATCTCCTCTCAATCCTCCGGGACCCTCTCCCTTCTCCTCAGCAGAGGGGCAGATTGAGGGAGAGTGGAATTGGGTGTTGGCTTGTGGGCTGGGTGTGGGACCAGGCAGGATGACCAGAGGACTTTGCCTCCACACTACCCCCCAAGTCCTCAGGCCCCACCCCTCCCGCCCATTAGGATTCATCCGTTCTCCCTAGACAAATGGGTATGAAAAAGAAACGCCACTGTGTGTGTCAGACCCGGATGAAGGGAGCTGGAGACAGAGGGGAGAAGTGGGAAGTGGGGGCTGCCCTCTGGGCCAAAGAGCTGAAGGTGGGGGGATGAACCGGCAGGAGGGAACCGAGGAGTTGAGTCATGGTGGGTGAGGGGTGGGTGGGCAGGTCAAGGCCTCAGAATGAGCTGGCTCCCTGGATGGGTGTTGCAGGGGCAAAGTAACAGTTCCTCCACTTCACTCTGAGGCCCTGAGAAGGAACTCCCTTTTGGAGGCTTACCTCTGGGCATACACCCCAGTGTCAGGGACCAGAATGCTCATTTTTGTCCTCCTCAGCCCCTCTGAGAGGCAGGCTGACAGGGTGCCTAAACCTGGATCAAATACCTGTTCTGGGGCTGAAAGGGTGTGTGTCCATGTTCGAATAACTTCATCTCTCTGGGCTTCAATCCCCATCTATCTTCTTGCCTCCTAAAATGGGTATAATACTAGAGCTACTAAAGTTGCTGGGACATTGGGTACCATGTACTCAGTCACTTCAGTCGTGTCCAAGTCTTTGCGACCCTGTGGACCGTAGCCCACCGGGCTCCTCTGTCCATGGGATTTTCCTAGCAAGAATACTGGAGTGGGTTGCCATGCCCTCCTCCAGTGTGGTACCATAATAACATTTAATAATATTCTGGATTTATTGAGCACATACCAGAGCCAGGTGAGATGCTAAGTGTTTTGCACGTGTAAGCTCTGTGTGACAAATCTCATTTTGGGGGGTAGTATTATTAATGGTAAGTAAGAGGGGTCTTGGCACAAGGAGGTGATCAGGCCTTCCTGCACCTCCCCTATTGGCTGTTTGACCTTCGGTGATCTCTGTACTATCCCCATTCTCCGTCTTTAGTTTCCTCTTTTGCAAAACGCAATGCCAACAGGCCCCTGAGATTGCTTTTCTTATGAGTTCCGAGTCCTGACAGTTCACTCCCTCAGACCTAACCCCCACCTTCCAATGCAGGTCCAGGCACCCGACCAGAGTGGCGCTGGGTGGGGGGCAGGGCAGGCGAGGCCAGGCAAGCGATTGGGCCGCAGCGGGTGGGGGAGGGAGGGGAGGGACCGATGGCTGCACTGCGGAGCCCAGCGGACGGGCGGGGCATCCTATGGACGGGGGATAGCAGGTGCTACTTCCAAGCCCCGTTCCTGTTAAGGCTACCACCTTTATTTCCACCGGACTGGGAGCCAGGGCTTCTTGGTTCTTGCCAGCAATGAGTCTGGGTATGAGTGGTCTGGGACGAAAGGGGGAGGGGGGAACACTTTGGTACTCTGCCCCTCCCACTTCGGGAAAATGAGGACCGCGGGAGATGGAGGAGGAGTTATTTGGCTGCATGTAGAGAGGAGAGGGAGAGCCGAGTCAGGGGCGTGGGAGTACAGAAGCTACATTTTATAAGAGGATCAGAGGAGAGAAGCTTGCGTCGGGGAAGTTAGTTTGGGTGTCAGATTCTCTTGCGCGAATCTCGGGTCTTCGAGGAGCTGCCTGCAACTCCCAAATTTGCCGCCAGGGGCCGCAGAAACTCTGTCCTTGCAGCAGCCTCTGGGGTCGAACCCCTCGGTGAGGAGAGAAAGCGGAGAGGAACCAGGCACAGACCTTTTTGGCTTGAAAAGTGTTAGAAACAGAGAGGAAATGTTAGTACCCGTGATAAAAAATCTCGATATTCGTCAGAGGATATTGGGGATCAATTCTAGAATGTTGGTGTCATTCGGGAAAAGTTGATGTCATCCCTAAGATGTTGATATCACTCATAGGTATTTAGCATCTTAGTCATAGAATCTTAAAACCAGAGTCGAGAGGCTCTTGATTTGTAGACTCTCTTAGAAAGTTAGCCAGGAAGGGACTTCCCTAAGGTCACGCCTCCAGGGCGCTGCGGCAGAGAGGAGTGTGCAGGCAAGGGTTGAGAGCCGTGGGGATTTCCTTCCCCTCTTCTTGGCCCACATCCAGGCGTTCCAGCCCCAGGTCGCGGGAGATGAAGGGGGCGTGGCTGCCCCAGACCTAGCCCCGGGCAGGTGGGAGGGACACTTCCCCTTGGGCGTTGGAGCTCCTGGGTGGCCCTCGCAGTGATCTCTTGCCTTCCAGATGACAATTTGTCAGGCACGAGCGGGATGGAAGTGGACGACCGCGTGTCGGCGCTGGAGCAGCGGCTTCAGCTGCAGGAAGATGAGCTGGCGGTCTTAAAGGCGGCGCTGGCTGACGCGCTGCGTCGCCTGCGGGCATGCGAAGAGCAAGGCGCAGCGCTGCGCGCGCGGGGCACCCCCAAGGGCCGGGCTCCTCCTCGCCTAGGCACCACTGCCTCCGGTATCCTCACTAGGCTAGAGGGGTGAGGTGGTCGGGGCTGGGGCCTGGACCTCACACTCATCCTCTTCTGTCCTCTAACTCCATCTCTCTAGTGTGTCAGCTCCTGAAAGGTCTTCCCACCAGGACGCCCCTCAATGGCTCGGGACCCCCGCGGCGCGTGGGCGGCTATGCCACATCCCCATCCTCCCCCAAAAAGGAGGCGACCTCTGGGCGCAGGTGAGGCGCGGAAATCGGGATCCATAGCCTCTTCCAAGACCTCGGAGGCTGTTTATATGAAAAGGGATGGACTCGGGTGTCTGAACATCAGCAGGGGAAGGTCCTGAAAAGTTCTCGCCCGCGTCTGGCACTCGCTTGCTGGCTTCGCAGGTTCTGACCCTAACTGTGTGCTCTCTATTAGCAGTGCCCGGCGCTACTTGTCACCAGAGCGCCTCGCCTCGGTGCGCCGCGAGGACCCCCGCAGCCGCACCACATCCTCTAGCAGCAACTGCAGCGCCAAAAAGGAAGGGTAAGTGTCCAAAGCGGGGTCGTACAGCAAAAGGTGGGACCAAGACCTCAGTTAGGCTTAGAAAACGATGGGGAGACTAGGGTGATGCCCCAGGCCACGAGGTAATGATCTAAAGCATGGTCATCTAGTTCTGAAAGCGGAAACGGTGCGGGAGGATCCGAGAGACCAATCTTGAAACAGCTTGGTAGTAGTGAAAGGCACGGGAAGGCGGAGCCAACATTGAGGGGCGTGGTCAAAGCTTTAGAGGCTGGACTAGAGCGTAGGAGGCACGGATGGTCAGAGTCTCTCGGAGGAGCCTGAGTAGAAGTTAGGGAGGAGCCAGGATTGTGGGCGTGACTATTAAGGTGAAGGGAGAATCCGCGTTGAGCCTCCGGGAGGCAGCCAGGTCAGGGCTCTAAGAGGAGTTTCTGCAGGAAAGGGGGGTAATCAGAGGAACGAGCGTGAAAGGAATTTGAGGGCGTGGCCAGAGGGTAAACTGGGCAGAATCAGAACCTGGGGTGAGAGCAACGGGCTGAGATCATGTGCAGCAGTGTCTGGTGCAAGAAACAGGGATGAGGGGAGCCTGGGCGCTGCCAGGTGGAAATGGGCGCGGTTTGAATTTGAAGGTTGGGTGTGGTCATAGGAGGAGAAGGGGACGACAGAAGATGAGATGGTTAGATGGCATCACCGACTCGATGGACATAAGTTTGAGCAAGCTCCGGGAATTGTGATGGACAGGGAAGCCTGGCGTGCTGCAGCCCACGGGGCCGCAAAGAGTCGGACACGACTGTGCGACTGAATTGAACTGCGGTCATAGGTGGACGTGGACAGACCTCAGTATGTCAGCAGGGACTAAGGGTAAAGGTTATCTTGGTCTGCTTGCTTGTCCAGACCTGAAGACGGTAGGAGTTTCCATGGGAGAGCTGTCGATTCAGGGGTAGGGTCAGAAGGAGAGGTGGGACTATGATCAGAATGTTGGGAGAGGTCAAGTTCCCAGAGGCCGGGCCAGACTGAATGTCTAGGCGGTGTAAAAACCTAAATGTGGAGTCCCATGCGGTGGGCGAGGTCAAGGCTGGGGCGTGGGGCGGACTAAGGCTGGACCGGAGTCAAAAACCCACACATTTCACCCCACTGAAATAATAGCAAACACGTACACAGAGCTATGTGCCAGGTACTACACAAGGCACTTTACATGAATTAAGCAATTGAAGCTTCACAATCGCCTGAGAGGTTTATTATCCCCAAGTGAAAAGTGAAGAAAACGAGGCAGAGGTTTGGCCACTTGTTCACAACGCTGGGAACTGGCAAAGCTTGGGTTTGAACTCAGGCAGACACGTCCTCGAGTCCGTGTTCTCAAAAAACACTCTCCCTCCCCCGACAAAAGACCCTGGTGTCAGGACCCCCACAGCCCCGGAATACGAACCTCCGGCTGCGGGGTCTTCCGCGGAGGGCGGGGCAGGGCGCGGCGGCGCGGGCGCCTCCCAGGGCCGGAAGCGGCGGAGCTGGTCCCGGCTCCACCCCCAGCCCAGAAGCGCCGCCAGCCGCCGCCATGAGTAGCTTTGGACCTGGGTGAGACCCTCTTGTACACACCCCCTCCTCCTTGCACTAGCAGGACCCAGACCCGCGGGCATCACCTCTTTCGGTCAGCAAAAAGGAGTGTAGAGACACGCCCCTTCCCTTAAATCCTCACCTCGTCCCTTTGTTAGAAGTTTGGGGCGCTGTGGGACTGGGGGTGGAGAGCGTTGGGAGAACTGTGCTGACAGGAGGGAAGGGTACCTTGTGACTCCCGGCTTCCAGGATCGCGTCCCTGCCACTTCGTGCTGTGTGATCTTTGGCGATCACTGCCTCTCTGGGCCTGTGTCTTAGGCTCTGCAAGATCAACCGAGCAAAGCACACGGCCTGCAGAGAGGCAGCGCTCCGCTCCTTACTCGCCCCCCATCCCCCCATTACTCATTAAAGACCTCGGGAGAGCCGTGGGGTGGGGGAAGTGGTTTCTTCCAGTTTCTGACTTGCCTGCTAATTAGGGCTTTCTTTTCTTTCTTCCCCCCGCCCCGCCCCTTCTTTATCCTTTCCTGACAGCAAAACCAAAGAAGTTATCTTCAGCATGGGTAAGTAGGGAGAATGGGAGGGCCTCGCTGGGGTGAGAGGCCAGAGCTGGAGGTCAGGAAACCTCTTTGACCTCATCCCCACCCCCAACCCCTTCCCTCTTTTACTTAAAATACATTTAAAAAGTGAAGTCAGAAGGGGAGAGGTTACGGGGTTGCAGGCTGGTGTCAGCACCTGACCCCTGGGAATATGCATCCTAGCAGAGGAGGGCTCGGTGAAAATGTTCCTGAGGGGTCGCCCTGTACCCATGCTGATCCCGGAGGAGCTGGTCCCCACCTACAGCCTGGACACGCGCTCTGAGCTGCCTTCGCGCCGATTCAAGTTGGACTGGGTGTATCCTTTTACTTAAATCTCTTCCTCCCGCTACCCCACCCCCACCCCCACCCCCCCAATCCGGAAGGGACGGAAGCCCTTCCCTGGGACGGCAGCTAGAGGGAGGGTCTTTGTACGGAAAAGGGACTTCTCAGGCATCTGTGAAATGAGGGATCAGGAAGAGCCTGGAGTCTGCAGGGAGCAAAGGGAGGCAGATTAGCTCACGTGACTTTTATGCTTCATTAGAGCTCCAGACATTTGCTGAGTGCCCTCTATCTATCAGATTCTCTTCTACACACAGGCTAGGTTCCCTGAGCTCCCTTCTAAAGTGGGGGAGACTGAGGCCAGGGAGTCAACAAATAAGATAATTTCAGCTAAGTAATAAATGCTGGTCATACAGTAACCTAAGCTCAAGTGAGAGGAGTAACTGGGTTTCTCTGAGGAGGGGGCATTTGAGCTGAGAATTGAACATTTAGGGGCCAGGGCTTCTCTGGTGGCTCAGATGGTAAAGAATCTGCCTCCAATGCAGGAGACCTGAGTTTGATCCCTGGATCAGGAAGATCCCCAGAAATGGTTACCCACTCAAGTATTCTTGCCTGGAAAATTCCATGGACAGAGGAGCCGTGTGGGCTATAGTCCATGGGGTCACAAAGAGTCAGACACAACTGAGTGACTAACAGTTTCACTTCACTTTCACGGGAAGAACAGAAGGCACGGCAGGTCCAAGGACTCTGTGGCCAGAGTGAGTTTGGTGAATGTGAGAAATGAAACCAATGTTGGCATTGGTTAAGAACCCTGTCTTTGGAGCCTGGCAGAAATAGGTTGAAATGCCAGCCCAGCCTCTGGCTGGCTTTGTGACCCTGGACGAATCACCTTGCCATTTTGTACCTGATTAGCCCCCTCTGAAAAGTGGGTGTCATGATCTCAGATTCATTAGACTGTGAAACAATGTGCTCATAATATGTGCCCTATAAACAAATTGATTGAAATAATAACTAATCACTAGTGAGTACATACTGACACATGGCACGTGGGATCTTCGTTTCCTGACTAGGGATTGAACGCACGTCCCCTGCATTGGAAGTGTGGAGTCTTAACCACTTGACTGCCAGGGAAGTCCCTATTGAGTGCTTATTGTATGCCAGGCACTGTTCAAAGTTCTTTCAATATAAATACATCGAATAATATCCTTTTCTTTTGTAGGGTTTAGAATATATTTTTATAGCCAGTGTTCTCCAAGAGCCCTCTGAGGCCTGCAGGTTGGGAATGATTACCCTTACTTTCCAGATGAGAAAACTGAGGCCACGAGAGGGGTCCCAGCCCTGTCCTAGGGAGTCAGAGCAGAGCTGAGGCCAGAACTCTGACTCTGATCAGTGTGGTAACTGCACCTAGTCCTTGATGAGACTGTCAATTGCACGGCAGCTTTTTTCAAAACACAAACTGGGGTTTGGGGTTAGCATCCTGGGGACCCACTCCCTGTCCTCCTCTCTTGGCCTTGGTTTTTTTCTCTGGAGGAGGCAGGAATAGTTGGAGCCTGGAACCTCTTTAAGGCAGCTGGAAATATTCACAGGAATTGAAGAATACCATGCTGTTATGCCAGGCTTGGCTTGATAAGTGAGCATCAGGAGAAAAGCAGCTGAGACAGCAAAAGTCCATTTGGGCCTCATTCCCCAGCCCTAAAATGGCTGCAAGGTGAAGCAGTTTCTATGGGGTTGGGATAGGCATATTGATATCCATTCAAATGTTTCGTGAACATTCTGGGACTAAGGACATTCTATTGGACTAAGTAGTCCAACAGTCCCCAAATTAGTATCAACCTGCCTTCCTGGGCTTATAGTCCAGTGTGGGGACAGAATCTACGAAAATGACAACTCAGAGCGGGCAAAGCTGGGATGGGGGAACCCAGAGAGGGCAGCCGACCCAGCCTGGGCATCAGGGAAGGCTTCCTGGAGGAGGAGTTACAGAAGAGAGCAAAACAGCCCAGTTTTGGCTGCCATGCAATTCACAGTCTCATCAAGGGCTAGGTGCAGTTACCACATTGATCAGATGAGTAGGATGAGTCCAGCAGACGAAGTGAGATTGAGGCCTGCTCTGAGGATGTGACAGCTGAGAAAGGTGGCAGGAAGCGTGTAGTAGGCAAAGGGAACGGTTAGTGCCAAGACCTGGGTGATGGTCATGATCATGGTGTTTTGGGGAAATCCAGCGTCAGAGGGCAGAAGCTAAGACCAGGGGAGGGCAAACAAGGCCAGCAAGAGGAGCTTGGACTTCCTCTTAGGGGAACTGGGGAGCTACAGAAAGTTCTGAACAGAAGAGGGGTCACATTCCTTCAACAAATATTGAACTCATATGTCTGCTGTGTACCAGGGGTACATCAGTAAACAGAATAAATAGAGGTCATGCCCTCCTGGAGCAGGCACTCTAGTTGGGGAGACACAATAAGTTAAAGAGACGGACTTCCCTGGTGGTCCACTGGTTAAGACGCTGTGCTTCCAATGCAAGGGGCACAAGTTAGATCCCTGGTTGGGGAATTGCCCTGGGATGTGGTGAAAACAAAAACAGAACATGTGGGATGCTGATGAATGTACTGCAGGAAAATTAAGAGGGAAGGGGGATGGGGGCACTGAGGGTGTATGGGTTTTCTTTATTTTTTATGATTTTTTTTTTTGACATGGACCATTTTTTTTTTAAGTCTTTATTGAATTTGTTACAATATTACTTTTGTTTTATATTTTGGTTATTTGGACCCCAGGCATGTGGGATCTTAGCTCTCTGACCAGGGATCGAACCCGAACCCCCTGCATTGGAAGGGGAAGTCTTAACCACTGGCTTGCCAAGAAGTCTTGAGTTTGCAGGATCTTTTTGGTCATGCTGCAAGACTTGTAGGATCTTAGTTCCCCAAACAGGGATCGAACCTGGGCCCCGGAAGTGAAAGTGTGACTCCTAACCACTAACCCGACAGGGAATTCCGGTTTGCAGTTTTAAATATCTCAGAACTATTTAAGAGAGGCTGAGAAGGCCTCTCTAAGGAGCTGACAGTTGAGTAGAGAGCCTGAGCAGAGGACACATGAAAACTGACTTAGTGATAATAGGTTTTAACAGGATCCCTCTGGGGAAGAAGGGTAGACAGATTAGTTTCCTGTGGCTGCTCTTAACAAATGCCCACAAACTTGGTGGCTTAAAACAACAGAAAAATCTCACAATTCTGGAGGCCAGAAATCCCTAATCAAGGTGTCAGCAGGGCCACTGTCCCTCTGGAGGTCCTGGGGGAATTTTTCCCCGGCTCCTAGCTTGTGGTGGCTGCTGACAGCCTTTCAGCTCTTCCATCTACTCCAGTCTCACACTGCCTTATCCCACCCAGTGTCAGTGTCCTTTTGTTCTCTGCCTCTTACAAGGACATTTGTCATTGGAGTTAGACAGCCCAGCCAGATAATCCAGGATGATCTCATCTCAAGATCCTTAATTACATTTGCAAAGACTCCTTCTCCAAGTAAGGTCACATTCTCAGTTTCCAGGTGGTAATATTTTGGTGGGCACTTTTTTTTTCTTCATTATTTGGCCAGGTGGCATGTGGGATATTAGTTCCCTCACCAGGGATTGAACCTGCATCCCCTGTATTGGAAGCTCAGAGTCTTAACCACTGGACTTCCAAGGAAGTCCCACAGTAGACATATTTTAGTTGGGGGGAGGGGCAGTTATTCAACCTCCTGCAGGGGTAAGAGTGGAAACAGGAAAACCTAGCTCCCATGACCTTCATCTGGGAGTCAGCCAATAGCTGCAATGAAAAGAACACTCCTTAACTGGCCCCGGGGCATCTCTAGCTATGGTTACCGTGGCCGAGACTGCAGAGCTAACCTTTACCTGCTGCCCACGGGGGAGATAGTGTACTTTGTGGCCTCCGTGGCTGTTCTGTACAGTGTGGAGGACCAGAGGCAGCGGCACTACCTGGGACACAACGATGACATCAAGTGGTGAGGCCAGGGAGAAGGGTGCCAAATATCTCCAGCACAGGGCATCGAAGGGGAGGTGGGTGGGGCCACGTCTTCACTTGGCCTGAATTCAGGCAGAAGTCGGGGGAAAACACCGTGGATTAATTATCAGTACTTCAGATGTCGGTGAATTCACTCTGATACCTGGACTTTTTACTTCTTTTGAAAACTTCAAGCAGATACACCAGACAGTCCTGCAGTGTGTTGGAATCCTGTGGTGGCAGCCACCCTTTCGATGAGTGTGTTCTCTTGGCCATTTGTGGTTCAGGCTTGAGCCCTGTGGGCCCCTGAGTTAGAGGCCAGAGGACTGAGTCTTGCTTCTGAGCCAGGGTACCCAGAGAGTGTTCTCTAATTGTTATTGAAGAACTACATCAATGTTCATTGACTAATTTAGGGGTCCCCAACCTCCAGGATCTAATCTCTGATGATCTGAGATGGAGCTGATGTAATAATAATAGAAATAAAGTGCACAATACATGTAGTGCGCTTGAATTATCCCCAAACCATCTCCCTCTTCCCCGTCTGAAGAATAGTTTTCTTCCACAAAACCAGTCCCGGGGGCCAAAAATGTTGGGGACTGCTGGATTAAAAATAGCTCATTGAGCCCACCCGTGGAATGAATAATCAGGCATCATGACTGTGGCTGCTGCTGGAGGGGTTCTGGGCTGCTGTCATCCCTGCCCCCCACCTCACTCCCTGAGTCTCCTCCACCTGCCCTTCTCTCCTCAGCCTGGCTGTCCACCCTGATATGGTCACCATCGCCACTGGACAGGTGGCAGGCACCACTAAGGAGGGGAAGGTAACAGAGTGAAGCGGGCAGGACCTGGAGGCTGGGATGGAGTTGTTGGGGTGGGGGGTGGGGGGTGTCAGGGAGCCAGGCCCCCCAGGTAACTGGCCTCTCTCCTTCCTGCAGCCGCTGCCGCCCCACGTGCGCATCTGGGACTCGGTGTCCCTCTCCACCTTACACGTGCTGGGCCTGGGGGTGTTTGACCGAGCTGTATGCTGTGTGGGTTTTTCTAAATCTGTAAGTCCTGTGCAGGCCTGGCCCTGGGCCCTCTCCTGCCCCTGGTTCCTCTTTGGGTTGGAGGCCACGCCTTCATCGTGACGTCACGGGTTCTGGACACGCCCCCGGCCAAACTCCGGGCCCTCCTGCTCCTCCAGGCTGGGTGCCCGCAGTTGCAGCCTCACCGGCCTGCTCTGGTGACTCAATCATAAAGAATTCGCTGGCCTATGTGGGTATATGTGGGTTTGATCCCTGAGTCGGGAAGTGGTCAACCTGCCCCACTATTCTTGCCTGCAAGAGCCCATGGGCAGAGGGGCCTACAGGCTACAGTCTGTGGGGTCGCAAGAGTCAGACGCGGCTTAGCAATGAAACAACAGTAAAACAGCATGTCTGCCCCCAGACAGACTCCGCAGTGGTCCTTTGTAGATCAGGTAATGCTTTTCACGTTTTCACACCACCTTCCGTTCTGGGCTTTCCTGGTGGCTCAGAGGTTAAAGCGTCTGCCTGCAATGCGGGAGACCTGGGTTCGATCCCTGGGTTGGGAAGATCCCCTGGAGAAGGAAGTGGCAACCCACTCTAGTACTCTTGCCTGGAGAATCCCATGGACAGAGGAGCTTGGTGGGCTACAGTCCACGGGGTCGCAAAGAGTCGGACACGACTGAGCGACTTCACTTCATCCTGGAAGGATCCTTATCTGTAGGCATTTTAAGCCCTGTGTCTACCGCAGCCCTGCTCCTAGTACCATCCGGAACATGGGTGTTGGCAGATATGGGGGAGGTAAGCACAAAAATCAAGAGTAAGGCTTTAGTGACTTGTAGAGCAATTTGACATTCCCACACATCCAAGTGTGTGATTGGTGGTTTTTTCCTAAAATCATATTTTACATTTTTATCACATTTCACCAAAGTAGTGGCTGCAGCGAATCAGGAAATAAAAAACAACTGGTCCTCCCACCTACCATTTAAAAGCCTCACAGGTTTTCTGAAACCTTTGGAGAAATAAAGCTATTTTGTTGCCAGTAAAATCAAAACTAACCTGTGCTTAACTAAAGATATAAAACAGCAGCATTGTCCCAACTTTATTAGTTGTTTAACTTCATAGTCATACAAGTCATTACAGATAAAGAGGCAGGTTAGATGCTCTTAGTGAGAATCCCTGAGGGTGTGCTGGTTGCAGAGAAATTGTTGCTGAGGGGAAATTAGGTGAATTTCTTAGGGACTAGTCATTTCAAAAGGAAAACTATAAACAGCCTTTAAAATGTGTGTGGCCCTGGATGGGGAGTGTATTTTAATGTGTTCCATATGCCTTGGGCCAGGGCCTTTGAAAATCTTGAAACAGGCCTGAGTGGCTAATGCCCCAGTGGGCAAGGTATTGGTGTTGGGAGCGGGGAGGCGGGGTAGGCCCAGAGCTGTCTGCCCCTCCCCAATCCTCTCTCCTCTTCCTAGAATGGAGGCAACCTCCTGTGTGCAGTAGATGAATCCAACGATCACGTGCTTTCTGTGTGGGACTGGGCCAAGGAGACCAAGGTGGTGGATGTCAAGGTGAAGTAACCCCCTTGTAACCCCCCCTTTTTTTTTTTCAATCCTCATTCCTTGGGGTCCCTCTGTGGTGGCCAGATCTCAGTGTTCATGAGTCCAGAGTCAGACTCACCTTGAAGTCCTGGCTTTGCCATTTGCTAGCAATGTGACTTCAGGCAAGTGGCTTGCCCTCTCGGTGCCTCAGTTGCCTCATCTGTAAAATGGGAGTTATGGTAGCATCTCCCCTGTAGGGAAAATTTGGCTTTGATGTTGGGATATGGGGTGGGCAGACCAGGCCAAACAGGAGGACCAGTACAAGGTGGCTGCTGCTGTTTCAATTGCTCTGTGATGTCTAAGATAGACCTTGACTTGCATCTCTGGCTGGTTTTACAGATGAGGAACCCGAGGCAGAGGGGAGAGCTACTTGCCCAAGGTCACATGCTCATTCTGGGCTGGGGGCAAGAGACCTAGAATGGGGGGCCCATGGTCTGGGGAAGAAGTAGTTGAGAGGCTGGGCTCCCAGTGATTTGATTCCAGACGGAGTCTGGCTGTGTGTCCTTAGGCAAGTGACTTCCCCTCTGAGCTTCACTTTGTCATCTGTAATGGGAGGTACTAATGAGCTTTATCTCATAAGGTGCTGTGGGGTTAAATGAGTTGATGGATGTAAAGGGCTTGGCACGGAGCTTGGTGCAAAGTAAGGGCTCTCCACGTGTCTGCCATTAGGTTGGTGAAGAAGGCAATAAAGCTTCACTGGCCCTGCCTCCTGTGCTTTAGCTTGCCTGTATAGGAGAGATACAGGCAAGTCAGTTGTGCAGTACACAACCCACACAGCTGTATTTAGGGCAGTCCTTCCTGAGATGGGTGTGGTGGTCCTGGTGGCTTTGAGGTCCTCATTCTGAATCTCCTCCACCCCTTAAAGTGCTCCAACGAGGCCGTGCTGGTGGCTACCTTCCACCCCACAGATCCCACCATGCTCATCACCTGTGGGAAATCCCACATTTACTTTTGGAACCTGGAGGGGGGCAGCCTGAGCAAGCGGCAGGGCCTCTTTGAGGTGAGTGCCAGGGGTCCCAGGACTGGCTGGCCCTGAGGGAGGCTGGCAGGGACCCCCCCAGACAGCTGGAGACACCCCACAGGCTGGAATGTGTAGGGATGCTGAGGTATTGCCTGCTGGGGCATCAGTTCCCTTATTCATACCCGGGATGGTCCTCCTCAACTCTTAAGTTTTGAGGATTCAATGGGATGAAGAGTATAGCAGCTCCTATCAGATAGGGGATGCTGGGTAAATGGGTTGCTGTGGTTGTTGATAGTCTGGATAAATAGAGAGGTCGGAGCCTGGTGACCGGGAGAGAGAGAAAAACAGCAGGAACCAGAGGCCTGCCTTTGGTGAGAGCTGGGTCTTCCACCCCAACAGAGGAGGCCCTGAGAATACCAGGCTCAGATGGAGGTGAAATGGAGATATTGAGAAGAAGGTGGGGCAGGGCAGGGAGAGGGACCTAGAGGCGAGGGAAGGAGAGGAGAGGGGTGGGGCAGAGAGGGGAAGACCGCAGGGGAAACTGAGGACAGAGACTGGGACAGAAGTCAAGATGAGAGAGAGGAGGGAGGAAGGGAATCTGGGGTGGGGAAGGGAGACAGTGGGGTCAGAAACTCTCGGTGATGTGATGCTCCATGGATGTACACTGGAGACAAGGATGCTCCTCACAGGGCTGCACCTAGAAGCAGGGAGGACGTCCCCCGGACCATGGTCCTGGCTGGTGGGTGAGCTCGGGGAGGCCACCCGGCTTCAGTGACCCTCTGATACCATCCCCTTCTCCCCTCACCTTAGAAATACGAGAAACCGAAGTACGTGCTGTGTGTGACCTTTTTGGAGGGTGGCGATGTGGTCACCGGGGACTCTGGGGGGAACCTCTATGTCTGGGGCAAAGGTCAGTGTCACCCCACCATTTGGTCCCCAACCCAGTCCTCCCTGACTCCTTTTGGCTGTGCCTTCCTTCCTCAGACCTTGCTGGAATGTATGATGTGCATGCGTGCGCGCTAAGTCGCTTCAGTCGTGTCCAACTCTGTGCGACCCTATGGGCTGTAGCCCGCCAGGCTCCTCTGTCCATGGGATTCTCCAGGCAAGAATACTGGAGTGGGTTGCCAAGCCCTCCTCCAGGGGATCTTCCCAACCCAGGGGTCCAAACCACTTATCCTACGTCTCTTGCACTGGCAGGCAGGTTCTTTACCACTAGCACCACCTGGGAAGCCCTGGGTATGATACAACAGGTTAAATCCTTACTTGACCAAGTCTAATGCCTCCATCAAGGTTCAGCTCTATCCCCACCTGCACGAAAGCTTCACGTATCCCTTCCCTTGTCCCCTGCAAACCCCTTGGTGGTGATCAAGTTTGAACTGTAAATGAATGGGTTAACCCAGGTTAGACGGATGGAAAGATGGTTTGTTCCAGACAAAGGAATGAATGAATAAGGCAGTGGATGAATGTAGGGGTTGTCCTACTCAGTGAATAGAAGAATGAGTAAATGAATACACTGTCTTTCCAGATGGCTTATTAGAACGGATGGTAGGGTGGTTGGGTAGAAGGGACGCCAGGTAGAAGAAAAGGTGAGTGAATGGCTGGATGTGGGAGTGAGAGTTTAAGGTGTTTTCTGGGGTCAGTGTGGGGCAGCTTCTGCCTGCTGACCCCTTCCCCTGGCCACCCCGCAGGTGGGAACCGAATCACGCAGGCAGTGCTGGGTGCCCATGATGGCGGCGTGTTTGGGCTCTGCGCCCTGCGGGACGGGACGCTGGTGTCCGGAGGGGGCCGCGATCGGCGGGTGGTCCTCTGGGGTTCCGACTACAGCAAGCTGCAGGAGGTGGAGGTGAGGAGGGGGAGAGGCTCATACAAAGGTGAGGAATCTCCCACCACTGCACCAGGGCTCCTAACACTAGACCCTGCTCTCCCAGCCTGTGTCCCCCATCCCCACCCTGCCCTCACCTCTGTTGTTGCTGTTCAGCCGCTAAGTTGCATCCGACTCTTTGCGACCCCATGGACTGCAGCATGCCAGGCCTCCCTGTCCGTCACTATCTCCTGGAGTTGCCCAAGTTCATGTCCATTGAATCGTTGGTGCTGTCTAGCCATCTCACCCCCCACCTCTATGTGTGTTCTAAACATCTGCCCACCGCCACCCCCCTCCAGGTCCCTGAGGACTTCGGCCCCGTGCGCACCGTGGCCGAGGGCCGGGGAGACACGCTGTACGTGGGGACCACCCGCAACTCCATCCTGCAGGGCTCTGTCCACACCGGCTTCTCGCTGCTGGTCCAGGTGAGCATCTCTTCTGCACCTGCCCCGCTCCGACCCTACCTGCCTCTCTTCCCTCCTCTGCACCATTCACTTCTCTCTTACCACTCCCATTTCTCCTCACCTCTCTGCCCCATTCCTTATCCTCTGGCCTAGTTAACACCTCTTACCTTCCTTTTACCTGCTTGTGACCTGTAACCCCACCCCTGCCCTAGGACTCCTGCCCCAGAACACCCCATGGCCCAGCAGTGAGTTAACTGGTAGCACAGCAGGGGCTTCCCAGGACCTTGCTCCAGCTATGCTGCCCCCTGCTGGTCAGGGCAGTGTGCTGTTTCTGTAAGTGCCCTGGCAGGTTGTCCCACAGGCCCCGGGCCACACACCTTGCAGGTCTCTGGCTCCAGGGCTCAGGAAAGCCCTCTCGAGTCTGCTCAGACGCCCATGCCTCCCTCCTCCCACAACCCGACCCCACATCCAGTTTAAAGAGCCCAGCTACCAAGTGGTGGTCTAGAAGGATGGCTTAGAATATGAATTCTGGGGAGTGACTGCCTGGGGGTGAAAGGCAACCCTGTCGCTCACTCGCTGTGTGATATGAGGCAAATGAGTAACTTCTCTGTGCCTTTATGCAACGAGAGAGTAACACAACTGATCTCACAGGGTTTTATAAGGATTCTGTGAGTCAATTCATATACAGCGTTTTGAATGATGCCTGGCACAGAGTAAGTGCACAAAGAATCTTGGCCAAAACTGCTCCTTGCTGAGACTTTCCTAGTGGTCCAGTGGTTAAGACTCTGACCTTCCATTGTAGAGGGCACGGACAGGTTCGATCCCTGGTCTGGGAACTAAGATCCCCCATGCTGCATGGCATGGCCAAAAAGAGAAAGAAAAAAAAAGTTCCTTGTTCAGTGGTTTTCCCCTTCCTTCATTCCCGACATGCATTTTCCCTCTTACAAGGTGGCTGAGATCCATGCAACTGAGTTTATATTCCCCCTTCTGGCTCTTTGGGGCTTTCCCAGTGGCCCCGTAGTAAAGAATCTGCCTGCATCACAGGAGACATGGGTTCAATTCCTGGTTCAGGAAGATAGATCCTCTGGAGAAGGAAATGACAACCCACTCCAGTATTCTTGCCTCGGAAATCCCATGGACAGAGGAGCCTGGCAGGCTAGAGTGCATGGGGTCACAAAGAGCTGGACGTGACTGAGTGACTCAGCACACACGTGTGTGAAGAAGATGAAGAAAAACAAGGGCTAGAGAGATTTCTTAGGTGTCCCAAGGCCAGAAGGGACCTTAAAGACCCCTAATAATAGCATCAATGTTTTACAATATTAGTTATACATATTTTTAAATTTTTTATTCTTTTGGCCACACTGGGCCACCTGTGGGATCTTAATTCCCCAACCAGGGATTGAACCTGTGCCCTTGAGCAGTGAAAGCGGAGTCCTAACCACTGGACCACCAGGGAATTCCCAAGTTATATATGATTAGTATATTACTAGAATTGTATTATTTAGCATTGATCATTATGCTGCTATCAATAATTACACTTCTGTTGATTATCATAGTTAATTATTTTAATACTATATTAATAGGATATGTTATTATTACCAATAATAGTCAGCCACTTTCATTTGATGAGCAGTTTGTACCAGCCTCATCCATCTTCTTGTATTTGCACTTTCCATCCACAATTTGAGTAAGCAGAATGCCATGAGACACATACAGTGATTGGACCCATTTTACAGAAGATGAAACCAAGGCTTCAAGGAGAAGTCACCTGCGCAGGTGACTGCCATAGTCAATAAGTGAGATGTGGTCAGACACCAGGCTGAGTACCCTCCATGGTTTCCCACAGCCTTCTGGGCACCATCTGACTCCTAAGATCAAGCTCCTACGCACCACGTCTCTTCTCATTGTGCAAACTGGAAAGCAGAGGTCTGAGGGGAGGGGGCACATTTGCCTGGAGCCCCCCACTGGGGCAGGGATCTGCCCAATCATTGCCTCCTTCGGATACCCTGGGCAAAGCGTCGTCCCTGGGTCACCTGTGGGGAGAGTGTGTTGCTGAGGCTAGTCCAGCACTTCTTTCTGGCATCAGAGGTGGGGGATGCGGAGGAAAGATCTGGATCGGTGATCTCCATGCTATAATCTCTCCTTCCTGCCAGGGCCACATGGAAGAGCTGTGGGGCCTGGCCACACATCCCAGCCGGGCACAGTTTGTGACGTGTGGGCAGGATAAGCTGGTGCATCTGTGGAGTGTGGAGTCCCACCAGCCCCTTTGGAGTAGGACCATCGAGGTAAGGGACTGGGGGACTTGATACGCCCTTCTAACAGGACCACCTGTCTCAGTGTGTCAGGGATCAAACAGGAACCACACCCAGTGTCTTTCAGCAGAAGGAGATTTAATGCAGGGAATTGAGTGCTTACAAACTCACTTGGGAGGGCTGGGGGGAGTGAGTTCTTGACCGGAAGGAAGCCTAGAACAACACCCCAGACCTGACGTGCCTGAGGAGCTGCTGCCTCTTCCACAGTCAGGAAGGTGGGGAGTCAGGAACCACTGGGTTCAAGAAAATGCTGTCCTCATAACTGCGATCCAGGAATCAGGATGCTGTGGTCACTCGAGTGTTGGCTCGAGAGCTATACTGTCTAGTACATGTGGCTATTCCAACTTAAATTAGCTTTAAATGTACGAGTGAAAGGTTCAGTTTCTCCTTTGCACTAACTACATTCCAAACGTGTGACTGCATGTGTGTGTACATGCTCAGTTGCTCAGTCATGTCCAACTCCCCTGTCCATGGAATTCTTCAGCCAAGAATACTGGAGTGGGTTGC
This sequence comes from Capra hircus, assembly GCF_001704415.2. Lineage (NCBI taxonomy): Eukaryota > Metazoa > Chordata > Mammalia > Artiodactyla > Bovidae > Capra > Capra hircus. The sequence continues at coordinate 54,266,685 of NC_030825.1, read as the reverse complement.
CATTTCCTTCTCCAGGGGATCTTCCCGACCTAGGGATCGAACCTGCATCTCCTGTGTCTCCTGCATTGCAGGCGGATTCTTTACCTGCTGAGCCAAAACATGCGGCTAGTTGCTACCAAATTGTCAAGTGCAGATACAGAACATCTCCATCGTCGTGGAAAGTTCTGTTGCACTGTCTAGCAAGACAGTGGGGAGATCTAGAGTGACTCAGTGCTGGCTATATTTGCACTGACCAGAAGCAGATCCTCTGTGCCGTTGCCTTTCAAGGCTAGTGACTGCTCAGCTGCACAGCAAATGTTTTCACAACCTAACTGATCAGCGGAAGTGGCAGAGTGGGGCCTCTACTTTGCGTCTTCCAGAGCCCACAGCAGTGTAACTGATTGTTGGACGCAAATCACAGCTGACCCTAGCCGCATGGGCTTCTGGGCAATGTAGTTTTTAAGCTCCCCTGCCTGTGCAGTATGGGAGAGTAGAAAGTCAGTTGTCATAGTCTTCACACCACCTTTTGAGGTTTTGCTCTAGGAATCCAGGGTTACCTGTGATCCTGGAACACCTGATGGCCTTTCAACTTCTAGGAGTCAGGGATGGTGTGTCCTAGAAATTACTGGGGCCATATGTAATGATCCTCACCTTGGCTGCTAACTGAACACCTGCTATATGCCAGGTTCCATGTTCAGCACAGCAGTTCTCTAGCCAGGGCATCAGAACCACCTGAGATGTCAGAAACAAAGAATCGAATCGTGAGCTCCAAGCACAGGAAGTCTGATTCAAGAAGTCTGAGTTTGGTCCCAGATTCTGCAGATTGTAACAAGCTCCCTTAGGCTATTCTGATTCAGGCAGTCTCCCTACCATGCTTGACACTACCTTAGCACTTTACCCACATCATCTTTTTTTTAAGTTTGTATTGGGGTATAGCCAGTTAACAATGTGTGGTAGATTCAGGTGAACAGCGAAGGGACTCAGCCATACGTATCCATGTATCCAATCTCCCCCAAACCTAGCTCCCATCCAGGCTGGCAGATAACATCATCTTTTTAACCGCTTCCGCCCCCAACCTCCACAAGGCAGTAGGAATGATGGATCCTCACTTGGAAACAGGCCCAGAAAGGTAAAATCATCAACAAGTGTAATTATGATCATGCTGCTGCTGCTAAGTCGCTTCAGTCGTGTCCGACTCTGTGCGACCCCATAAAACGGCAGCCCACCAGGCTCCCCCGTCCCTGGGATTCTCCTGGCAAGAACACTGGAGTGGGTTGCCATTTCCTTCTCCAATGCATGAAAGTGAAAAGTGAAAATGAAGTCACTCAGTTGTGTCCGACTGTTAGCGACCCCATGGACTGCAGCCCACCAGGCTCCTCCACCCATGGGATTTTCCAGGCAAGAGTACTAGAGTGGGGTGCCATTTCCTTCTCCAGTGCATGAAAGTGAAAAGTGAAAGTGAAGTCGCTCAGTTGTGTCCGACTGTTAGCGACCCCATGGACTGCAGCCTACCAGGCTCCTCCGTCCATGGGATTTTCCAGGCAAGAGCACTGGAGTGGGGTGCCATTGCCTTCCTCAAATTACGATCATAGGTGACCTTTATTGAGTGCTTCCTGTGGGCCATCTTGCTTACCATTCTCAGGGCTTTACACCTTGCTTATAACAGTCCTGGGAAGTGTGTGTGTTTATGTTCTCCATTTGAGACGACCACAGCCAAAGTGGAGAAACCTATTTGATGTCACATACTAGGAAGTGTCAGAGCCACTGTTTGAAGCCAGGTCTGATTCCATGGTGTTCTGTTGCCTGTAAATCAACCAAATCCCCCCCATACCCACACCCCAATTAAATATTTTTTTGCTAGAGATAAAGATGCGGGGAAACAGGCACTCAGACACACCTGGTGATAAGCTGATATAATTTTATGGCAATCAGATTGACACGATATATCAAAAGTCTTAGGAATGTGGACAGTCTTGATCCCAACAGTCTCATGTCTAGAAAAGTCCCTAAGGAGATCATCTTGGGTGAATAAAACTGGGGGAATTTAGAACAGGAGTGATAAAGGATCCAGAGTCCACAGTGATAGGAGGAATGTTTTCTGTTCGAGCCAACATGTTAAAGGGAAGGAGAGTGTTTTCTAAGTGTCTGCGGCAGGGGGTTACCAGAGGGCAGCAGAGGGAAGTGAGAGCCCTTAAGCAGGCTCCGAGGCCGGGAAGGTGGGCCAGATGGATGGGGACCCCAGCTTCCAGCCCCGTTTCTTCTCTCCCTCCTCAGGATCCTGCCCGCTCTGCTGGCTTCCACCCCAGTGGCTCTGTCCTGGCCGTCGGCACAGTGACTGGCAGGTAACACTGATGGGCATTTGGGGTGGGCTTCTGTGCTCCCCCAGGAACTATCCCTTGATTCCCCCCTCCTTCCCTATTGCCCCAAAGCCTACAGAGAACGATAATTAGGTCCCAGCTGGTTGCCAGGACTTGATCTCCCATCATTCCTCTTTGGGAGTCCGCTTTCTCCCACGTCTTTCTGGGGTCCCTCCCTCAAGGCCCCCACAGATTGCCACCCCTCTCTACCAGATCAGCTCACCCCTCCTCCCCCCACCACGCCTTCTCCTTAAAGATGGCTGCTGCTGGACACGGAGACCCATGACCTGGTGGCCATCCATACTGATGGGAATGAACAGATCTCAGTGGTCAGCTTCTCTCCCGGTAAGGAACGCGACTGGGGATGCTGGAGAGGCAGGGCCTGGGAACAGAAAAGCTGGTTTACAGGCAGGAGGAAGGGTTGGAGCCTGTGTGGCGCCGGCCTAAGGGTGGGGCCAGGACTGTGGTAGGGATGGAGCTCGGGACTACTGAGTTGTCTGGGATAGTGGGGGGGCTGAATCTGAGAGAGGAGGGGGTAGAACCTGGGTGCTTCCTCATAGCCCCCTCCCCCTCCCCCAGACGGGGCGTACCTGGCCGTGGGCTCCCACGACAACTTGGTGTACGTGTACACGGTGGACCAAGGCGGCCGCAAGGTCAGCCGCTTGGGCAAGTGCTCGGTGAGTGGGCCATGGCCCCCAGCCCGCGCCGCCACCCCGTCCGGGGGGTGCAGGATTAACCAGTTTTCTACCTCAAGGGAGCGCAGCTTCAACACTCAACTGACTGCCCTGATTACGTCTAGGAGTCTTAGCCGGGCACACACACATTTACCCTCTCCTGTGTTTTAAGCCGGCCCTTTGTGTAGCCCCGCCCCTCACATTCTAAGCCCGCCCCTTCGTGTAGCCCCGCCCCTCACGTTCTAAACACACCCTCTGTGTTATAGCCCAGCCCCTTGCATTCAAAGCCCGCCCCCTCTGTGTCTAGCTCGGCCCACTTGTTCTAAACTCCCCATGTGTTCGAAGCCCTCCTTGTCTAGCCCTGCCCATCACGGTCTGCCCCTGCCCATGGTAGTCTGGCCCCACACTCCAAAGGCTTGTGTACCCTTCCTCTAGACCCCTCGTGTTTTCACTCTACCTCCATATTTTGCCTTCCCCCCATCCTGGGCGGATCCTGCCCTCTCCAGCTCTAACCCATCCCTTCCCTCCCCTGCAGGGCCATTCCAGTTTTATCACCCACCTGGATTGGGCCCAGGACAGCAGCTGCTTTGTCACCAACTCTGGGGACTACGAGATTCTGTACTGTGAGTTCTCTGAAACCCAAAGGCACGCCTCCCTCAGCCTCTCCACTGCGCATGTGCGATTTGCATAGCCTTCCCTGGGTTCTGGCAGAAAAGGCAGGGCATTCAAGTCCCTCTCCTTTGGCTGGTGTATTCAGGGGCTGATCTATTGGGCTGGTCTCCTGACTTCTGGTTTCCTCCCTGGTGGACCCAGCTTTTAACCAATTCCTCCCCTCCCTGGTTGGATGGGTTGGGTACAGTTTTCTAAGCAGATACCCTTGCTCTGGCCTTAGGGTGTCATCACCTCCCAGGATCTAGTCCCCTCAGCCAGTCTGAAGAGGTAGAATAAGCCCTGGGACCTTAACCTCCTGTCTCGGACCTCAGTGTCCACTGTCTGTGAAATGGGTGTGTTGTCAGTAGTTCTTTATGCTCTGAACATCTCTTCTCCATTTTCTGCCCCAGGGGATTCATCTACCTGTAAGCAGATCACTACTGCTGAAACTGTGAGGAATGTGGAATGGGCCACGGCTACTTGTGTCTTAGGGTTTGGGGTGTTTGGTAAGTTGTGGAATGGACAGAGTCTTGCTGAGGACAGGAGTTCTGAGAAATATCCCTGACTGGTGGTTTTTGCAGCCTCTTATTACCAGGCTGGGAAACTCATTCCTTTACCCATGTGAGCAGACATATTTGTGTCAGAGGAAAGAGGAGGGTGAGATGACTGTTCAAGGTAGCTGTAATGAAATGAGAACAAGTGAGAGGTGGCGCCTGGCTCAGAGAGATTTGCACGGCCTGTGTCCCAGTCATGAGTTCATTCAGGCATTAATGTACTCAACACCTACTCCCTGAGCACCTCTCTGCACAGCTGGGCAGTGCCGAGACCCAGTGGTGACCGTGATAGCCCTGGCCTTGCCATCGTGGGACTCACAATCCAGTGGGCAAGATAGACCTGTCCCCAGACAACCCAGAATAGATCAGTCGGAGGCAGGGAACTCCAGAGAGGACATCTGGCCCCAGTCTAGGAGGGAGTCAGGGAGGGCTTCCTGGAGGAAGGGACATCCAAATTGGGCCCTGCAGGATGAGGAGTTACATTCCAGTGTGGTGAAGAAGGAAAGCAGTCTCTAGGCAAAGGGAATAATAGCCATGTGTAAAAGCCCAGAGGTGACAGAGCTTACTATTTGGAGAAATGCAAGAAAATGGCCAAGTCATTGCAGAGTTCAAGGGAAGCACTGGTGAGGGCAAGGCTGGAGCAGTGTGAGGGGCCTGGCAGAGCACAGGAGTCATGGTGAGAAGCCTGGACAGTGGAAGGGTTTTTGTTTTGTTTGGGCCACGTTGTGTGGCTTATGGGATCTTTGTTCCTCAACCAGGGCTTGAACTCAGGCCCTTGGCAGTGACAGCATGGAGTCCTAACCACTGGGTCACCAGGGAATTCCCCATGAGAAGGTTTTGAATGATGGAAGATAGGGTCAGATACACATTTCCAAAAGATTATTCCAACTCTCATCCCTGGCTAGAGACAGGCTAGATGAGAGGAAGGCAGGGAGGCTGCAGCTGGGGCCTGCTTGCCTTGGGGTTTCCTGGCCCCAACTGACATCTTACCATCACCACTCACCCCCAATCTTTTCCACAGGGATCTGGTCCGAGGGAGCGGATGGTACTGACATCAATGCTGTGGCCCGCTCCCATGATGGGAAGTTGCTGGCTTCAGCTGATGACTTTGGCAAAGTCCACCTGTTCAGCTACCCCTGCTGTCAGCCTCGAGTGAGTCCCTGTGGGGGTTGGCAGGGTGGAGGTACCAAGCAACCCTTTCCGGATCTCAGTTTCCCATCTATACAAAGAGGGCAGTGACTTGATCCCAAAGGCCTTTCTTAACTTGAAACTTGACAAATTTCTGAGTCTGTAGTGCTAAAGCTCTGAGCATCTGCATTATGAAACCTTTGGTTCTGTTATCCTGTTAACTCAAGGAATATTTATTGAGTACCTACTATACACTGGGGCACACGGAATACAGCAGTGGACAAGACAGGTGACTCCTTTTCTTTCCTTCTTCCCCTATCACAGGCCCTCAGCCACAAATACGGCGGACACAGCAGCCATGTGACAAACGTGGCCTTCTTGTGGGATGACAGCATGGCCCTAACCACGGGGGGCAAGGACACCAGCGTGCTACAGTGGCGGGTGGTCTGAACTGAGGAGGGTGGGGTTCCCAGGAACATGGGGCCCAGGTAGAGTCAGGTGGTGAGGCTGCAATTTTATTTTCGGGAGATGTCTATTGCCGAGTAGAGTAATATATACCCAGAGTATGTCTATAGCAAAGGGGGTTATGGGGGTGGGTGGGTGGACTGACAGACAGAAGTCTCTATTTATCAGGGTGGGAAGAGGGGTCACATTGATTTGGGGGAGCCATTAGAGTGTTTGGTTCAGAGTGTTTTTTTAAGTTTATTATTTTATATCATCCAGAAATAAAAACATGTGCACTGAGGTGGAGTTTCAGGGTCTGTGTATGGGCGTATCCATAGATTGAGTGTGTCTATAAGTATGTGTGCGTGTATTAGTGTTTGTGATGAGAGACCATTATTAGGTCTTAATTGGTCTTTAAGCTTGATAGAAACCAAGCTAGCTCTAACTTAAACCAAAGGAGTACCCAGTTGGCCGACATACCCAAACAAGGAAAGGCAGTTGTCCCCTCTGGCTTTCAGGACCCATGAACCAAGGGTTTGAGGGCAATCAAGGTATTCCATACCTTCTCTGATCTTCTGCAAGCCAGCATTTTCCTCTGGGAACAGTAGTCTCCACTCAATAGAAGGATGGCACCCGGCAGCTTGAACCCCAAGCCCAAAAATCCCAGAGAAGGGCTATGATTGGCCCATCTGCAAATCAATCAACTTGGACTGTTGGTTGGTCTACTGTGATTGGCTAGTTCTACTTATTTGCCGACCAGTCCTGGACCAATGATTGTGGCCAGGAAGATGGAATCATTAAAAACATGGAAGCCTCATTTGAACCATAGGGTTGAAATAGGGCAAGGAAAGTTTTCAGAGAAGTGGAGTGATGACACTATAGAGATCTGGTGGATGAGGTATGAGCGTTCTGCATTACAAAAGACAGAAACCTAATTTCATCCAGCAGAAACAATAAGAAGCAATTGCCAGGTCATGAAACTGAGTAGTCCAGGAGGGGTCTAGCTGGACTGTGGTAATTGGGTTTCTCCCATCGGGGATTTCTCAATTTTTTAAATCTGTAATCTTGAGCAAATTTTGAACTTTAACCTTTTACTGATGTGTTGATACGTTACATTCAGAAAAGTACCCTCATCATAAATGTACAAAAACAAACGGATCCCATCCATGCAGCCATCTCCCAGGTGATGACATAGAACATCCCCAGCCCCCAGAAAGCCCCCTTGAGTCCCTTCCTAGTCCTTGCTCCCCTCTCCTCTCAATAATCACTACCCTACTCCTCACACCATAGAACACTTTTACCCATTTTTGAACTTTAAATCAGAGGTCAGCAAACTTTCCAAAAAGGGCCAGTTAGTAAATATTTTAGACTTAAGAAGCCACCCAGTCTCTGTCCCAAGTAACTCTGACCTTGTCCGTGTGAAAGTGACCACAGACAACACGTGAATGAATGAGCTTGGCAGTGTTCAAATAAAGCTATTTATGGATACCGAAACTTGAGTTCCGCAACATTTTTGCTGTGTCATGAGATACCATTGTTTTAGTCTCATTGTGTTTAGAAGTGTGAAACCATCTTAGCTCATGGGCCATACAAAGATGGGCAGTAGATACAATTTGGTCCACAGTGGTACTGATAGTTTGCCCACTTTTGCTTTAAATCAGAGCGTATGAACTTAAATCAGAGAGTATGAGCTTCCCTGGAGGCTCAGAGGTTAAAGCGTCTGCCTGCAATGCAGTGAGACCTGGGTTCAATCCCTGGGTTGGGAAGATCACCTGGAGAAGGCAATGGAAACCCACTCCAGTATTCTTGCCTGGAAAATCCCATGGATGGAGGAGACTGGTGGGCTACAGTCCACGGGGTCACAAAGAGTCGGACACGACTGAGCGACTTCACTTTCATGAACTCTTGGGATCTGGCTTCTCCCCTGGAGCGGAGTTCTTAACCTCTCAAGGCCTCAGTCTCCTGGTGTATAAAATAGAAGTTAATAATAGCAACTGCCCCCTAGGGGTGCTGTGAAAATGACTTAAATACCTGCGGCAAGCTTAGGACAGGGCCTGACACATAAAAAGCCTTCTAGAAATGTTGGCTGATTATTTTTACACTTGAGAACACAGACACCGTGACTGCAGGCATTCTGCCAGGCCACATGATAACAAAGGCAGAGGAAGTCTTTCCCTCATAGTGTTCCTGTCTCCAGGGGAATCAGATTGGCTCAGCTTGGATCCTGTGCCCAGTCTCTATGGCCTAGGGCAGCAGTCCCTAACCTTTTTGGCACTAGGGGACTGACTTTGTGGAAGACAATTTTTCCACGGACCAGGGTAGGGGGGTGGTTTGGAGATGATTCAGGTGCATTACGTTTACTGTGCATTTTATTATTACATCAGCTCCACCTCAGATCATCAGGCATTAGATCCCAGAGGTTGGGGATCCCCGGCCTAGGGGCTAGGGTCATGTGATTGGCCAGGCCTGGGTCATTTGCTCATCTCTTTGCTTAGGAAGGGGTTAATGTATGATACCTGGGACTGACAGCACCTACACCTCATGGAATGGCAGGGGAGTTCTTTCAGAGGAAGGGAGGTGGGGAAACACATGAGCAGGAGATGGAGATTACCAGCCACCTCAGCCTATTTACGTCAAGGTGAGTGACACACCGGAGTTTCTGGGAGTTTGAAGACCCCTATTCCCAGTATCCATTGTTTCAGAACAAAGCTTTTCAAAGTTCAATGGTTTAGCAGGACTTCCCTGGTGGTCTAGTAGCTAGGACTTTATGTTTCCAATGGTGGGGGCCTGGGTTTGATACCTGGTCAGGGAATTAGACACTACATGCTGCAACTAAGATCCAGTGTGGCCAAATAATTAAAAATAAAATACTTTCTTAAAAAAAGAGTTTAAAGGAGAGTTAAAAAAACTTAATTGCTTAAAACACAACCATTTTGCTATGACTTATGGTTTGGTGTTAGCCATTCACACAGGATGAAAGTTTGGGTTGCGTCCATCTTCTGCTATTGTGAATAATGCTGTGATAAATAATTACATGCATGCATGCGTGCTAAGTTGCTTCAGTTACATTTGACTTTTTATGACCCTATGGACTGTAGCCCATACGGCTCCTCTGTCCATGGGATTCTCCAGGCAAGAATACTGGAGTTGTTATGCCCTCCTCCAGGGGATCTTCTTTTTTTTTTTTTTTTTTTTTAAGCTTTAAGTTCTATTTTTTAATAAGATAGAATAACATTTACTTTGTAAATAAAAGCAATAAACCTAAAAATATAAAATAAAGTCACAATTTTTCTATAATCAGAGTATGTTTTTCTTTTCTCTTTTCATGATTGAGGTGCTTTATTTGGGTATCTGTTTAAAAATGTGGATGGAGGGGTGAGAACTGAGAAAATGGTGGTCAAAGGATACAAACTTGCAGTTAGAAGATGAATAACTTTTGGAGATCTAATGTACAACACTGTGATTCTAGTTAACAATACTACATTACACACTTCAAAGTTACTAAGTGAAAGTGAAGTTGCTCAGTCATGTCTGACTCTTTGCGACCCCGTGGACTGTAGCTCTCCAGGCTCCTCTGTCCATGGGGTTCTCCAGGCAAGAAAACTGGAGTGGGTTGCCATTTCCTTCTCCACAGGGGATCTTCTTGACCCAGGGATTGAACCCATGTCTCTTACATCTCCTGTGCTGGCAGGCGTGCTCTTTACTACTACCACCACCTGGGAAGCCCAGACATTCATGTACAAGATGTTATTTGGACATATGTTTTCATTTCTCTTGGGTATATACCTAGGTGTAGAATTACTGGGCCATATGTCAATTCTATGTTTAACTTTTTGAGAACCTCTGTGTGTATGCAGTTTTACTTAAACAATTCTGAAATAACTATAGACTCAGAGGAAGTTGCCAACATAGTACAGAGAGGTCCTCTATACCCTTCATCCAGTCTCCCCCCAGTGGTAACATCTTATGCAACTATACTACACTGTCAAACTTGGAAACTGGCCCTGGTGAATCTGCAGACCTTACTCAGATTTAACCTGTTTTATATGTCTTCTTGTGTGTATGTGTGTGTGCAGTTTTATCACATGTATGGATTTTTTTCAGGAGGATTCCAGAAAGGGTTATAAATTCCCTTTTGTTTCTGCAGTATTTCCAAATTATACTTGCTGTTTATATATAAGTATGTTTGCTCTCTGGTCTTTGGCTAGTTAACAAGCCCTAGTAAGTACAATGAGTTCTGTCATCTGGGCTGAACGTACTTCAGGTATGGGACGATATTCTAAAGAAGTCCTTAAATCAGTGATAGGATATCCTGCTTGATAACATCTAGTTTCAGTTTTGAAGTAGTATATTAGTCAAAGAAAACCCCAGAGAAACAGAGCCAGTGGGGTTTATATATTATAAGGAATTGGTTCACTCAGTTGTGGAAACAGACAAGTCCCAAGATCTGTTGGGTCAATCAGCAAACTGGAGAACTAGGAGAGGCAGAGAGGCAGTTTCCAGTCTGAGTTATTCTCATGAAGTGCTTAGAATGGTACTTTGACTGTAGTAAGTGGTCATTAAATGTTAGCTCCCCTCGTTTTTGATCTTCCTTTTTAAGCCAACATCTCCTGTCCCCATCTCTTATCTCCAGCCACTTGCATCGCCAGTCCTTGCCCTTCCCTGTGACATTTCATGCCTCTGAGCTTCAGCACATGCTGTTCCTTCCCTGCTAGTACACCCTTCTGAACTTGTCCACCCAGAAAACTCCCATTCGATAGGCAGAGTCCAGCAATCATATCCCGACTCCAGACCCCTAGGTTTTCGATCAAACTCTCCTTTCCTGGGGTCAAAGTCTCCTTTCCTGTCCTCCAGCCTTTTGACCCTTTCCTACTGTCCAAGTTCTAGGGAAGAAAGTGGTCCAGCTCCATCAAAGCGTCCCTTTCCCTGGGTCTTGGTGCTCTGGCGCCCCCTTGTGCCCAGCCTCAGACCTGCGTGGAAAAATATGCCTAGAAAGTTCTGGGAGTATAGTGCAGGTGCTGGGAAAATTGAAGGGCGGAGGAGAAGGGGACGACAAAGGATGAGATGTTTGGATGGCATCACCGACTCAATGGACATGAGTTTGGGTAAGCTCCGGGAGTTGGTGATGGACAGGGAGGCCTGGCATGCTGCAGTTCATGGTGTCGCAAAGAGTCGGACACGACCGAGCGACTGAACTGAACTGAGTGCAGGTGATTCTCCACAGTGCACCCAAGGGGTCACTCTCAGCCTTTCTCCTCCAGCTCTGGGTACTGTGAGAGTGCCCTGGGTGGACTCCATGCATGAGAGTCCGTTGGTTGGGTTCTTCCCGTTACAAGCGCTGACAGGAAATCTGAAGGTCAGAAGTGGGGGAGGAGGTGGGAGTATTTATTTTCCAGGCCTCTCTCTGCATCCCTGCAGTTTTGCCAGTGGCTGTGTTCTCTGTCTAGAGCTATAGCTCCTCTTGTGGCTCAGACGGTAAAGAACCTGCCTGCAGTGTGGGAGACCTGGATTCAGTCCCTGAGTCAGGAAGATCCCCCAGAGAAGAGAATGGCAATCCCATGGACAGAGGAGTCTGCCAGGTTACAGCCCACAGGGTGGCAAAGAGTTGGTGCTACTGAAGCTATTCAGCGCACAAGCTCTCTGAATGGCTACCTGTTTCCTGCCAGGGTCCTAACTGAATCACATTATAAACTTAGGGTGAGTCCATGAGAGAAAGGGACCCTCACCCATCAGGGCACCTCAGAGTTTCTCTTTAGAAGGACCTTGGGATGGCCAAGGAGCTGATGGGAGGACTTGTCTGAAAGCTGGTAAACTTTACATGGGGTTATTTGTGGGGAGGGGCTAAATTCTTCATGACACTTCCATTGGTATGTCTCTCTGCCTGTCCCCTTGAGGGAGGCTGGAAGGAAAAAGCTTTTATTCCTGTGTGCATTGCAGGTCACTTGGGTACTTGGTTAAGTCTTACTTTCTATTTGCCTCCAGAGCCCCGAGAGGAAAGGAGTATTTTTTTTTTAGAACTGTTTCTTTTCATTTCTATGAAGTTCTAGAACAGGCAACACTCATTTCCAGTTAAAAAAAAAAAAGGCATGGAGTGTCTCTGGGGGTAAAGTAGAGAGTGAGTGCCCTAGAAGGAAGCAAAAAACCCAAACAAAACAGTGGTCGCTGGTGATGGAAATGTTTGTTTTAATTTGGGTGCTTAGTCACATGGGTGCTGTTTGTCACAACTTATTGGGCTTCTCCCTTAAGATCCCGGCATTTTTATTCTCAAAATAAACAGGGATTTCCCCGGTGGTCCAGTTGTTAAAAATCATCCTTCCAATGCAGGGGAAGCAGGTTCCATACCTGGTCAGGGAACTAGGATCCCACGTGCCATGAGGCAACCAAGTCAGCGCACCTCAACTAGAGAAGCCCTCATGCCACAGTGGAGACCCAGAGCAGCCAAAATAATAATTATCACTGTGTGTGTGTGTGCGTGTGTGTGTGTGAGAGAGAGAGAGAGTGTGTGTGTGCGTGTGTGTGCTCACGCATGCGCGCTCAGTCACGTCTGAATCTGCGACCCCATGGGCTGTAGCCTGCCAGCCTCCCCTGTCCATGGAATTTTCCAGGCAAGAATACTGGAGTGAGTTACCATTTCCTTCTCCAGGGGATCTTCCCCACCCAGGGATCGAACCCTTGTCTCTTGTATCTCTGGCATTGTCAGATGGGTTCTTTACCAGCTGAGCCACTGAGGAAGCCCCAATAATTATTATAATTATAATAAAAGAATAATAAATAAACAAAAAAGAATTTTCAAGCCCGACAGCTGTCACTCCCCCCCCCCCCCCCCGCCACACACTGTGCCAGGTCTTAGTTGCAGATTATGGGATCTAGTTCCCTGACCAGAGATCGAACCCAGGCTCCCTGCATTGGGAGCTCAGAGTCTTAGCCACTGGACCACCAAGGAAGCTCTAGCTGTCACTTTTTCTAAAAAAAAAAAATTTGGAAAATTTTAAAATTATTTTTTATTAGTTGTCACTTTTGAGTGTTACATCCCAGGTCTGTCCAAAGTGCTTTGCCTAAGAATGGATCAGTTTATGAAGGACATGATGATAACATAAAAATCAGCAAATATTTTTGCAGCGCTTAACATTCATGTATTTACTCCTTGAAAACAACGTGTATTGCACATGTATCTGTAGTAAAGTAACCCAACAGGAAAATGACACTCCTCCTAGTGGGAAGGCAGATATTTAGAAAAACAACAACGAAAAAAGTGGAATACACAGACTGTTAGGACCCTTTCTATGGGGAAAAGCAAATAAAGCAGGCAGAAAGGAGGTCGTGGGGGGGGGTGTCATGTTTTACAGACTTTATAGTATGACGTCCTCTTGATAAAAGGACTATGAAAGACCACATGATCAGAAGAGGAAACGGAGGCACACAGAGGTCACCAGCCTAAGTCTGGCCAAGAGGCACGGCTGGAGCTGGAAAACCCAAGAGAGATTCCTTCCAGGGGTGGCCCTGGCCATGGGCATGGGGACCTAACAGACCCCTCATTCTCTCCCTTGGGGAAGTGGGAGTGCAATGACCAAAAAGTTAATGACTTGGGTCTGGGGTCTCCCTAAACCCCCGTCCCCCACCTCCCCATAGCTTAAGGCTTGATCTAGTTGGAGTGCGGGGTTGGAGGGAGAGTAAGCAAAGGAATTTATGAGATGGAGGCTTCCAGGCTGGGGACGTTGAAGGACTCGGGGGTGTTTCACCAGCAGGTGAGGTTTCTCCAGAGCTGGAAGGCTTTAGTGGGGTGAAGGGGTTAAGGGGGAGCGACAATGGAGGGGTTAACGGGGGCGGGCCCGGTCGGGGCGGGGCGGGGCCTCGGCTGGTGGCTCTGGCCCGGGGCCGGGAGGAGTCACCGCCGGGTCCCTGCGCCGCCGCGGAGCCCGGATCCCCCAGCCGCAGGGAGAGGCGCCGCCCGCCCCGTCCAGCCGCCACGCGCAGGTAGGCGCCGGTTCCTCCCGGGTCCGCGCAGGTCCCGCGGCCGCCGGCGACCGCTCCTCCCCGCTCGCGTCGCGGGCTCTGCGTCCCCGCGTCCGTCCGCTGCCTCAGTCTCCCGCGTGGCCTCGGTCCCCGCCCCTCTCTGGGGCTGGCTCTCCTTGCGTCTCCGCGACTGACTTTGTCTCTGGGTCTGTCTCCGTCTCTCCGTCGGTCTCTGATGTCTCTCTGGATCTGCGGTCCCGCTCCCTCTGCTCGTGTCTCTCCTTAGCCATCTCGATGTCTCTGTGTCGATATCTTTTATCTCTGCCTCTCCGTCTCTTACACTCCGTTTGCCTGTATCCCTGGGTCTTGATGAACTCTGTCTATACGGATCTCTCTGCCTCCGTCTCCCCGTTTCTGGGCATCTCTTTGCCTTTTTTCTTCCTGTCTCGCTATCTCTCTGTATGACTCTGTCTCTGTCTCCACGTATCTTAGACTCGGTTCTGGCAACTTCACTCCGTCGCCATCCTTCTCCGACTTTCCCCTGGGCTGAGGGTCTTCCTGGGAGTCGGGTAGGGGGCAATAGGATTACCACCTGGGGCAGGTGGACTTAGTACCGCTGTGACCTGGGCTCCCCCTTAACAGAGTCACCCCGCTGCTCTGGAGGTCGCACCCACCCCACCCTCCAATTTCAGGAATTCCTGGCTGGGGGAGGGGGTAAACTTCCTCCCCGACTTCCTCCAGTCCAGGATTTGGCTGGGTCACCCATTAACTCCTTCCTGTCTCGGCTTCATCCCCGCCCCCCGCCACCTCCCCCCGCCCCCCTTCAACCACCCTGAAGTACAGCTCTGGAATTTCTGTGAGGCATCGACTGTGGGATGAATGTCATATATACTCAGATGGGATGAGAGCTGGGGGATTTTCTGGAGGGCAGAGATGAAGATGATGGGGGCCACACCCCTCATCACCCCCGACCAGGGCCGTCCACCAGCCACACTTCTCCTGAACTCACCAGTGTGCCCCTGCGCGCTCCGTTGTCTTCAACTCTGCGACCCCGTGGACTGTCCCCGCCCGCCAGGCTCCACTGTTCATGGGATTTTCCAGGCAAGAATACTGGAGTGGGTTGCCATTTTCTTCTCCAGGAGATCCTCCCCTCCAGGGATCAAACCCACATCTGCTTCTCCTGCACTGCAGGCAGATTCTTTACCGATAAACCACTGGAGAAGAATTCACCAAGGGCCCCCCAACTCTGTCTCTGTGGATGAGCTTGACTTCAGATTTGGGGTGAGGATGGGGTGGTTGTCCTCTCTGGGCCGGATTTCAGTAGGAGAAAATGAGAGAGATTGATGTGGTGTGGTTTTTTTTCTTTTTTTTGCGGGGGTGGGGGAGCTCCAAAACTCTGGGAATCATAGCATCAAGAAGTTTTGAATGTGAACTCTTTTTTTTAAATTAATTTTTTAATTAGAGTATCATCAGTTTTGAATGTGAAGTCTTTGCATGAAAGGACCCAAGTATGTGAGAATGATCCAAAAGGAGGATTGGGAGAGCTCAAACCTTCAAGTTCAAGGTCTTGGGGTATTTGAATCCTTCAGTCCAAAAAGATGGGCTTTGGAATATTGGCAGTTTTCAGTGGTCGCAGTCGAGAGCTCAAAAGTGCTGTCAGAGCCAGCTAGACCAAACCCTCCATTTCAGAGATGGGGAAACTGAGGCCCAAGTGTAGAAGTCCCCAAGGTGAGTGAGTTCCAGGCTGGGTTGGGACTCCGGTTCCACTGAAGCCCAAATCCAAAGTACTGGCTTCTTTTGCTGCCACGACCTCAGATTAAAGTGGGGAAGGAGGTCTTCACAGGGAAGAGGGAAGAATGCCAGGGTGAGTGTGAGTGGCTGGAACCCAGGAGGGAGCATTTTTAGAAGCAGAGGAGAGAAAATATTTCTAAAGCCACGGTGGTGGAGAGGGAGAGGGGATAAGAGGTGGCTGGAGTGGAAGGGGTGGAATTTCAGAAAAGGAGGGAAGAGAAGAAGGAAGTGAGGAGAAGGGGCAGAGATTAACTCCCGCCTGACTCTGTCTCCTGACCCTCCCCATGAAGCCCACTGCTCCTGCAGGACAGGGCCTATAATTTGGTTTGTGTCTAGACAAATAATAACTCAGCCTCAGCCAGTATGTGATCCAGTGGGATGGGATGAGACAAAGTTTCTGGGCCAGGTATAGAGAGGCAGCCTGGGCTCTTAGTGTCCCCACCAGGAGGAGAGAATTTAGGGGCCAGGTAAATGTGGTGACTACCCACCCCCCGCCAAAATTGAATTCTTAGTATTTTACAATTTTGCACAATTTTAGAACTTCAGGCTTCTGGAATGTTAAGAAGAAAAAAAACAACACAAAACCAGAAGAGGTAAAAAGGAAGTGGGGTTCACCGTATCTGTAAAAAAGAAAGGGGAAATACAGATTCGTGTTTGCTAGGCAAAGATAATGATCACTGAGAGTTTAATAATAGATTATGAAAGTTGTACACTCTTTTTTTTAATCATAGAGCGTTCTAACAATAGAACTTGAGAATCCTGGAATGTGAATTTCCTGGGATATTGGAAACCTAGAAGGGTAGGGGTGTGGAAAGCCGCCATAATAATAATAATAGAATGGAAGGAAGGTAAAGTTTTAAAAGGTTATAATAATAGAACAGTAAACCATGGCCTGGACTAACAATAGAATCTGAGGATCTGAGAGCCTTGGGAATCTAGAACATCAGAGGAGTAGAGTCAAGGACCCTCCCCGGTGTCCCTTCTGGGTGGTGTGGGGGACATATGTGGGGGGATGGGGATACCTCCGGTAGAAATGGGGAAACTGAGGCCAGTGGAGTGGTCACGGTGGCCTGACTGTCCTCGGTTCTCGCCAGCCAGCCGCCAAGGCGCCAGGTGGGGAGCGAGGCTCTGTGATCACATTTCGTTCCCCTAATGAGCAGACCAACCGGAGCTGACTGGTCCCCGGGGGGCTGACAGGGGAGCTGGAGCCTTCAGAGGAGGGAAGTGGGGAGTGAGAGAGGTGACCTGGAGGCTTCTAGGACAAGGCTGGTGAGTGACAGCGGTGTGGGGGCTGTATTACCTCTCCCTCTTGCTCTTTCAACCCCCCACCCCCAAGCCTTCAGCCTTGCTGGACTGAGAAGTTGCTCCTGGGGCCTGGCTTGAGTAGCTGAGACTGCACAAAGTGGGGTCAGGGGTCTGACAGTCCTTTCTGTCACCCCACTATCACTCCACATTCCCAACTTATCTCTCTTCCTTGGCCCTCTGGGAGGGACCAGCAGGGACCAGGAGGGAGCGGGGGTATGGGGTTGGGGGAGAGAGTGCTGGGCAAGGGAGTCAGGTGATGGAGGGGCACACAAGACCCCCGAGGTCACTTGCCTTCTGGTGGTGAGAGTCTGCGGGTTTTTCAGCAGAATCTCAAAGAGGGCTGAGAACCCCAGAAAGACTTGAGAAAAAACAAGAGTACAGGGAGGGAAGAGAGAAAAACATTCTTTTTCGTTAAGAACGACCGATCTGGGATCTGGGCAGCCTTGACGCGTCATGTGACTTAGACAGCTAACTGCCTTGTGGCCCTGGGCCTCAGTTTCCCCGTCTGTATCATATAGGAATCAAATAACCTTGTGCCCCCAGTTGTGGCATATAGGCTTATTGCATTGTGGAGTTCTAAAAGTCTGCCATCCCACGCTATCTTTGTATGTGGAGGGGTTGATGTTGGGCATATCTCAGGTGGGGGAGGAGAGAGGACTGAATGCCCCTCCCCCACGCCTAGCATCCCCCAAGAAGCAGGTGGGTTGAAGAAGAGGGACCGGAGGAGGGAGGGGCGAGTGTCTTTCTGGTTCCCCCTGGAGGAAATTAGCAATGGGAAGTGCATTTCCTTTGTCTGCAGGAAATCAGTCTCCGGCCTGTGTACCCACACCAGCCTCAGCAGAACTGGGGGGTTCTTGAGAGGGTGGGACAAAGGGAATTTCTCCGCTCTCAATGCCTCCTTCCCTTATGAACTGGTTCATTTCTCATGTCAGCTCCCCAGTGCCTGTGGAATAGTAATAATTGTTCAAACACTGCACAATTTATAGATGATATCACCTCTACCAGGGATTTTGTTTCTTTCTTTAAAATTAATTTTATTTTTTAGATTGGAGTATAGTTGATTTCGGCGCTGTTAGATAGCATCACTGACTCAATGGACATGAATGTGAGCAAACTCCAGGAGATGGAAGAGGACAGAGGAGCCTGGTGTGCTGCAGTCCATGGGGTCACAAAGGGCCGGACACAACTTAGCAACTGAACAACAACAACAACAACAGCAGTTGATTGACAGTGTTGTGCCAGTCTCTGCTGTATGGCAAAGTGACTCAGTTATACATATTCTTGTTTTTTAAATATTCTTTCCATTAGGGTTTGTCAGAGATGTGGAGTTAAGAAAATATTCACACACACAAAAATTATTCATAACCTAAAAGTTCAGAGTTACATTTTACTGGGTGGGAATTGTTAGGACTTTAAGCCTGGGAGATAGCATCTCAAGTCACCCTGAGAAAACATGCTCCAAGGAGCCGGGTTATACAGATGTTTTACAACAAAGGGCAGGTAGTCTGAACATCAGATTATTGTCAATTAAAGAAAACCAGATATCCCAGGTTGAGGAATTTAGCGCTTTTCTATGTGTTATGGGAAGGTGCAAGAGTCTGGGCTCAGTGAAATCATTCCTTTGATAGGCACTTCAGCTATCTGGGGCCAGCATCCTGTGTTTTCACATCCTGAGCTTTCTGGGGGTTGGGGGGGACTCACCACAGGGAGTGGCTGCAGTCTGATGGCTGATAGATGGCAGGTATTCTTTCCTTCCTGAGTTCCCTCAAGGCTCACCAGCTCACCATCCATTGTGGCCGCAGTTGCTGGTGACTGTGACATCCTTGTTTACTGGTACGGCAGGAAATACTTCATTTCTTACAGGATATTGAATATAGTTCCCTGTGAATAATTTGGGAGATGTTTCATCCTCTTCAATTTTCTGTAAGAGCTTGTATCAAATTGATATTTTCTTCTGTGTTTTTTTTTTTTTTGGGCGGGGGGATCCATGCAGCATGCAGGATCCTAGTTCCCCAGACCAGGGATCAAACCCACACCCCCTGCAGTGGACGCCAGGAGCCTTAACCACTGGACCACCAGGAAGTACAAAAGATTTTTGTATCTGTGATGCGACTGATATAAAAGTTGTGCCCCACCTCCCCTTCATGCAGAAGGGGAAACTGAGTCTCCTGAATGAGAAGTAATTCCCTTGGTCTTAACGGCTGAAGGAGAGACCCAGGGCAGAGAGAGAGAGGTGTTTTGAGTGATTTGTTCTGGGCTGGAGGAGGGGTGGTTCAGTTCAAAGGGAGGGACCGGATTGTACTGTTCCACTCCAGAGCAGGCCCCCTCCTTCCCACCTCCACAGGATCCAGGAGTGTCTGTGAGTCTGAGGTGGGGGCAGCCCTTCCATTGCGGAGGACCCCACAGGGGGTAGGACTTACTAAGCAGGACTCAGCCCTGACCTTTCAAAGTCAATTATGCAACAGAGAGAGCCTGCCCTTTTCACTTTTTCCTTCCTCATCTCTTTATCTCTGGGACCCTGCAGGGACTCGGTGGAGTTTGAAGTGGGGGTGCTGCTGCCTCGAGGGGAGGGGGTGCCTGTGTGGCAGCATGGGCTGACCAAATGCCTGTTCCCTCAGTCCAAAGGCATTTATTGAGTGCCTACTGTATGCTGGGCCTGTCCTGAGTGCTGGTGATAGCTACAGCAGTCAATACTCGGTCCCTGCCCTCCCGAAATGTCCATTCAAGACAGACAGGCAGACACAAACAGGATGCAAGGTGATGTGAAGAGAGTTGCTTAGTCGCTCAGTCGTGTCTGACTCTTTTTCAACCCCACGGACTGTAGCCCGCCAGGCTCCTCTGTCCATGGGTTTTCCCCCAGGCAAGAATACTGGAGTGGGTTGCTATTTCCTCTCCCAGGGGATCTTCCCAACCCAGAGATGGAACCCGTGTCTCCTACGTTGGCAGGCAGATTTTTTTTTAAACCATTGAGCCACCAAGAAAGCCCTGGGACTATGGATAAGCATATTTTCATTTTGCGTTTGTGCCTTTTCTAAATTTCCTTCAATAATGACAGATTTCCCTCACTTCTTGAACTTCCAAGTACCCAATCTATTCAGTCTATCCCTTTAACGTCAACTTCATAGCCATTGCCTCTGTCCTGACTCAGTCTTCTTTTTTGCCTTGACTTTTACAACAACTTTTTCCAGCTGTGAATAAACTAACAAAAAGCACCTCACAGACATGTGTACCTCTCTCCCACCAGCCATCTACAATGGCAGAAATCATGTCTTATATATATGTATCTCCAGTGTCCAGTCCTATGCAAGGCACAGAGGAGGCACTCAGATGTTGGATGAACTAAAGTTCTCCTCAAATAGGATGCAACCTCCTGGAAAAGAAGAGCCCTATCTTGAGATTCTGTGATTCCTGTAATTCCTCCACGCAGAGTGTGTGGGTGTGGGTGGGCAGGACTGTGGGTACAGAGGGCCTCCCTGAGGAAGTGATGGAGGTATGGGAGCTAGTCCTAAGTAGATCTGAAGGAAGGACAGAGGTGGTAAGGCTGGAAAGAAGGTCCAGCCTTGAGCCTGCTGAGGTGGGGGAGGGAGAGGTGGGCCCGAAAGTCAGCTAGGCTGCAAAGGCTGGGCAGGCAGTGCCTTGTCACCTGGGGGGAAGACTTGGGGTTTTGTCCCAAGTCCATGGGGAAGTTATTGGAGGATTTCAAGCAGAGAAGGATTAATAACAAGAGCTGACTGACATGTTAGAGAGACCTGTCTGGCCGCCACGTGGGGAGTGAGTGGAGGGAAGCCCGAGTGGCAGGCAGGAAAGCCTTGGGGAGGCTCAATCGCAAGGTCCAAGCCAGCGGTCATAGTGGAGCAGAGTGGGCAGCGGCCAGGGTTTCAGAGACATGCGTGGGCGCAGAATTTAGTGTGGAGGTTAGGGAGAGCCCAGAGCATTCTCCCATGAGAAGATGCTGCTCAGGCACCTGGGAGGTTCCCGTGGGCCTGCTGGATGCCTTGGGTCTCATCCCTCTTCCCCTCTTTGGCCCCTCAGTTTCCTCATCTGTCCTACTGACTCAACCAGTGGTTTTCAAAATGTGTCCTGGGGACTCTTCAGAGGTGGACTTCCTCCCTCCACCTCCTTTTATCTAGAGCACAGAGTAGCTTCCCCTTTTCACTGTCTTAGATGAGGTTCCCTGCTGAGATATGTTTTTTTTAAAGTGGTTCCACAGCCTACAAACTGATGCAAACTGCTGGATGGAATGGCCTCTAAAGATGCCTCTACTTCAGGACTTCACTCCCGTCCTCTCGGGGGCTGACAATGGTCCAGAGCTTGGTCCAACACTGTCTTTTGCCCTGCGCTTAAAGATCTCCCCAGGACCAGGGGGTGACAGGCCCAAGACTCTCACTCGAGGAAGTCGGAGGGAAGCGGAAAGAGACAATGAAGGGGGTGGTCTCTGAGGGAGGAGACTCCTGGCACTGCCCCCAGGGCTCCCCCTTGGTCGATTGAGTTCTCATAACCTCCCTGCCCCAGTCCCCTGCAGCTGTGCTTCCATGGCTGTCAGCCCACGACCCCTTTCTGTCCAATTATTCTTGGGTGAAAACTGACATTCAGGCTGGAGAAAGGAGGTGAGAGCCAAGATTTTCGCCCCCGCTCCCGTTATCAGGACCTTGGACAGGTCTCTGAACCGCTCTGTGCCTCAGTTTGTCAAATAGGGGGAATAACAGTACTTTCCTCATAAGGTTCTTGAAAATTTAAAATTCACAGCCATAAAGTGCTAAAGACAAGGTCTGCTATGTAATAGGACTCAAAAAAATTTTAGTTGTTATTATCACCACCATCATCATCATTGTCAAGAATTCAGTGCCCTGGGTTAAGAGTAGGAAGCTGGTTCTACCCTGGTTCCATCACTGCCTTGCTGTACATCCTTGAAGGAAGTGACCCAGCCTCTCTGGGCCCTGTCTCTATGTCTATAATACGGTAGGTGAGACTAGTTTAGCATTTCCCAAGGCATGATATGAGACTTGTGCCAGTTTTATATGGTTTCTGGAAGAAAGTTTTAAAGAAACAATTAGGGAAAAAATATAACTAACATCTCAGATCTGTGTTTTCAGTGATGTGTTGCTTAGATTAAGCATCATTAAGGTGCCTACCCTCTGGAGCTCACTAGAGTCAATGACAAAAGGGTGTGGGGAGCAGAGGGAAGTCCCTGAGACCTCTCACGGCAGTTCTCTTTCCCCACAGGTACCACAGAGTCAGCTTTGAACTGTGAAGCAGGGCCACCTCCTCTCAACTGCTCAGCCCCCACCAGGACCAAGCTGGAGCCCCTCCCATGTCCCTTTAAATTTCCTGTATTGGTTACCCTGTGCTGATAGAGCCCTTACTCACCACTTTCCTGTTTCTTTAAAACCCTTCCCACATTCCCCAGACTGAGTCTTCCTTCTCTTTCATCCCTCATAGGACACCCCCCCTTTTTTGTGGTCTTCGCCTCTTTGGTTACCTCCCTTATTTCCTTATTTCTTACTGGGGTCCTAGGAGGTGTCAGCACCCCCATCCATCTGGCCTGGTCTCCTCCACTCCCAAACTGTGAACTACCCTATCTCAACACTACCCCATACATTTCCTGCACCTTCTAGTACATTTCACCTCACTGTTACATCAGCATAGCCACGCTTACTTTCTACATCCTCCACAAATCTCTCTCTCTCACCACTGCCCACTGATGCCTTCATCTCCCCTGTAAACACTCCCCTTGGTCAATCGTGTCTTACCCCAGTACTCTCCCATTTATGCTCCGGTTGGGTCTATAAAACCTCCTGGACAAAGGTCTGTGTTAATCCTGCCACCCCCAAACCTCCCTCCTGTGGTAATTCTATCCTTTCTCCAACTTTTCTCTCTGAAGCCTCTGTCCTTCTCTGCCCAGTCTGGCCCACAATTCGCAGTCCGCCTCATTCTCTTACCCGTGAACTGCCTCCCACCATGTTCCCCTGAGCCTCCAAGGAGGGGGCTCAGGGGGGCCTGATGGCCTCCCGCCCCCCGTGGCCCCATAGCCCCCGTGGGCCAGGGGAAGCACCCCGAAAGACCCAGTGCCAAGGATGGGCAACCGCACATTGGAGGGCTGCCACGTGGACTCCCGCGTGGACCACCTCTTCCCGCCCTCCCTCTACATCTTCGTCATCGGCGTGGGGCTGCCCACCAACTGCCTGGCCCTGTGGGCTGCCTACCGCCAGGTGAGGCAACGCAACGAGTTGGGCGTGTACCTGATGAACCTCAGCATCGCTGACCTGCTGTACATCTGCACGCTGCCGCTGTGGGTGGACTACTTCCTGCACCACGACAACTGGATCCACGGCCCTGGGTCTTGCAAGCTCTTTGGGTTCATCTTTTACACCAATATCTACATCAGCATCGCCTTCCTGTGCTGCATCTCAGTGGACCGGTACCTAGCCGTGGCCCACCCGCTGCGGTTCACCCGCCTGCGTCGTGTCAAGACGGCCGTGGCCGTGAGCTCCGTGGTCTGGGCCACGGAGCTGGGCGCCAACTCGGCACCCCTGTTCCATGACGAGCTCTTCCGCGACCGTTATAACCACACCTTCTGCTTCGAGAAGTTCCCCATGGAGGGCTGGGTGGCCTGGATGAACCTCTACCGAGTCTTCGTGGGCTTCCTCTTCCCCTGGGCCCTCATGCTGCTGTCGTACCGCGGCATCCTGCGGGCTGTGCGGGGCAGCGTGTCCACCGAGCGCCAGGAGAAGGTCAAGATCAAGAGGCTGGCCCTCAGCCTCATCGCCATCGTGCTGGTCTGCTTCGCACCCTACCATGTGCTCCTGCTGTCGCGGAGCGCCGTCTACCTGCGCCGCCCCCGGGACTGTGGCTTTGAGGAGCGTGTCTTCTCAGCCTATCACAGCTCGCTGGCCTTCACCAGCCTCAACTGCGTGGCTGATCCCATTCTCTACTGCCTCGTCAACGAGGGTGCCCGCAGTGATGTGGCCAAGGCCCTACACCACCTGCTCCGCTTTCTGGCCAGCAACAAGCCCCAGGAGATGGCCAACGCCTCGCTCACCCTGGAGACCCCGCTCACTTCCAAGAGGAACAGCGTGGCCAAGGCCATGGCAGCTGGCTGGGTGGCAGCTCCGCTCGCCCAGGGGGACCAGGTGCAGCTGAAGATGCTGCCGCCGGCACAGTGAACCTCGAATCCTGCAGAGGCCCTACTCCTCCCGTCTAACCTCCCCTCCCTTCCTTTCTGGCCCAGTGTATGCAAATTGTATGTAAATAAGGCCCTGTTATTATTCATAAAATGTAAGAAAATAGGAAAACAGTGAGGCTGATGTGTCACTGATCAGCCATCATCCTCTGCCATGACCCCCTGATAATTCAGTAGAACTGTGCCAAGCCCTGTGCTGGGTGGTGCTAGTGACCTGGCAGTGACAAATGGTGGCCCTGGCTCTGTCCTCACAGCTCCCATTCCAATGGAAGAGACAGATCTATCCTGGGAGGGTGATGCTCCAGAGTGGGCAGGGCTCAGATGGGAGCCCAGGGGCTGGGGGAACCCAAGAAGGCCTCTGTCTCAGTCTGGGGGATGGAAAGGGCTTCCTAGAGGAGGGGACCGATAGATTAAGTTTCCAGAAGGTAAAGACAAAGAAGTTAGGATTATTTCCAACAAGGGAGTAAAAGTCTATGATTCAAGGGGAAAGTGGAAGGAGAAATTAATTATTGAACAATCACTGTCTTTGGGAAGCCCCTGGTCATATAGAGTAGAGAGAGAGCAGGACAGAACATTTCAGAGTTTGGAGATAAAGAGATTTCTCCAAGTGAGGCCTGAGGAGGAGGAGGAGGGAGCATGTCAGAACCCAAATAAAGGGCCATTGGTCAGCTGCCTGGAGGAGCAGGGAGCAGGATAGGCTTGGGAACAGGGCTCAGGACAAGAGAAGGATATTCATTCATTCAAGAGAGATTTATTTATACCTGTGCTGGCCGGTATAAACAGTGACCAAGACAGTCCAGGCCCCGCCATCATGGAGCTCACAGTACATGAGTAAATAAAGATAAATATTAAATTTGGAAGCAAAGGACTTCCTTGGCAGTCCAGTGGTTAAGACTCTGCACTTCCATGGCAAGGAGCACAGGTTCAATCCCTGGTTGGTGAGCTAAGATCCCATATGCTGTGTGGTGCAGCCAAAAAAAAAAAAAAAAAAGGTAAGGGTAATGGAGCAAGATAAAGCTAATTGAAAGGACAGAGAATGATACGGAGTCTGATCTAGATCAGGAGAGTGGGGAGGGCTCACTGAGAAGGGGGCATTTGAGAAAAGACCTGAAGGAGGCGAGGGGTCAGATGGGAGAGGGCTGCAGGCAGAGGGAACAGCAGGTGGAAAGCCCTGGAGTAAGAGAGTGCCTGCATTTCGAGGGCCAGCAAGTACACACAGAAGCGTGGTGGGAGCAGAGGTGTGGGAGGACATTAAGAATGGAGGTGAGACAGGGACAGGGGCCGATGTCCCAGAGCATTGTGAATCCATGTGAGGACCTTGCCTTTTATTCCAAGATAGATGGGAACCACAGAGGGGCTCTTAGCAAAGAACATTTGGGATTGGCTTAAATGCTAACAAGAGTCCCAGGCTGCTGAGTGGGGAATAGAATATGGGAAGTAAAGGCGGAAGCCAGAAGCCCAGGCAGGAGATGCTGACAGCTGGACCCGGGTCAGGGTGGAGCAAGCAAGGATCAGTGTCAGCTTTGGGATTTCTCTTGAAGGAATCCAATGATGGAAGAAATACAAGGCCCTATGGGATTGTATAACCCTAGTCCCTTGCCCATCCTGGGAAAAGGGTGACCAGAGGACCTGAACTAGAAGGAACTCTGGGAATGATCCCAGGCACTATTCACCAGAGAGGCCAAGTGATTAGCCCAAGGTCACACAGCCGGTGAGTCAGTGCTGAGACCATCCTGGGTTCCCTTTCCCCTCCCAGCCTCTGCCTCTGTTCCCACGCCCCAGAGTGGCCAAGGCTGCTGCCCTGGCTAATGGCTTTCCCCTCCCTCCCCTGGCTCTCAGGGGTCAACCAGGAATGGCTGTCCTTCCAGAACCAGACTGGAGAGCAGGAGGAGGAAACACCCAGTTCTGGACAGGCCTTGACCCCTCTGGGTGTATAAGAGGCTCCAGGCTAAGGAGATGTGAAGCCTACACACACATACGGGCATAAATACACCCTTGCCCTGAAAGTTCCCAGAAGAGGTTCCCGGGAGAAAGAAAGAGGAGGGAGGAGGGGAATGAGGGGAAAAAAAAAGAACTTAATGAGGACAACTTTTTTGCAGGAGGAGGGTTGGGTCACTGAGATGCAGGAAGTTGGGGCTATGGTGTTGTGGGAGAAAGAAAAGAGGGAGGCCTGGGATCTGGGGTAGCGGGGCGGTGGGGGGTGGGGGGGGCGGGTGGTGCGGTGGTGGTGGTATAATTTTCCCACCCTGTCTCATTGCAGTACAGCTACCAGGATGGACATGTAGGGAGCCAGAGACTTTCTGAACATGGGCCCCTCGGGGAATTGGATGAAAGCCTGAACACTACCCCTCCACCAAATGCTCATTCCCATTCATTCAATAAGTACTGAGCACCTACTGTATACCAGAAATTATTCTAGGAGCTGAGGAAATAGTAGTGAATTATACACAAAAAAGTCATGTACAAGTTTAAAAGTTTCCTAAATGCATCAAGTGGAACCTCAGCCCCACTCCCAAGTTGGTTCTTGGACCCCAGGCTAACATCCCTAGGGATCAGGAGAAGACTCTAGGCTGGGACTCAAGAAACCCAAGGGGCTTCTCTCCTGATTACCCATGGAACTCTGGATAAATCCTTGTGAATTCTCTGGCCTCAGTTGGTCAGTCTGTAAAATGAGGGAGTGGTTGGTTCCCAGTGAGTGGGTGATGGACCTGGAATAGGTCCCAAGCTCCTTCACACCTTCAGTCCAACAGGGATCCTGGAGAGGAGTTGTTTTTATGGAGTCTTGGCATTCTTAGTAATTTAGAATATCAGGGTTCATACATGTCAGTATCACCATTATCTCAGATGGAGAAATGGGAGTCCATCAGGGCCAGGGAAGTGACAAAAGACACACAGGGAGTCCGAGCAGTTGCCAAGGAAAGCCCTGGTCCCCCGACTCGGTGACCTGAACGTTTGTTTCCTCCTGCACACAACTCTGCTCTTTGGACTTTCTTTCCCTCGCCCTCTGCCTCTTCCAGAATCTCTCAATTACCCATTAGCACTCCACCACCCAGGCATTTCTCTCAGACAACCTTGTTTACATGATTTTGCTCCCCGCTGGGTAAGGGATGAGTCTGGGACATGTTCTTTAAATTCCTTCCCGAGCCAGCTCCCTAGGGGCCCTCCTCCCCAACGGAGGAAGTGGACCTGCTTGAGGACGGGTAAGTTTATTAGCCAAGAGGCTGGGTTATCAACCTCTCCTGGCCGAGGGACCTCGTGCCACTTCCCGGCCTCTTTTTAGGCCTGTTTGTCAGTTACTTGGGAAAGGGTTGAAACAGCTGTTTCTGAAGATGAAATGAACCCTCATGCTCAAGTTAGCAATAACAATGCTAATACCTGTGCAGTTGTGAGGGCTGTTGGGTGATTCGCATCATTCTAAACAGTTAACATAGATAACTCGTTATGTATTTATATTCAAGATTCTCATGCAAACCTCATAACAATCTAATAAGGAATGTGCCTTCTTATGATTCCCATTCTGTAGATGGGAATGCTGATACTCAGAGGTTAAGTCACTCGCCATACACAGCAAGTAAACTGCAGAGCTGGGATCTCACTACAGGTTACCTGGCTAGTTTCTCACGACCAGTGACAGCTCTAAACTGAGGAAGAAGGTGCATTTGGGACCCCTAAGCCCTAACTAGGACTAATTAAGACTGCTCTTTTGGAGAAGCCGCGCAGGTACGCGACGTCACGGAGGAAAGCGATGACGTCAGCCGAAGCGGGCGTGGGAACCCATATAGCCTTCTGCGAGCCGTTTAACGGTACCACCCTCTGACAGCCTCACTTCCGCCGTATATTTGCATATTCATCAGAACGGACGTCGGAGCGTCAGCGTCGACGCCGTGACGTCGTGGACCGCCACAGCGGTTCCCCCGGGGCGTACGCACGTACGTACGCACGCACGGCGACGAGAGGGCGGGGGAGGAGGGAGCGATCTTAGGCGCCCCTCCCAGTCAGCAAGGTTGCGTGTGCCCCTTGCGACCGCCAAGATGGTGGTGGGCGCGTTCCCTATGGCGAAGCTGCTATACTTGGGCATCCGACAGGTCAGCAAGCCGCTTGCCAACCGCATTAAGGAGGCCGCCCGCCGAAGCGAGTTCTTCAAGACCTATATCTGCCTCCCGCCGGCTCAGCGTGAGTCTGACCCCACGTCCCTCCAACCTTTCCATTCTCTAACCCTTCTCAGGTGGTTGCTCAGGAGATGGGCGTCTGTTCACAACCAATCACAGCCCGAACCGGCAAAGTCTTGACGCCAATAGGGAGGGTTCCTTGAAGAGGGGCATACGAGTAGCCCAATAGTAAGAATGGGCATGGGGTGAAGGGCGGGACAAAGTGCCCGCGCTTGATTTGGGAATGTTAGCCAATAGAGGAAAAGAGCGCGAGAAGATTGACGTCTAGACGAGCCAATAGTGTGGGCAACGGGAGTGATTTGGGCGGGGCATGCCAGGACTGCGAGGAACTAGGGAGAGCTGAGGAAAAACTTGGACGGGGTTACTTGCCAGACCATCCTTGGGTGGCTTCATTCCTCAAACTCCACCTCGTGCCTCAGATTCCCTCCCGTCCTGGGAAGTGATGGGTGGTTTTTTCATCTGTTTAGGTCATTCGTTTGTCCCAGTTGTACTCCGGGGAATAGGCCTAGGTTAGGGGCGTGGCTCGGGGCAGAGTCTGGAGTCTGGAGACGTGACATGGGAATCTGGCTAAAGGAGTCATTTTAACTAAAGTGGACATTCATCCGTCTATTTATTAATCCACACATACACCATATTTGCTCTTCCATTCATTCAGTAGACAGACCGTGCTGGCTTTTTGCTGGGCTGGGAGACACATTTATGATCCATCACTGTCACTCCAGAGCGGACAGGATGGTGCCAACTCCAGGGCTGAGAGACCTCCTGACCCAGGGGCGTGGGGTTGGGAAAGCTGTCTAGACTCTGGAGGAAGGCTGCCTGAGCTGAGATCCGAAGGGCATAGTAAACATTCAAAGTATGGGCTACTGTGAGAAGATGATCTATGTGCTATGGACCTGTGGGAGCAAAGAATAAGGAAATTTAACCTAATTTGCTGGGTCGGGGAACCACCATCAATCCAACTGGTACTTCATTTAGTTGGTGTTTTCTGAGTGTCTGCCCTGTGATTGGCCTTGTGCTGGGCAGTGCTGGTGAAACAGCAGGAATTAAGCCAGTCCTAGTCTGTGCCCTCATGGAACTCACAGTTGGGTGAAGACAGGCCCATCCTTCAAGGTGATGACCCAGAGTGGGCAGAGCTTGGATAAGGGAGCCCACTGGACACTTGCCCTGATGTAGCATTCAGGGAGAGCTTCCTGGCAGAGGAGACCTCTGGGCTGGGAACCGAAGGGTGAGGAAAATGTCACCAGACAGCACGAGGACAGGGATAATGTTGAGGGACAGGGAGGAGCGTTTGCAAAGGCCAAATGGTTAAGGGAAGCACACTTCTTTTCTTTACAAGTTTGGATGCCTAAAATTTGCTTTGTAGGGCCTGGAATTCTTAATATTTTGGTGTTTGGTCGGTTGTCTGCCAGAGTTGCAGATCATAGAATGGAAAAGTGTTGGATTTCAGTTACCAAAATGCCTTCCTATAAGCTTTCTCATTTGATTCTCACACTGTTTTGTCCACATGTCAGGGAGGGGAAATGACTCCCTGCAGTTTATCAAAGAGAAAACTCGAGTCTTGAGAGCAGAGGAGAATTGCTGAGGTCACACGTGGAGTCTGGGCCAGACTTAAACCCTGGCCCTTTAAGGCGGGACTTAAACCCTGCATTCTGGATTCCCAGAGCTGGTTTCTGTTTCCTGCCACTGCCTTTCTCCCAGACACTGTGGGATGTCTAGTATTGTGGTTTAAAAAGCAGCAACTTGAGTCAAACTGACATGGGTTCCAAACTGGGTCCCCCCTTCTCAGCCAGGTGGTTTTGGGCAGGTCACTAACCCCTCTGAGGTTCAGTTTCCTCCTCTGTACAGTGGGTATTATATAACAGTGACGTTTAATGGCCACTCACTTTGTGCCAGGCAGTGTGCTAAGCACTTCACAGCATTAAATCCTCACCAATTACTCTGAGTTAGACACTGTTATTATTCCTATTTTGTGTATATGCTGCATATGCATTTATGCTATAAATAATACTTATCTCATCCTGTTGTTGTGAGGAGTAAGTGAATGTATAATGGTAGGTCAGTGCATGGCTCTGAGTTGCGGCTGTTGTGTAGATGTTATGGATACAGCAGAAAAGAAAAAGCAAGACATTTTGTCTTCAGGAGACCTTACATTCTCAGCTATGGGGGGAAGCCAGACAATAAAGAAAACAGTAAAGTGTGAAGTATATTCGATAGTACAAACTGCTCTGGAGAAAACATCAGGGATGCAGAAGGAGGAGTATTTGGGGGACGGTTGTGAAGTTTAGATAGGATTATCAGGGTGACCTCATCGACAATATGAGGGGAGGAGGGAGCAAGCAGTGCGGGTGTCTGGGGGAAGAGCTTTCTCACCCGAAGTCTCCACACCTGCCAAGGCCCTGAGGTGAGCGCGCACCTGGCATGTTTGGTGAACATCAAGGAAGGCAGTGTGGCTGAACAGAGGGACAGAGTGGAGGCTGAGGGCCGAGCAGATGGCAGGAAGGGGGCAGATCGTGCCAGGCCTGTGGGTCCCTCTGAATGGCTGGGACTCACTGGAGGGTCTGAGCAGAGGAGGGACGGGATCTGAGTCCAATTTTCATGTGATCCTTTTGGCAATCATAGGGTGAGAGTGGTTGCAGGGAGGAGATGACTGCAGGAGTCCAGGTGAGTGGAGAAGTCACTTGCCCACTGCCTCACACTCTTTCCCCAGCAACTTCTTTCTAAAATTTCACACTTCCCCAAAAATTGAAAGAAAGAATGGTATAGTCATCAGTTATATGCCCTACAACCCCTAGTTCGCTCTTATTAGCTTTCAGCAGATTTGTTTGGTTTGTGCCATTATACATGAATGTGTGAATGTATACACACAATCTTTTTTTTTTCCCCTGAAAAATTTGTAAATAAGTCTTGGACATGGTTCTAAACTCCTGAATATTTCAGCCTGTATTTTCTAAGAACAAAGACCTTCTGTATAACACAGAACCAGTATCACACCTCCCCTGCCCCAAGAAATTTAGCATTGATGACAATAATATTGGTGACAATATTGTTTAATATACAGTTTCTATATAATATATAGCTCATATTCTGGTCCCCAAAATGTCCTTTTTAAGCTGTTTATTATTTTTATTTTTAATTTAGAGTCAGCTCAAGAATCTTGCATGGCACTTGATGATTGTGCCTCTTTAGTGTCCATTAATCTATAGCAGGTTTGGCAGTCTGGCCCAATGCCTGTCTTTGTAAATAAAGTTTTATTGGAACACAACCATGTCCATTTGTTATACCTTGTCTGTGGACACAGAGATGGATTTCTATGGCCCACATATGTAAAATGGTTACTCTGTGGCTCTTCACGGAATGAGTTTGCTGGCCCTCCTCTATAAGAGTATCCCTGTCCTTGTGACGTTGACTTTGGGGTAGTTGTTCCATAGTGTCCTGCACTCTGAAGTTTTCTGATCATTTCCTCTGATTTGATTCACGTTGAGCATATTTGGCAGGAACACTACAGAACACCTAAGGACATCACCTCAGCGGGCTCCTGATGTGTTTGTTCCGTCATTTGTGGTGGTAACTTGGATCCCTTGGTTAAGGTGGCGACCACTAAAAGAACCTTTCTTTTTCCCCTTAGTAATGAATAAGCAGTAGATTTATTTGAAAGGTAGCTCCCGCAGGATTTCCTGTGGATGGGGTGTGACAGGCAGTCTGGTGGAGGGGTGGGCTGAACAGAAAGCACCAGGAGCTCAGTAGGGGGACAGGTTTGGTTGGAGATGCTGTTTGATGTTGGAATGCACTGACTTATCAGATTGACGCTTTTTGAATTATGTTGTTATATTGTCTTCATACTGCTAACTGCTGTTCACCATGGCCCCCGTCCCAGGCAACTGGAGTTTTCCAGAGCTATGGCTACTGTGTGTTCTCCCGGGTCAGGCCTCCCGAGCTGACCCACACATACAGCGACTGTATCTTTGGCTAAGATTCTTTAGACACAGAGGGTGGGCCTGGCCATGCGTCTCCTCACAGTAGAAGCTGGAGGAGTAGGTGTGTCTGCCTGAGAAAGAACAGTAAATGCACGAAGCATAAATCATCAGTGACGCACTGTGTTGGGGAGGCAATGATCTTTTTCAACCAAGATTTCTTGGGGAGAGAAAATAAAAGAGGGCAGTGATGCCAGGCAGGTTGGGGCCGTGCCTGCAAAGTGCACCGTGGGAAGAGCTGTGGGAGGTCTCTGGGCAGTGGGAAAATTCCAGTGTGTTTCCACTTAGGCCTTTGGAGAACACTGGTTATTTTTCCAGTTTACTACCCTAGTGGGCAGAATAACGAGCCCTCCCCTGCCCCGAGATGCCCACATCTTAATTCCAGGAACCTGTTGAATGTGTTACCTTACACGACAGAGGAGCATTATTACGTGTATGATTGAATCCGGTGTTTGGGGAACGAGAGAGCAGCCTGAATTGTACAGGTGGGCCCAGTGTAATCACCCAGGTCCTTAGAGGTGAAAGGAGACAGGAAAGCCATCCATTTGAAGACAGAGGAGGGAGCGTGAGCCCAGGATGCTGGTGGCCTCTGGAAGCTGGAGAAGGCAGGAAAACGAATTCTTCCCTACAACCTCCGGAAAGGAGCTCTCGCTTACTGACACAGAGTGTAGCCTAGTGAGAACCATTTCAGACTCCTGACCTTTGAAACTGTGGATAACAAATGCGAGTTGTTTTAAGCCACTGCTTTTGTGGTCATTTCTTACAGAAGGAATAGGAAACGAATACGCCATGTAATTCTCTCAGGCGACTGGAAGAATCTTTTCAGAAGAGCTCAGCTCTGTGGCCATTTTTAAAAGTTTTGGCTTTAGAGTTGGTTTCTGTTTTCTTTTGCTTACAAAGCAACGTGACCTACTGTTTAAGGGCTTTACACAGCGACCGTTTTATTTTTCTCTCACAGTGTCGTGGCTTGATTGGGCTCAGATGGCTGGTTCTTCTGCCCGTCTGGCCTGGTGGTCTCTCAGGGGGGCTCAGTCAGAGGGCGGCTGGACCTGGAGTCATCAGGAGGCCCGACTGGGGTACTGGAACATCCTGTTCCCTCTCTCCATCTCAGTGTTGTCTACAGACCTCTCTTTTCCACATGTCTTTCCCCTCATGGTCTCTCAGGGCTTGCTGGAGCCAGATTTCCATGGGAGAGGGAGCAGAAGCTGCAGGCCATTACAGGGCAGGACCTGGAACCACACAGCATCACTTCCAGCACACTCTGTTGATCCCAGCAGCTCTGGCACAGACCAGAGCGAGTGTGGGAGGGGACTACACAGGGCGATACAGACAGTCACCAAAGGCAGTTTACCACAGGGGAGACACTCCTGGCTTGGCATCTTGGCGCCACTAACGAGCTGTGTGACTTTGGGCAAGCAGCTTGACCTCTCCAAGACTCCCAAATCCATGTTTGTCCGATGAGGGTGACGATAGAACTCACCTCCCAGGATTCTCGTGAGGATCCAAGAGCTAGTGGACATCAAGGCCTAGCCCAGAACGTGTGGATCTGGTCGTTAGTGCTGGCTGTGATGATCTGTTCTTATCTTGCCTGGGCATTACTGTCCAGAGGCTGAACTCTGCCTCCAGATAAAGGCGTCCCGCACTCAGCTTTCTGCTTTGCCATCCAGTGTGTGTCCTGGGCGAGCCCCGCTGCCTTTCTGTACCTCGGTTGCCTGTTCTGCACAGTGTAGCACTTACCTCGTAGGTCTGATGGGAGGATCTGTCAAGCACACGAATACCCTTAGCACAGGCCTGGCACGTTCTAAGTCCATTGAACGTGGACTGAAACGTAGAGTGAAATCAGTAACTTGGTTGGGTACAGTGGGCGAAAACCAGCCCCTGGAGCTGAGCTGTCTGGCTGCATGTGAATCCCAGTTCTGCCATTTTCTGTGTGGCCCCAAGGCAAGTTATTTAGCTTCTCTGGGTCGTACTTTTGTTGTCTATAAATTGTATCATTATAATTCATATTCCATGAGTTCATATATCCATAAAGCATTAAACAATGCCTGGCTCTTAAGCACTGCATAATTCTTTGTTGAATATATGGAGATGTCAGGCACCATACTGTTTTTATCATTATCATCACCTTTGGGGGGGCTTGCAGCTATCCATTTATCATCCTAGAGTATTTTTTTAATTTTTAAAAAATTACTTGGGTATTTAGTCATTGTTTTTGGCTGCATTGGGTCTTCATTGCCGTGCTCAGGCTTTCTCTAGTTGCGGTGCACGGGCTTCTCATTGTGGTGGCTTCTCTTGTTGCGGAGCACAGGCTCTGGGCATTCTCAGTAGTTGCGGCACAGGGGCTTGGCTGCCCCAAGGCATGTGGGATCTTCCCAGGCCAGGGATCAAATCCGTGTCCCCTGCACTGGCAGGCAGACTCTTAACCACTCTACCGCCAGGGAAGTCCCATCATTATCTTAACACTAAACTTAAGTGCATTCCTTCTCAGGGTGCACTCCCTGGCGGCCTCGTGTAGCTGAGCTGTCAGTACTTCAGGCCTCTAGGTGGTGTTGGTGTCTCTTTCCCAGTCATTCCTCACAGCCTTGCCACAGGCGGAAGAGTTGGGCCCTCCGTGTGAACATTTCTAACTAGCACAGGGCAATTATGTTGATCTGATGGCACTGGAGGTATATCTCTGAGCAAAGAAAAGTGACAAGGTCAAAGAGAGAGAGGACAGTGTGACTGAGTAGAGAACCTCCTACGACCCAATGCTTCCTGAAATACTTGAAGCATCCTTTGGAATGAATGGTTTGTACCTGCAAGGAAGAAGAGGGACTCCTCGCAGAGCAAGGAGAAATCAAGAACCAAGAGCCAAGGAGGGGAGCAAGCACAGAGGCTACCTGATAGTCTGGGGACATCGACAGGTTCATGTGGCCTCAGGGACAGAGGCTCTGTTGTGGGAAAGCTGGACAGGGGACCACCTTGTGCACAACCAGCTCCCAGCGAAGGTAGCCCTCAGGGGAAGAGTAGACTGAAAATAACCCATCCTGCGAAGACACACACCCTTAGGTCTAGGTAGAGATTGAAAACGTCTTCCTCAGTGAATTGGCAGCCACTGACTGTCCCTGTATGGGTTTGAGGCTTAATTTATACTCTGAAAGGTCCTGGAAACAGCAGGCTGAAAATGAACATGGGTATGTGTGCCCCTAAGTACCTGGTCAGGACAAACATAAACCCTCCCTGGAGGAGGTCTCCCTCCTCTGCCCGGGCCTTGGAGAATTCCTTCAGGTAGAATTCCAGCAAATATGAGCTCATGAGAAAAAATTGTGTGCGGTACAGAGAAGCAGGCACCATGATCAAGAGTCAGCAGATACAAAATATGGCAGCTCAAGACATACAGGAATGGTCAGATGTGGATATAAAAGAGCTTGCTTATGTATGGAAAGGATGAAATAGGAGGGATACAAAAATACAAATGAGTACAATAAAAAATCACCAGGGAGTTGGGAAAAAAGCCAAATAGAGCTCCAAGAAGTGACAGAATTGACATTCACAGCCCAATAGGATTACACAAACCCCAGACTCAATACAGCTGCTGTGAAGACTGATGAGCTGAAAGTAGATGCCCTGAAGGGGAAAAAAAGTGAGGTTTGTGGGGTGCTCCCCTTAGCCACCCAGGATCCTGATTGGGTCCATCTGGGGAAGGAAGAGTTGGGCATATTTATTTTTAATATTCTTCAGAAAGGATCCTCGTGTGCATGAGTGTTTGAAAACCACTTCCCTGAAGTCTATTTATAATCTCCAGAGCACCGTATCAGTTATGTTACACAGCAGCAGGCTGATGTTGGTGAGTTCCAGTTGATTTTGAGCGTTCTCCCCTAGTATGAACGTATGTATGTGTGTATATGTATATATATGTGTGTGTGTGTGTGTGTGTGTGTGTGTGAAATGAAAAAGTGAAAGTCGCTTAGTCATGTCCGACTCTTTTCGACCCCATGGACTACACAGTCCATGGAATTCTCCAGGCCAGAATACTGGAGTGGGTAGCCTTGCCCTTCTCCAGGGGATTGTCTCAACCCAGGGATTGAACCCAGGTCTCTCACATTTCAGGTGGATTCTTTACCAGCTGAGCCACAAGGGAAGCCCGTGTGTGTGTATATATATACAATATGAAGATATATATATATATAGTCAGGAGTCATGTATAGTGCTGACATATTACTATGAATATATTATGTGCATTTAAAAACATTTAAAAATTAGGAGGGATGCAGCTAATATTTAAATAAAAATTTTTTGTTTTATGTATTCCTAGCCCCCCAAATATTTTTGCTCTCACTAAAAATATTTTCCTCTACAGACATTGTTAATGCGTTTGGAAACTCTCCATGAGACCCTCTGTGAGAGCTGTGACATTCTTTGTGCACAGCTGTCGCAGCTGGCAAAGACCTCACTAAGATACAGAGATCCAAAGAAGAGTGTGCTGTCAGCTGCTTTTAATCCCCCTGCTCAGTTTGCATCCCCACCCTTCATATGCAGAGGCATTTGTTGGAATTTCCTCTTGCTGGTCTTGTTAGACGTTCAGTCCTTGGTTTCTGAGCAGGAGTCTTTAAGAAGTTCGTGTGTGAGAACTTGATTTGTAACCTGAGAATGTCCCTGGGAATCGATATGCCCAGCTGCAATGCGCTGAGTGGACAGGAGAGGGCGCCCGTGTCAGTCCTTTTGCCGTTAGGTCTGGCACCTGGGGATGCTGGCCCCTGCCAGTGGAGGGGCCCTAGAGGCCTTTTCTGGGTGTATCTCTATATGCCTGTGGTGGTGGTTGTTGAGTCGCTTAGCCGTGTCTGACCCTTTACAACCCCATGGACTGCAGCACACCAGGCTTCCCTGTCCCTCACTGTCTGCTGGTGTTTGCTTAAATTCATGTCCATTGAGTCAGTGATGCCATCCAACCATCTCATTCTCTGCCACCCTCTTCTCCTTTTGCCTTCAGTCTTTCCCAGCATCAGGGTCTTTTCCCAGTGAGTTGGCTTTTTGCATCAAGTGGCCAAAGTATTGGAGTTTCAGCTTCAGTCCTTGCAGTGAATATTCAGGGTTGATTTATTATATGCCTGCTGCTGCTGCTGCTGCTAAGTCGCTTCAGTCGTGTCTGACTCTGTGCGACCCCATAGATGGCAGCCCACCAGGCTTCGCCATCCCTGGGATTTTCCAGGCAAGAGTACTGGAGTGGGTTGCCATTGCCTTCTCCGATTGTATGCCTAGTAAAGCTTAATTTCTTCTCCTTCTCTTCTTCTTCCCCCTTTTCTTACCTTTCTTCCTCCTTTTTCAAACAAACTTAACTGTGAGTTCTGACATTTTCTCCCTCTGCACCAGAGAAACTCCTTATCCACCCCTCCTTGTTCACCTGTCCTTGAGACTCCCTGGTTAGTTCCTTAGAAACCTATCCCGATGGCTCGGCCTCCCAGGGTGTGCTCCTGTCTCTAACTGGGGTCTTAACCCTCATTTCTAGCTAATTGGTTCCTTCTCTGTTTCTGTTGCCCTGGCTCCAGCTGACCCCACATCAGACCCCTAAGCCACTGTATTTCTTCAGATTTCTTCAGATCCCCCAACTCCCTCTCTTTCCTCAGTGATCTTCCAGCTTCCAGACCCAATGTCCTGCCTTTGATGAGCACACAGCTGCAGTAGCTTCCTTCTGCTGAAGGCCTAGTGTGTGCTGAATTATGTGCTGTGTTTTATCTCTTTTCTTTTAAAAATTGAATCAGATTTTATTTTAAATCAGATTTTATTTTATTTTGGAATTTTAGGGGTTTTTTCCCCTCTGAAGTGTTTTGGGAGAACTTACTAAATCTTCGAAAGTAGTACATGCTTATTGTGAAAGAAAGAACAAGACACAAAGTAGTTTGTGCCCATCTGGCATGAATTGGAAACCCAGCCAATAAATCTTAAGCAAACCTTAAGTCTAAGGGATGTTTATTGCTGGTGGAGCAAGGTGGCTTGTGGTTGGTTCGGTGGCTTGGTGATATCATTAGGTACCTGAGGACTCTTTCTATCTTTACTATCTTGGTGTTCAGGCAATAAATTGCTCGAGGCCTCAAAGGAACTGCTGGAGTGTCAGGCATCACGCCTCTATACTGCTGCGTCCAAAGGGAGGAAGTGTGTGTGTGTTCGTGTGTGTGTTTATATGTGGGATGGGGGTTCTAGAGAAATGAGAGAATGCCCTGCAAGGAGAAAAATATTTTCGCAGAAGCCCCCAGAGGACTCCCCTTACTGCTGATTGACCAGAATTGAGTCATAGTCTCTAGCTATCTGGGAAGGTCATGGTGGTCAATTGATATAGCTTCTGGACTCTAATGCCAGGAGTGTGCTAGGTCGCTCCATCGTGTCTGACTCCTTGTGACTCCGTGGACTGCAGCACGCCAGGCTTCCGGTCCTTCACCATCTTCTGGAGCTTGCCAGGCTCATCTGTCCTGGGGATTCTCCGGGCAGGAATACTGGAGTGGGTTTCCCTGCCCTCCTCCAGGGGATCTTCCCCACCCGGGGGCTGAGCACAGCTCTTCTGCATTCCAGGCACGTTCTTTACCAGCTGAGCTACCAGGGAAGCCCGTTGGCCGGAGAGAATGGAGTTAATAAGACGGTAAAGAATGGTACAAAGTGAACACCAAAGTTCTCGTCCTTCTATATGTTAAATTTATTTCACCATGCCCCATGAAGTAGATCTCCATCATTGACACAGCTAAACAGATGGAGAAACTGAGCAGAGCAACTGTGCAACCTGCCCAAGGGCACGCGGGTGCCGAGTGGCAGAGCTGGGACCCGATTGTCTGGTTCCAGTTTGCACCCAGCGTGTTCAGCCTCATTCCTAGTCCTCTGCAGGCAGCCTGGCTGAATCTCCCACTGGACAGTTCATTCATGCACAAGCCTTGACTGTGCCAACATCCCCACAAGCCAGGGTTTATGACCCATTTTGAAAAAGAGGAACTGGACAAAGTCAAGGAGCATTAGTTCCTCCTCAAGGGCTGTAGATAGTATTCTTTGCGATGTCCTGTGAACTGTTTTGCAGGTACTGAAACCCCCACCAGGTGGGAGACGTTAACTGTATGCTGCCCACAAGCATGCAGACCCCAGACTGGTTGGAATCAGAAGATTGATAATGTTGGCCCCGGATTACCTCACCACCAACCAACCCGAAGAATTCCACCAGCTGATCATGCACCCCACCTTCCCCCTGCCTCATTCTGTCTTTAAAAACCTTTCCTTGAAAGCCATCAGGGAGTCTGTGCCTGGACTGCTTGCTTGGTGCCCTACAATAAACACTGCTTTCCTTAACTACAAAAAAAAAAAAAAGAGGAAATGGAGGTGTAGAGAGGTTGAGAAATGTCTGCAAGCTCCCACAGCATGCAAGTAGCAGATCCAGAACTTGAATCCGGGAACTTGGAGCCCACTAAACTCTTAGCCTCTGGTAGCTGCTTCCCTTATGTCCCTTACATCCCCAGATGCCTTCTGTACTAAGTTAAGTTGTACAGACTCTCCAGATCTGGGCAGAGAGTAGAAGTGGAATTATATTCTGGGACCAGGACTCGCTTCGGTCCATTAGGCATCTGTATACTTGACTCATTCCGTCTTTATCTGGTGCCAACTGTGTGCTAGGAGCTATTCTAGGAGGTGTGACAAACAGAACAGGCAAAAGACGCTCCTCAGGAGCTCACATTTGAAGTACTGGTTACCTGCCTAGCGACTCCAGGGCTCAGGGAGGTCGTTCCTCCCAGGGTGAGCCTCAGTGGTGCAGCTTGGGTCACGTCCCTAGCCCTGAGCCAGTGCCTATGGCCTGGGAATGCCGTGCTCCGATTGGCCAGCCTGAGGGCGGGGTTAACCCCTAAGAAATGTTTTAGACCCACGACGAGATTCGCCAAGGTGCTGGAAAGACAGAACCAGTCGTGTTTCCTGTGGTGTCTGGTGCGTCACCGCTGTCTCCAGAGGCAGTGAAGAGGGATGGGACCAGGTTTGCCAGACAGGGTTCCCGCTTGAGGCAGCGCAAGTCTGTGAACGCCTGGAGCGCTGTCGGGGCGCGCTTTCAACTGGCTGGAAGGCAGCCAGCAAAAGGGCAGCCGGCCCAGGGACTGGCTCAAAGCTGTGTTTACTCTAAATAGTAATTTCTTAACTGGTGATAATAGTTCTCATTTATTATGCTTTCTGTGATCTCAACAAATGATATTAACCACCTGATTAGGGAGTTTATGTGACTGTCCTGGTTGTATGAGTGATGAAATAGCCCAGAGACCGTTAAGTTCCCCAAGGCAACACTGAATAAGAAATCAAGCCTCACGGGCTCCCAAACTCCTCCTCTCACATTTAGTTACTAATATTTGATTGTCTGCATATTACTTATTGAAGTACAACACAGTATACAGTGCAATACAGATCTAAAGCTTAGTAAAGATGTATAGTTTAATGAGCGTTAACGAATGCATATGCCCATATAATCAACATTCAAGATATAAAACATTTCCATCACTCTGGGAGAAATTCCTTTCTTTCCGGCTCTGTTGCCCTGTATGACTCCTCTCACTGTAAATTAACTTTGTTGTAGTTTAAGTCGCTAAATTGTGTCCAGCTCTTTGGACTGTAGCCCGTCAGGCTCCTCTGTCTGTGGGATTTTCCAGGCAAGAATCCTGGAGAGGGTTCCCATTTCCTTCTCCAGGGGATTTTCCTGACCCAGGGCTTGAAGCCACGTCTCCTGCATTGGCAGGTGGATTCTTTACCTGTGAGCCACCAGGGAAGCCTGTAGATTAACTTTGTGTATTGTTAGATGTCATGTAAATGGAATCACACAGGATGAAGCTCATGTCTAGCTTTCCTTCACAAGATGCTTTTGAGATGTTTCCTGTTGCTGTATGTATCAGTTCATTTTTTAAAACTGCTTTGAGTGTATATTCTTTATTCTAATACTTACATGAATAGCCTGTGTTTTGTTTATCTACTCTCAGTCATTTGGGTTTCCATTGATTGATGAGAGACTTGAGTAAAGTGAGGAAGTATTGCTGTTTGGAGAGGAGTGTTTTCAGGCATAAGGTACAGTAAGTGCAAAGGCCCTGAGGCTCACGCATGCCTATCAAGTTCTAGAAACAGTGGCTTGTGTGGCTGGGACGGAGGTTGATCAGAAGAGTAGGCAGTCAGAGGTCAGAACTTCCAGACGTCACTCCCCAGGCACCTTCCAGAGGTGTTCTGGGCGTGATCAGGTGTATTGTATGTATAAACTTAACTCACATAACAGATTGTGTACTATTCACATTGTTCAGTGACTGTCTTTTTCCCTTTTAACTGCGTACCTTGGACATTTATGCCATGCTCTTCTTCCCAGCCCTTGGTGCGTGGTGTGGTTGTCCTGGGCCCCTGTGGTGAACATTGGGTGATCTCTGGGTTAGTCTCTCCCGGAGATGCTGCCGTCAGCACTGCAGTCTGTGCGGCGCATGGAGGCGGCCTGCAGGCTGCAGATGTGGATCCACCCCGCGCCCCGCACTCCTGCAGTGGAGCATAAGGGAGTCCTTTCCAGAGCTCCATGTTCACCCGACTTGCCTGAGGAATCTCCTGGGTTCCCTCCCTTCCTCCCTCCCTCCTTTCCTTCCTTCCCTCCCGTTTCAATGGCTCTGTTCCCAGGAAAAGAAATTCTGGAAGAAGTATGAAAAGAGAGGGGAATCTCCTCTCCCTTCCTACTGATGCATTACCCCGTATGGAAAGCCAATCAGCATAACAAAGGAACAGTTTAGGTTATTGATGGAAGGAATGCTTTCTCCAGTCCACCTTATTAAGACATGCATCTGTGGTCAAAATTTACTTTTTATGCTCAGTAATTATTAATATGTATCAAATTGTGTCATATATGATATCTTGATCAGCTGATATACTAGCAATATGGAGAGGGAAATGGCAGCCTACTCCAGTATTCTTGCCTGGAGAATTCCATGGACAGAGGAGCCTGGGGGGCTATAGTTTTCAGGGTCACAAAGAGTCAGACATGACTGAAGCAAGTTATCGCACACACATACTAATAATAATTGTAAGGGTGACTCACTCTTAGAGAAAAATTTAACTAAGATCACAGGAAATGAAAATTTTGATCTTAATTCATAGGCATATTTTTTTTGTTTCAGAGAAATATAATAGGACATTTGCGCATAAAAATATGTCACATTAGGATAAGATTTTGTAGAGAAAGTAGAATATAGATTGAACATCAAGAGAGGAAGGAACAGTGCAAACACTGTTAAGGAGGAGCTGCTTGGCGTTTATCTTTAAAATGGATCATGCTGGAGCTCCCCTGGAGGCTCCGTGGTAAAGAACCTGCCTGCCAGTGCAGGAGACACGGATTCGATCCCTGGTCCAGGAATGTCCCACATGCCTCGGGCAGCTTAGCCCACATGCCACAACTCCTGAGGCTGTGCTCTAGAGTCTGAGGGCTGCAAGTGCTGAAGACTGAAAACTCTAGAACAAGAGAAGCCGCCGCAGTGAGAAGCCTGTGCACCACAGCTAAAGCCCGTGCAGCCACAAAGACCCAGCACAGCCAGAAACACAACAAATAAGATGAATTTTAAAAGAGAAGAGTAAGGAACAGTGCAGAGTGCTGGTAAAGAAGAGCTTCCTGGCAGCTCTTTAAAATGAGCCTGGAAGGTGTTACATTTCTATGGCTCTTTAGCCCTTTGCGTATGCTTAAAAGAGTGATGCAGTGGATTTCTTTTGAAATTCATTATGTTCTTTGCAATAATTTAAACTTAGGATGGAAAAAAATGGATCTGACCACTTCAAAGTATATAAAGAGGGTGCACAGTTCTTCCAAAATTTGTTGAGAATACACAGGAACATTGCGATGCTTATTTGGCTCCCACACAAGGGTGTCTCCCTGTAATTATTCCTGAGTTCCTGTCTGTGGGTCTGGGTCTGCGTCTGTGGGAATGTGGGCTGTGGTTTGGGGACACCGTCCAGCAGCTTTCAGCCTCCTCCCTCTAGCATCAGGGTCCCCTCCCTCTTGGCACTGGCAGGACGTGTGTCCTTTAGCCATTCCTGGAAGAGATCTTCATCTTTCTTCAGCAGCAGAAACTGGCCAAGGACCACATAGGCCTTGTCAAAACCCCTTTCCTCCAGCTTGTTGCCCAGGTCTTTGCCAGCCCGGGCTAGGCTTCCCACTGACTTTTCCCCCATGGCTTCTGTCCTGAAGTCTCAGTGCTTCGGGGAGGTTGTCCTCTTGATCAGGCTTCATCCCCGGCTCTGGTTCCCATATCGGCTTCTCTCACCACCCAGCTCCTCCCAGCGGTATCTCAACCCACTTGGGATCCATCTTATTTTCTTTCCTAGTTGGCTCTTCAGTTGTCCCAACAGCGATGATTGAATGAAGCATCTTTTTCTCACCACACTGATATGTCTACTCACTCCAGTATTCTTGGGCTTCCCTGGTGGCTCAGCTGGTAAAGAATCCGCCTGCAGTGCGGGAGACCTGGGTTTGATCCCTGTGTTGGGAAGATCGCCTGGAGAAGGGAAAGGCTACCCACTCCAGTACTCTGGCCTGGAGAATCCCATGGACTGTAAGAGTCCGTGGGTGGCAGAGTGGGACACAACTGAGCGACTTTGACTTTCACTTTGATATGTCTTCACACCTCAGACTTTTCACTTTTGGTCTCATTCTTTCAACATATCTCTCATTGCGCATCTTCTCCATACCGTGGCCTGTGCTGAGTACTGGGGACACAGTCATCCTTATCTCATCCATCTGTTAACACTGCCCAGCAGCTTCTCTGTGCTGGGGCCTGTGCTGAGCAGTGGTGGGGCACAGCCCTGCCCTGATGGGTCTCCAGTGCAGAGCGGGGCACAGGCCCAGCCCTCAATGATGAGGGGTAGTTAGTGGGTCAGTGCTGGGCTGGGCAAGCCTGGAGGGGACCTTAGCCTGTCTGTGGGTTTGGGGAGAGGGCTTTGGAGAGAAGGGGATGACTCAGAACTCGAGGAGGAGTGAGCCACAGTGTGAAGATGAAGGCACAGGTGCAAGGGTCAAGGTGTGAATGAGAGGAATAAGAGGCTGGGGTGGCTGAAACGTCGACAAGTGGGACTGGATGGCCATCCAGAGACAGGTCACACAGGCCGTGTTAGTACATTTGGACCTGGTCCGGGAGGTCATGGTGACTAAAGAAATGAAGGACAGCAAGGAATCAGTTAATTTGCTTTATTATTTTTCAAAGAAAGTTGATTTCTGCTAATAAAAGTAACACTTGCTCAGAGCAGAAGACCTCTCTAGCCTCTTGTCTGTGATGTCAGCATCCTGTTGTATGCTGGCACACACTTCTAGGCATGGCCCCCTCAGTGCTCCCTGAGACTCCTGTCTCTCAATATTTGTCAAGAAGGGGTGATGACCTCACTTTGAACTCCTCTCTCAACTCCTGTTTACAAGTGACAGAATCCTAAGCTAATGGGCAGGGGCATAAAAGCTCCGGAAGTATACAGCTTCAAGCTCAGCTGCATCCAGGAACCCAGACAATTCCTGGAAGGCGCAGTCCCATCCGCAGGCCCTGCGTTTCTCTGTGCTGTCTTCTTTCT
This sequence comes from Capra hircus, assembly GCF_001704415.2. Taxonomy (NCBI): domain Eukaryota; kingdom Metazoa; phylum Chordata; class Mammalia; order Artiodactyla; family Bovidae; genus Capra; species Capra hircus. The sequence goes on along the minus strand of NC_030825.1, from coordinate 54,221,977 downwards.
CAGGCAGTCTCTCTCTTTGGGGACAAGATGGCCTCAGTAACTCCAGTTTCACATCCCACTCACCAGGCAACCCCAGAGGAAGGAGGCCTCTTTCCTGAAATTCCAGGAAAAGTACCAGGGCTGAATGCCAGCATCTGAAGATGAGGGTAGGGTCAGGTTTACCTGAACAGCATGTGGGAACAGTGAGGGAGCGGCTTCCCCACAGGAGGGTGGGGGAGAGTTTCCAGAAAAAGAGGAGTGGGTGCTGGGCTGGCAAACCCAACAGATACCCACTTCACCGGGCCTTTAGAGGGAGAGCTGGGAGGGGGCTCTGGATTCCCGAAGAGAGGGGCCTGGGAGCTACTGGTATGTCAGTGGCCTAGATCTTTCCTGTGCCCCTGATGGCCAAGGTCCCAGCTCAGCAAAGCCCCTTTCTAAAAAAAAGTGCCTCAGTGAACAATGTGGCCTCACTCCCAGCAACTCCCTCCTGGGCCGCTGGCCTTCACTCTTGACCTCTGGGCGTTGACCACCAGTCCCAGGCCAGAGGGGCAGGCCTATAAATTTTCAGCATGGCGCCTGCTCCCTCAGTGGTTCCTGGAGTCCTCCTGGTTCACCCTCTGCAGCTTCCTGTCAGGTGGGGAAGGGGTTCTGAGGGTCCTCAGCTTATCCCTACCTCAGGGGCACCAGGGCCTGCCATCCTGGTCTCCTGCCCCACCCCACCCACGGGTGCCCCCACTCACTCCCTCCAGGCCACTCCGCCCTCTCCCCTCTGTTCTTGTGGGTTCTGGCTTCTTTCTACCCAGTCACCATCTTAGTGGGACTTGAGGGAAGAGCAGAGGATTTCATCTAAACAGGCTTGACCCCAAATTCTGGGTCCAGGGTGGCTTGTTTGTTGATTTTTTGGGGAAAAAATTTTAGTTATCTGTTTTGTCTTCAGTTTTCGGTTTCAAGTTAACATAGTTTAAGGTTCAAAAAAGTTAAGTAGGGGAAAGTCTGCCACTTCTGTTCCCCGGGCACGCTGTTCTCCTCCACAGACGCAACTCCGGTTATCTTGAGTATTTTCCAGAAAAAAAAAAAAAGCGACTGTGCATTTCCAAGCAGATGCTGATATGCACCCCCGCCACCCCACTTTCTTTTCCATGAATTCAGCAAACAGTAGACACTGTGCGGGTCCTCACTGCTTTTCACTGTGTTCCATGTCATCCTGGAGAGAATTATCTATCTGCAACATAAAAAACTTCCTTACTCTCAGCTACTGACAGATTCTTGTAATTTCTGAGACTGTAGATAGTCTCGTAGGGTTTTCCCTGTTTTATTTTATTTTATTGTTATATCATAAACAATGCTGCAGAACTCATGTGCCAGGCAAGCCTTTCACACCTGCAGGGTGAATCTGGCCAGAAGCGGAATTACTGACTCAAAGGTGTGCAACAGATTTACCCTGGCAGCCGTGAATGTTCCCAAAGGTTCATTTCCTCCCAGTCTCGCCACCTGGAGGCTATTTCTTTTTAAAAAAATTTATTTATTTGGCTGCACCAGGTCTTGGCATGTGGGATCTAGTTTCCCGATCAGGGATCGAACCCAGGTCCCCTGTGTTGGGAGCATGGAGACTTAGCCTCTGGACCACCAGGGAAGTCCCTTCTTCTTCTTCTTCTTTTTTTTAATCTTGTTCCTTTGAGCTCAGAGTAGATGTAAAGAAAAGTTGTGAAATGGTGCAGAGTTCTTGCAGACCTTTCCCTCAACTTCCCCCCATGATGGCATCTTGTCTAAACACGGTACAGGAAGCAAACCCAGGGAAGGAACACAAGTGCAGTGCTGGTAACGCAACCACCCACGGCATTCCCATTTCACCAGTGTTTTCACCGAAGGCCTTATTCTGTCTCCAGGTCTCATCCGGTATCCCGAACCAGTTGCCATGTCTCTCTAGCTCCCTTTAACCTGTGACAGTTTCCCGATTTGTCTTTGTCTTCCTTGACCCTTTCGAAGAGTACTGGTTAGTTAACTCTGTAGACTGTCCTTTGATCTGAGTTTGTCTGATGCTTTCCCATGACTGGAAAGAAATTCCATGTGTTTGGCAAGCATAGCCCAGAACCAGCGTGTGCTTCTCAGTGCACTGTTTCAGGGAGTTCGGGATATCAGCCGGATTTCCGGTCATACTGACCTTGGTCACATGGTCAAGGGGGCGTCTGCTAGGTTTGTCCAGCATGAAGTTAGCATTTTTCCATTTGTAGTTAATCTAAGTTTGCAGTATATACAAGTACCAAGTCATTAAGTCATTGAAGTTAATGTAATGCTCTGTGTCAGTTATGCCTCAATAAATAAAATGAGAGACTCGCAGGTGGTCCAGTGGCTAAAACTCTGAGCTCCCGATGCCGGGGGCCCAGGCTCAATCTCTGGTCAGGGAACTGGGTGCCACGTGCTGCAACTGAGACCCAGCACAGCCAAATAAATAAATGAATAAACAAAATTTTAAAAATGAAATAAATCTCTTGGGGAAGACACTCTGAGGCTATACAGATATCCTGTTTCTCCTGAGACTTCTGCCCCCTAATGTTAGCGTCGTCTGTGGATCTTATCTGCGGCCATTATTATTGCGGTATTTATCCAGTGTTGATTTTGTGTTTCCTCCTTTTCTTCTCCATTTATTATTTGGAAATCTAAAGGAGGAGGAGCTGTTCCTCCCTCTTGGGGGCTGTTTTACCAGTCACTGCGGTGAGGGAAAGGGGGTTCACCGAGGACATGGAGACTGGATCCAGGCCCAGCCTGCCTCCAGCCTGTGGTCTTGGCTTTTGTAGGAGCAAAGAGGACCCGCTGGGTATTGCTAACAGCGACCTTGTCTCCCAAGCCTGGAGGAGCACACCCCTGTGTATTTTCTGTCATCTCCCTGCACCACACCCAGTGAGAACTTATCAATTTTGAGATTCAGGAGCCTCAGCCCAGGCCTGATTATAACAAAGATAGTAGCTGCCCAGTATGGAAACCTTCAGCTGGCGCCACAGTCTTGATGGATCTCACACACCCTACGGGTAAGGATTATTATTAAACCCTTTTTATAAAGCAGGAGACTGAGGCTTGGACAGGGAGCATCGCTGGGCCTCCAGCCTTGGAACTGCTGAATCCAAGGCTGGCTCTTAAAACAGTAGGTTCCCCTGCAGGAGGGAGCAGAGGGACAGCATCCCACCTTCATCTCAGGCCAGCAGAGGGAGACGGAGACCCAGCGTCCCCTGAGGTCCCTGTTCCTGGAGAGGAGGTTTTTCCTCCGTGCTGGGCGCCGGCCAAGAACCAGACAGCTGCTCAGTTCGCCTGTTATATTCAGCGCCCCTTTCCACATTGGCCATAGACAGCTTTCATCATTTCTAAGACCACAGCATCTTCGGGGTTCACCTGCAGGAAAGAGAAAACACTCCAGCTCTTTTAGGAAAAAGGATGGGTCTCAACATTTTATTATTAACATAAACATTTCCAAACATACAGCAACATTGAAAGAGGTTTACTTTGAATACGCATATACCCACCGCAAAGAGTCTCCCAGTAGCATCTTACTGTACTTCCTTTACCACGTTTTGACCCATTAGTCCATCCCTCTATCCATTGATTAATCTGTCTTATTTTTGATGCATTTCTAAATAAATTAGGCAGAAAGCAATTTAATACAAAGGATGAGGTTTGCAGAGTCATTGAAAGGGCTAGAAGAAGTGCCTCTTGGCTGGGCTTCCTGGAATGCCACCGCAGAACTGACCCACCAGGGGAGATGCTGCCTCTGATGCTGCCTGCTTGACTTTCGTATTGAAGAACACACAGATTTAATGCCATCCGGGGCCAAGAAGCCATCACACCCCTGAAGTTGGTAATAGGACACTGGACATTTACCTTGGAAAACCCTGAGGTCCCTAACCTACCTTCACCAGCAGAACCCACGCAAAGCTGCAGCTGGGGGACCCTATATCAGTAATGTCTCCTTGCAAATCCTGGGTGATGCGTCTCGTTGGTGGACTCTTAACTCATATCCTGGTCTCGCGTGGTCAGGCAGTTGGGGAAGTACCTTGCAGCCTGTTGGTACAGGAAGGCCCAGTCACCCAGGACTGTTGCAGCACAAAATCATCTACTTCTGGCAGCCGAGTTATTTCCCACTTTTTACCCCTCTAAACCTCACTGCCAGGAACATCCTTGAGCCACAACTAGAGAAAACCCTTGCAAAGCAATGAAGAGCCAGTGCAGCCAGAAAAAAAAAAAAAAAAAAAACAGCCATCCTTGAATGCCTGTCTTTCCCCCTCCTGGATCTCTTGCCTCTCTGCTGCTAGGGGGAAGACCAGCAGACTGGCCTGCAGCTCAGAAGAGTCGTGAGGAAGGAGAAGGTCCATAGAGAAGTTTCTGCACCATCTTGTGGTTTGTGAACTCAGCAAACTGGGGCCTTCAGCTCAGCATGTTCATTTGCTTAGAGAGAGAAATCTGCCTTGCCACCACATGCTTCATCTTCCCTAGCCATCATCCTTCACCCGCCGGCTAGAGCTGGAAACCTCTCTAATTTGGTCTGTTATGCAGACAAGGAGCCCCAGACCAGGAATCCGTGGTCCATAACTTAGAATCTTGGAAAGAAGAGACCACTGGTGACTCCGGGCTGTGTCCTCAAAGTGAAGGTTCAGGAAGGAAGGGGAGGAGGAAGGGGAGGGCACGGTGCCTTCTCAGGGCCTGGACGTTCTTCCTGTAGTATTTCCTGCGGTTGTCCTATTCTGACTCGGTATTGTCTTCGGAGATGACCAGGAACTCCATCTCAACTGAGCAGCTCTGATGGAAGGAGCAGCGGAGCCCACAGCCTCTCCGTGCACTCCCTGGGATCCAGGGCCACACGGCCTCCACTGAGTCACCTGCACATCGCCTGGGGGCCAGAAACAGCTCAGCCTGGGCCTGGGCAGAGCTGGGAGGCAGGGCTCCCTGCCTGGGGGTGTCTTGGGCCCCTGCCCTCTTCACTCTAGTTCAGCTTTTATCCCCCTTTCTGGGGACTGCCCTCATCTCCTGTGGTATCTGTCGACTTCACCCAGCTGACATCCGCTCCTCTTCCTTCCTGGCTGGCTTAGTCTGTTCTGTTCTATTTTATTCTCTTCTGTTTCTTTTAGTGCTTTTTTTTTTTTGCCACACCATGTGGCATGTGGGATCTTAGTTCCCCAACCAGGGATTGAACCCACATACCCTGCATTGGCAGGTGAACTCTTAACTACTGGACTGCCAGGGAGGTTTCCTCTTTTAATTTTTAATGACTTTATTGAGATATAATTGACACATCATAAACTGCATGTATTTAAAGTATACAACTTGATAAGTTCTGACAAATGTGTACACCCGTGAAACCGTCACCACAGCCTAGAGAGTGAACATAGCCGTCACCCCAGGGTATCCCTGTACCGCTCCCAGGCCCTGTCTGTGACTCCCCGATCCCTAGGCAACCACTGATCTGTTGGAGAGCAGCTTGCATTTTCTAGAATTTTATGTAATTGAAATTACACAATGTGAATTAAAATGTTTTTACTTTAAAGAGATGCTGGTTACCACATACCAATTGATTTTGCAGCTTATGATCATAGATCTGCAGTTTACAACTCCTGCTTGGAGGGCTGTCATCCCCACAACCCACCTCACATTTACAGCCCTTCAGAAGACCCTGGGCTTCACACCTCCTCCTCCTATACTCACCCCAGGTTCTTGGCTCAGGGAGGGCAAGCTGTTAAGAGAATGGCCACAGCAGGAGGCAGAGGAGAGAAGAGTGAGGACTGACTGGGCCCAGGGGGTCTCCAGCGAGGTGGTTGCCAGAGAAGGTGATGTGTCAGGTCCTCCCACGCGAGTGGACCCTGGGCCCCATTACGCCACCCTCCGGGGTTCTCCTGGCTGGTGCACACTGACTCTGCAGCAACAGAGCTTCCTGAGAAAGATCCAAAGTCTCCTCAGATACTTCGTGATTAACTTCCCAAGAACCTGTCTTCCCCATGAGGGTTATTCAGGCCATCTTATCACATGGCCATAAAACTTCAGGTCATTATATGTCATGCACCACTCACGTGCCTCTGGCCCTAATAGTCACCGATAAAGTCCCCTCCTGGTGAGTCCCGGTGGTCCCACAGATCAGCCCCTCAGGAGTGGCTGATGCTCAGGGTGCACCCCTGAATAACTGAATGCAGAGCAGGCCCCTGGCCTAGCAGGTGAAAGAAGCTCCCTGCTAAATGGTCCCAGCATGTGGGGGTTAGCATGCATTCCTCTGGGCTCCAAATCTTTCTATAAACCCATACATACTTTTTTTCTTGGAGAAGAAAGTGATAAATTCCTAGAATCAGAACTGTGAATCAGTGTTTTCGTTTTCTTCGGATAAATACCCAGGAGTGGGTTTGCTGGATCATATGGTAGTTCTATTTTTAATGTTTTGAGGAACCTTTATACTGTTCTCCATAGTGGCTGCACCAACTTATGATCCCACCAGTAATGTCCACGAGTTCCCTTTTCTCCAAGTCCTCACCGTTGCTTGTTATTTCCTGTCTTTTTGATAATAGCCATTCTCATCGGTGGGATAGCTCATTGTGGGTTTTATTTGCAATTCTCTGGTGATTAGTGACGCTGAACATCTTCTCTGGTACCTGCAAGCCATCTGTATATCCCCTTTGAAAAAAATGTCTGTTCAGACATCCTCTGCCAGTTGAGTTGTTTGGTTTTTCTGCTGTTGAATTAAATGAGTTCTTTGTATATTTTGGATATTAAAACCCTTTATCAGATACAGGATTTGCAGATATTTTCTCCCATCCCATACGTTACCTTTTCTTTTTGTTTATGGTTTTTCTTTACTGTGCAGAAGCTTTTTTTAGTTCGACTTGTTTATTTTTGCTTCTGGTGTCAAATCCAAAAAATCGTTGCCAAGACTTACGTTAAAGAGCTTACCACCTGTTTCTTCTAGGAGTTTGATGGTTTCAGGTCTTACAGTCAGATATTTAATCCATTTTGAGTGGATTTTTGTATGTGGTGTAAGATGTGTGCTTGCTAAGTCACTTCAGTTGTGTCCAGCTATTTGCGACCCCATGGACCATAGCCTACCAGGCTCCTCTATCCATGCCCGCTATTTGCGACCCTGTGGACCATAGCCCACCAGGCTCCTCTATCCATGGAATTCTCCAGGCAAGAATACTGGAGTGGTTTGCCGTTTCTTTTTCTAAAGTATCGTCCCACCCCAGGGGTCGAGCCTGCGTCTCTTACGTCTACTGCGTTGGCGGGCAGGCTCTTACCAGTAGTGCCACCTGAGATCGTGGTACAATTTCATTCTTTTACATGTGGTTGTCTAGTTTTCTCAGTGTCTTTTATTGAAGATAAATATATTTTTGAAGATAATATTACTTCATGATTCAATCTTGGAAGATTGTATGTTTCTAGGCATTTATTCATTTCTTTTAGGTTGTCCAATTTGTTGGCATATAATTGTCTATAGTACTCTCTCGATCCTTTGTAGAATCAGTAGTAACTTCTTCATTTCTGATTTTATTTGATTCCTCTAGCTAAAGATTTATCAATTTTGTTTATATTTTCAAAGAGCCGGCTCTTGGTTTCATTGGCCTTTTATATTGTCTTTTCAGTTTCTATTTCATTTATTTCTGCTCTGGTCTTTGTTATCTCCTTCCTTCTATTAACTTTAGGCTTCGTTTGTCCTTCTTGTTCCTTGAAGTATAAAATGAGGTTGTGTATTTGAGATTTTTCTTCTTTCTTGAGGTAGGTGTTTATCACAATGAACTTCTCTCTTAGAAGTGCTTTTGCTGAATCCCATGAGTTTCGGTATGGTGTATTTCATTTTCATTCATTTCAAAGTATTTTTTATTTCTCCATTGACCCGTTGGTTGAGCAATACATGTTGTTAAATCTCCACATATTTGTGAATTTTCCAGTTTTCTTGTAACTGATTTTTTAGTTTCATACCAATGTGGTCAGAAAAGATACTTGATGTGATTTCAGTCTTCTTGTTATGGCTTGTTTTGCTGCCTAACACATGATCTATAATTGGAGAACATTCCATGTACACTTGAGACTGGAGAAGAATGTGTTTTCTGTGACTTTTGATTGAATATTTGGCTTAGACAAGTCTTTTAAATGTATTTGTGTTTTCAAAATTACATTAATTACTAATGTCAAAGGAACATGAGTACCTAAAGAGTCAAATATATCCATGATTTATGATAAAAAGAAGAAAACTCAACTGTCTTCTTTTCTACCACTATCCTGTTCCCTAGTTTAATTATTTTACCTGTTTTATTGTATTTACCACTGTATTTTCAAAAATTGTTTTCCCTCTTAGAACTGCTTTTGCTGGTTCCCATGAGTTTTGATATGTTGTATTTCATTTTCATTCATCTCAAAGTATTTTTTTAATCTCTCTTTGAATTTCTTCATTGATCCATTTGTTGTGCAATATATTTTGCTTAATTTCCTTTAAAATTTAAAGATAGAACTACATACGATCCAGCAATTCCACTCTTAGGCATATATCTGGACAAAACAGAAGCGCTAATTTGAAAAGATACACGCACCCCAGTGTACATAGCAGCAGTTTACAGTAGCCGAGACATAGGAACAACCCAGGTGCCCATCAATAGACGATTGTGATTTTGCTGGGAAGAAGGGGGGGCCTCAGTCCTTGTCTTCTTTGAAGGAAGAATTTAGCAAAGAGATTAAGACTTGAAACAAAAATAAAGCATTTATTAGAAGCAAAGTATGTGTGGAAGAAAACACAGGGGAACTTAGAGTGAGTTGTGTGTCAATAGGAGAGGTTTAAGTCGCTTGTATCCGGGCAGTCTTTGGGTTGCCTCTGACACCATCTTGTCCGTGCCCATCTTTGGTCTGACTCGGGGTCCTCCCCAGCGTGTGTGTGCATCTCTCAGCCAAGATCAGTTCCAACATGAAGGTTTCTGAGAGGTTGGCAGGACAAACTATGGGCTGATGTCTCCTCCCTCCCTTTTTCTCTCCCCTCGACTGAGGACCTTCTCTGCCAGTGTGTCAGGCAGGGAAATCCCCTTAACCACAAGAATTAGAAGAATGTGGTTGCTTTGCCTTTTACCCAATCAAGGCCCAGTAATCCTGATGATACCTTATATCTCCAAGTATCAGCCAGGAGACCAACTGGAGCTGTTCAACCTGGGGCCCCATCTACCTCCTGCCTCAGTTGGATTAAAAGGATGTGATATATATAATATGTATGCGTGTGTGTGTGTGTATACATACATATAGAGAGAGAGGTGTGTGGGTGTGTAATGGAATATTACTTGGGCATAACAAGTAAATTGTGCCGTTTGCAGCACCATGGATGAACCTAGAAAGTGTTATGCTTAGTGAAATAAGTCAGACAGAAAGAAAGGAAAATACTGTTTGATATCACCTATATTTGGAATCTAAAAAATAATACAAATGAATGTATATGTAGAACATAAACAGACAGATACAGAAAACAAATTTGTGGTTACCAAAGAGGAAAGGGAGGTGGGAAGGGACCAACTAGGGGCACGGGATTAACAGATACAAACTATATATAAAGCAGATAAGCAGCAAGGATTCACTGTATAGCACAGGGAATTATACATGTCATCCTGTAATAATCTGTAATAATCTGTGAAAAGACCATCACTGTGCTGTACACCTGAAACTCTTGTTCACAATACATAATATATTTACAATATTGTAAATCAACACACCCCAATTCAAAAGGAGAAGAATTGAAGGTGGCAGTGTGCCACCATGTTACGATGTTAAAAGTTCCAGCAGAGTGACTAAGGGCAGATGAGCAGGTTAGGCCAATCCTGTGTTTCTCTTGGCTAAAGCGACCTGTGAAATTCTCTCCTGCTTGGGAAGGGCAGCATTCTTGACTCCTGAGAGATAGGATAAACATCAAGCTTTATTTAAGATATAAACTTCAAAACAGACAAGAATGTTTGGACAAAATATTTGGATGCTTATAGTGACATTAAATACAGTAAATTTTAGGACACCCGAAGGAAAGATGAGCCGTTCATCCTCATTAAACATTGCCTGAGTGCCTTCTTGATGCCAGGTGCTGAGCTGGGCATTTCTGGGAACCTGCCCTTCAGTCTAGCCTCCAGGCAGTGACAAAGGAGTTCCCCATGAAGCAGGGAGAATTTGCCAAAGGTCTCAAGAAACTTGAAACAGTGAAACCAACATTTTTGGTGAAAGGTCAAACAAGCCTGGGTGAAACTGATTTCTGTATCCATTTTAGAAGTAAGGAGTTCTGCATCCGTATTTAAAGAAAAAAAAAAAAGAGTAAACGATGTCATGATAAGGGAGATCAGCCCTGGGATTTCTTTGGAAGGAATGATGCTAAAGCTGAAACTCCAGTACTTTGGCCACCTCATGCGAAGAGTTGACTCATTGGAAAAGACTCTGATGCTGGGAGGGATTGGGGGCAGGAGGAAAAGGGGACGACAGAGGATGAGATGGCTGGATGGTGTCACTGATTCAATGGACATGGGTCTGGTGAACTCCGGGAGTTGGTGATGGAGGCCTGGTGTGCTGCAATTCATGGGGTCACAAAGAGTCGGACACGACTGAGCAACTGAACTGAACTGAACTGAACTGATAAGGGAAGCCTGGGGAGCTTTGGGAGCCTAGAGGATGTGTTTGATGCAGCCTAGCTATCAGAGAGGTGTCTTCCTCTAGGAAGAAGAGTTACTCCAGCTGAGACCTAAAAAGTGAATTGGGCACAGTGGGAAAAGAGGAGTGCGGGGCTGGTACCCCAGGCAGAGGTGAACTCAGGTGTGAGATGGAAGGGCTAGCAGAATGGGCCTGCGCCCAGCCCTTGCGGAGCTCGTGACCCTGTGAGGGAGACAGGTCTGTCACCAGTGATACCCAGGATTGATCAGGGCTGGGATGTAGCAGCCCCAGGAGCTGAGGATGCCCAGAGGGGTCTTAGTCCTGAAAATAAACACCTGAGACGCACCTTGAAGAACAACTAGGAGTAAGCAGACATTTCATAGAGAAAAATCAGCAAAGTCAAAACTTGTTTCTTTGAAAAGGTTAATACTACTCAAGGGGAAAGACACAAATTTCCATTAAAAGGGATGAAAGATAAATTCAGATCCTAACTCTAGGATGACAAGAGTATATCATGATCAACTATAGCCTCAAAATTTGGCAGTGTAGAGGAAATGGACAGTTTCCTTGAAAAACACAATTAACAATGTTGACACAAGAAAAAATAGAAACTCTGAATAGCCCTATATCTGTTAGAGACATTGAATCTACAATTTAAAACCTTCCCCTTAAAGAAAATCACAAGCCCAGATGGCTTCAGTGATAACTTCTTCCAAACATTTAAGAAAGAAACAAGGTCATTACCCAAACTCTTCTAAATAATAGAGAATGTGGAACACTTCCTTATTCATTTTATGAGTTGAATGAGATACTGATAACCACAACCTAACAAGGTCATTATAAGAAAGAAAAATTTTAGGCCGAGATCCTTCTAAACATGGATTCAGATATCCTGAACAAAAATGTTAGCAAGTAGAATCCAGCACTGTATAAGAAAGATAATACGTTATAACCTAGTGGGATTTAGTCCAAGACTACAAGGTTGGTCTAGCATGTGAAAAGCAGTCAAATATGTGGGGGCCTAGTTTTGGACAGTATGTTCTTTCCCAGTTCTTGATTTGTCTGTCCTTGTACCAGTACTGTCTTGTCTTAATTACTTTAGCTTTGTAGTTAGTCTTGAAATCTGATTGTGTAAATCTTCAAACTTTGATCTTCTTTAAAATTTTCTATTCTTAGAACATCTGCATTTCCTGTGAATTTTAGGGTCAGCTTGCCCCTAACAACAAAATACTTCATTAAGATGTGTGTTGGGATTGTCTGGGTTGTGCAATGCCCTGTGATTCAGCAGTTTCATTCCTGGGAAAGCTTCCTACTGTAGGCTCTCTGAGTGTCCATCCGTGGGGTGTGGGTGAATGAACTGTTCAGTCAACACAGTGGATGAGCTGAACGCATGGCAACACCATGGATCTCACATATTGTTGAACAAAAGAAGTCAGAACAGAAAGAGTGATAGAGTGATCTATCACGAGGAAGACAGAATAGGATTTAAGGGAACTGTCATCTATCCTAAGAGGTCAGAATAGTGATTTTAGGAGAACCGGCTGGAAGAAGGCTTGAGGGTGGGAGCCATTTGGAGTGTGGGAATGTCCTAGATCTTGATCTAGGTGGTGCTTACATATTACAGAATTATTCAGCTCTTGGGGGAGAACGGGTACATGTGTATGTATGGCTGAGTCCCTTCACTGTTCACCTGAAATCATCACAACATTGTTAATCAGCTATACCCCAATACAAAATAAAGATTCAAAAAAACTTATCTAGCTCTACAGTTAACATTTGTATACTTTGTGTAAGTAATATTTCACTAAAAAGGGAAAAAAAGAATGGATGGGGGGGCTCACTGGAGAGAAAGTTATTTATATAACTCAACTGTATCATCACTGTGTACCAGCCCAGCCAAATGGAAAGTGGAGTTTAAAATACCATGAATAATAATGGCAAAACTATTAGTACCTAGGAATAAATAAAATTAGAGAAGTACAAGGCTGGCAGAAAGAACGTGAAGCTGAGTGGAGCGAGAGACCATACACGTGGATTGAAAGGCTCAGTGTTGGGAAGATGTCACTGTCCTAAACACGATCTGTAGATTTGGGGATTCCAGCCCAAGTCTAGGACAGTGGCTTTCAGTCTTTTGCCCATGTTCCAGTCGCACACACAGTCACATAGTCCCACACAAAACAAGAATAACACTTTTGTGAAACAGTCCTTGCCCTGAGCACATGAGATTGTTTTGTCTTCTTTTTTGTCGCTGTTATATCGATGAGCTTGGTTTTTTGCTGCTGTTGTTTTAGTTCCACATGTAAATGAGATCATCAGGTATCTATCTTTGACCAACTTGGGTAATGCCTCCAAGTCCATCTAATATTTTCTGTTATATTGCAGGAAGGGGTACCCCTTCCAGGGCCTGAGAGTGTGCTCTTTTCTAACACCTGGAAATGCGTTGTCGGAGGAGACACACGTGGTGACAAAGCAAAACATTGGGAAGGGGCACCTGGGTGGAGAGCAGAAGGGTAAGGGAACCCAGGAGGACTGCTCTGCCACGTGGCTCGAGGTCTCAGGTTTTACGGTGATGGGGTTAGTTTCCCGGTTGCCTCTGACCAATCATTCTGACTCAGGCGCCTCCCTGGTGGTTCGTGCATCACTTAGCCAAGGTGGATTCCAGCGTGAGGGCTTCTGAGAGGTTGGCAGGATATATCATCTCCTCCCTCCTCCACTGGCTTCCCAGGTGGCGCTAGTGGTAAAGAACCTGCCTGCTAATGCAGGAGGCATAAGCAACTCGGATTCAGTCCCTGGGTTGGGAATCCCTGGAGGAGGGCACGGCAACTCCCTGTAGCACTCTTGCCTGGAGAATCCCATGGACAGAGGAGTCTGACAGGCTACAGTCCATGGGGCTGCAAAGGGTCAGATATGACTGAAGTGACTTAGCACTCACCCTCCTCCTTGGGCTCCTCCTGAATTCTGGGCTAATTTTACAGGACACGCTGTGGGCGGGCGTATCCTCTCTCCTTTGGCCCCTTCTGAATTCTCCAGGTTAGTATTTGGAGGCAGTACCTCATTCTTATCAGGACCTCCTATTGCGACACAGATCATGCAAGTGGTTATCATCATACCTGACCAGGGTCAGTCACCAGTTCCCTAAAGATTACGTTCTTGCTTATATTTTTAATAATAGTTTGTGCAACCACACTGACCTCATGACCCACTTATGGGATGAGATATGCAGTTTGAGAACTGTCATGCAGGAGAAAGTCAAGTCATCCTAGAAAATCATCGTCCAGTTGAGAGCAAACTGACATGTGCTCCATGGAGTAAGAGTAGAGAAGCTGGCTGACCTTGATCCTGAGGATGCATCACGGCATCCAGACCCCTCTGCCAGGCGGCCCCCGCCCTCACACAGCCCATCACAGGGGCTCCTTTCTAGCGTAGTCACGTCACACCGAACAGTGTCTCCATGATTGTTGCCTTGTGTGTGCCATTTATTTTCATTTTTCTGACTTGTCTGATGTACAGAGTAAAGGGACTGTACTATAGCCCCTGAACAGCCAGTGTGTTAAACCTTGATCTTGAGAAAGAATGGTCTGGCCTAAGGAGATTGCGGGGTGCGAAGTGGAGAGGGGAAGAGGGGTTGCTGGCTTTCTCCTCGGCCATGTTGGGAGCCGAGGGGGATGGTAAGAAGAGTGTAAATATAAGAATAAAATAAATATTACAAATCCCTTGTAAGAATGGGGAGCAGAGGGGTCAGGGAAAGGCGAGGTGCTCGTCTCTTATGGTGTGGCTGGGGGACCAATAGGAAATACAAAAGATATCATTTCTGTAGCGTTAGGAATACAACATTTTCAAACACCTGGAGCATCCTTTCTTTGAAGGATTCTTTGTGGATTACTGAAATCCACATCCTCTTGTGATTTGGTGCCTGCCGTTGCCCAGTTTATAAGGAAAAAAAAAAAAAGAGCAAGTTCCTCTTTTACAGTCAAATTTTATGTTGTCCCTTTCTGTCCTTGAAATTATACTTACAGTTTCATTCCCCGAAGAATTCTGTCTAATGAATGATGTATCAGCAACCAAAATATGTACAGAAATTCAAATTTGAATCTGTTTAATTTCCTGTGTAAGGTTCTAAATGTTAAAATATTTTCTTCTGGTTTGAATTGCTTTTAAAATTATTGGTCCAAAAACTAAAATTATTAGTTCACAATTAATTAAAACATTTTATGTGTTCTACATTTTCTGGGTAATTATTAAACATTAAAAGTAAAATGAGAGGAAGGAAAATGAATCTCCAGATGAGCCAGAAAACGGCATCACCCCCAATAATCCCAAGTGTCCTTGGATGAATGTTAACTGTCATATGAGTGAGTTGGGGTTCAGCATCCATTCTGCCTTGGTTTCTAAGACTCAAACACTGAGAATCTTCCTTCACAAAGAAACAGCTAGGCAAGGAAGTTTTTTGTTCCGGCAGCATCAGTCAGCCCTGAGCTTCTTCCAGGATATGTGCCCAGAACCTTATTGTGGGGAGCTCCATCTTCAGAGTCGATGAAGATCTAGGCTGGGAGCCAGACTTGCAGAGGCTCGGGCATCCTCTGCTCACAGTCGCTTAGCATCCATTCCCACATTTCAGCTGCCCTTTCTTTGGATCCAGGAGGTGCCCCCCCCAACTTCACCGCCGCAGCTGCATTTGGGGAAGATCTGGAAAGAAAGGGTTCTGCCTCTCTCAAGTGGGCGGGGTGATGGTACCCAGGGAGGTGGCTTGAGAGACAAGCAGGAGTTAAGCTCTCAGCAGTTGACATTTTCTTTACACCTCCTGGGACTTTGAGCCCTGGAAGCTCCTAGTGACCTTCCAGGAGCTTGGTCCCCAGTCTCAGAACCTCCCCTCTGGGGCACAGTTTCTCATTCCTGGCCCCTTGCCAGAATCTTCTGGGAGATTTAAAGGATGCCCTCAGGGTCACCCCAATAGGGGTGACTTGGCATTCCTCAGACCAGGCCAGGGGCAGGGTCTTCTTTAAAGCACCTCCCTGGTGATGTTGGCTGCTGTGTCCCCAGTTCTCTGACCTGGACACCGAGGCGTGGAGGGACAGGGGTGGCAGGGGGCCCTAAGCGCACGACCTGACCCCTCTCTTCCCCCGCAGTGTACCACTGGGTGGAGATGCGGACCAAGATGCGCATCATGGGCTTCCGGGGCACGGTCATTAAGCCGCTGAACGAGGAGGCGGCCGCCGAGCTGGGCGCTGAGCTGCTGGGCGAGGCCACCATCTTCATCGTGGGCGGCAGCTGCCTGGTGCTGGAGTACTGGCGCCACCAGGCGCAGCAGCGGCGCAAGGAGGAGGAGCAGCGCGCCGCCTGGGACGCGATGCGGGCCGAGGTGGGCCACCTGGCGCTGGCGCTCGAGGCCCTGCAGGCACAGGTGCAGGCGGCACCATCGCCAGGTGCCCTGGAGGAGCTGCAGGCGGAGATGCGAGAGGTGCGCACCCAGCTGCACGCCGGGGACCCGCCGTCCACCCCCGGGGCCGCGTCCACGTCCCAGGCAGTGTCCTCACCCAAGAAGTAGGAGCTTGCTGAAGCCTGAACTTGGGCGCGGCCTTGTGTGCCCTGATGTGGCCTTCTCCCTGCGTTACCCTTGCCTGTGCTGGCCCAGGGGAAACCACCAGGGTGTGGATGGATGGAACTTGGCTTAGGTCACCCTGCTGCTGACCCGTGATACTTTCCTACTGTGACCAGTGGCCGGCAGGTGAAGCGTTACAACGCGGCCTCTCCAGCCTCTGACTCAGGTGGTGTAGTCCAGTGCTCACCCCTCCCGCCCACTCCAAACCGCGCCGACCCCGGGCCCAGCCAGCAGGACAGCAGGCTCACTCCTCTGGCAGAAGACCTGGAACCGGACTTGAGCCAGATCAACCTGCCAGCCCCCCATTTACGGTGATCAGTATTATATTTCCCTGGGACGCTCATCCTTGACATCAGAATGCCTCCTTCCCGTTGTCAGGTGGCGCCAGCCATTGTGAGGGAATGCAGGGTCGTTCAGTGCACTTCTGCCTCCCTCACCTTCTAAGGCGGGCTCTCTGGGCACCACTCCTCTCTTTGAGGGGAAAACACAGGGGATCTTGGCTTACAGTTGATCCGTCAAATATTATATCTTTCCCCTTAACCTGATCCATGGTCTCTTCCCCCAAGACACTCATATGGGGTTTTCCAACAGAACCAACCGCCACCCCCTTCCTTTGGTCTAGGGCACAACCCACTGGAATGGCTGTGCAGGGTCTTCCAGCAGTGCCCTACCACTCCCTCTTCTGGTGGAAAGCTGGGTCCTGCCAGTGACTAGTCTGGCCTGTCTTTGCAGCCTCAGCCCTCTGGTTACCTGTCCTCAGAGTCCCAGGCCTTTCCTGCCTTCCCACCGTCTTCTTCAGTGGCGTCACTCAGGGGACTGGCCTGGGTTAGATGACCACATCCCCGTGTCCGTCAGATCTGTAGATCTCTGTGCTCTTGCCCTCCTCTCATCGGGCTCTGGTCCAGCAGCCCCCCTTCACGCAGCGTTACCCTCCTGCCTCCAATCCCCAAGTCCCACCTCCATCCCACTGGGCTTAGCTTAGCTACCAGTTGGGCCTTACCTTTGTTATTAGTTTTTAGGACTGTGGTAACAAATTACCACAAACTCGGTAGCTTAAAGCAACAGGAGTTTAGGGACTTCCCTAGTGGTCCAGGGATGAAGGCTCTGTGCTTCTAGTGCAGGGGACGCAGGTTCAGTCCCTGGTTGGGGAACTAAGATCCCACATGTTGCAGGGCGGCCAAAACAAACCAAAAAACCCCACAAAAACCCACAACTACACGAGTTGTGGAGGTCAGAGATCTGAAACTAGGGTGTTCACAGATCTCTCTCCCTCCACAGGCTCTAGGGGAGGACGCTTTCTTGCCTCTTCAGCTTCTGCAGCCTCAGGCATCCCTTAGCTTGTTGGCCACATGTCCCCAGCCTCTGCCTCCATCTTCCCATGGCCTTCTCTTCCTCCCTGTCTCTTGTGAAGAATCCTGTCATTGGATTTAGGGCTCACGCTAAATCAAGGATGATTTCACGTCAAGATCCTTGACTTAATTACATCAAAGACTCTTTGCAAATAAGCTCCCATAACTTCCTGGGTGAGGCAGCCCAGGAGTCCTTTGCCAATCCCGTGGGACATTAGGGGAAGCACAAGGGTGAGAGGAACAGTCCAGGAACCATCCTTCACAACGTGGCTTCTCTTCCAAGACTCACCTCTGAAGCGGGAGGGGTCTGGGCCCCACCAGTCAGCATTCTGTCTTTCAGGCTATTGCTGTTATTTAGTCCCTAAGTTGTATCCAACTCTTGCGACCCCATGGACTGTAGCCCACCAGGCTCCTCTGTCCATGGGCTTTTCCAGGCAAGAATACCGGAATGGGTTGCCATTTCCTTCTCCAGGGAATCCTCCTGACCCAGGGATCAAACCTGTGTCTCCTGCATTGGCAGGCGGATTCTTTACTACTGAGCCACCTGGGAAGCCCCTTTCAGGCTGTAGATGTTGCTTACTTAAAGGAGCCCTGGAGTGAGGAAGTCAGCTGAAGGATGTGTTTGAGAATCATGAGCTGATCTCCAAAACGGGTACAAGGCTTATTAAAATTAGGAGAGAAGCAAGAAGAAAGATGAGAGGGAGGTGGACTACTTGGGGAGGGGGCAGAGATCTCTACACAGTAGCGAAAGGAGGGGGTGTAATTCTCTATCAGAACAGCCCCCCATTACACTCAGGATCTTAGCATTTGCCGAATGAGGTGAGACCCATTCCATATCTGTTTCCCAGCAGCTGTAGGTGGAGTGGGAGGGGCCAGCTTTCTCTCCCTTTCTCCCTCACCTCCCTTCCCCAGGGGAGTGAAAACCATATGGACACAAGACCTACCCAGATAGAAAACCAAGAAACTGGGGTTTTGAGGCAGCATCTTAATTCCTTCTAGAAGATCCTCCACTGATATAGAGGGAGCTGAGGAGGTGGGCCCAGGTAGGGATACTTTTAAAATTGGAAGTGACTTGAGTAGGTTTAATGATGATGGCAAGAGACAAAGCTGCCACAGGATGATGGAGTGGTTGATGGAGCCAGGTGAGCCAGCTCAGTACCTGTTTCCATGATTACCTCTGGTGGGGGTGGGTCCACTCTGGCGCTGATGCATCTCTGGATCAGGGTTTCTGGAGGCCAGGGACTTTAACTGCCCCCCACATCACGTCAGTGTCAATGACATCAATGTCAGTGACCTCTCGTCAGTTAGATGCGGTCATTATCAGAGTGGTGGTGGTGGTGGTTTAGTTGCTAAGTCATGTCCGACTCTTGCAACCCCATGGGCTGTAGCCTACTAGGCTCCTCTCTTCATGGGATTCTCTAGGCAAGAATACTGGAGTGGGTTGGCATTTCCTTCTCCAGGAGATCTTCCTGACCCAGGAATCGAATCCGGGTCTCGTGCATTGCAGGCAGATTCTTTACCAACTGAGCTACAAGGGAAGCCTCTGGTGGAGTTAATTACTGAATTCCAGTTAGGCGCGGGACACTGTTCTAAGTGCTTCATATAGTTGGCATAACGTTATTTTCTTTGTTTCCTTGATGAGGAAACTGAGGCACAGAGAGGGAAAGTCACCTACCCAGGGTCACACAGGAGGGGAAGAAGCAGACGTGGGATGAGAAGACGGGCAGTCTGGGTTGGAGCTCCTAACCCCTGTGCTGCCCTGACCCTGACATAGTGCTGCTCTCGCATCTCGGACTCAGAACTCAGCCCTGACACATCCTCACGTGCAGCGAGTGAGACTTTGTGGGATGTAGCTGCTTCACCCGCTGCGTGCGGGTGGGGTCAGCGCATGTGAGGGGAAAGAATCCCCCCCAAAACGCACAAGACCAGAGGATGGCTCATCGCTCTGGTTTCCTGCTAGCTAAAATTTTGTATCTATTTGTGACTTGGGAAAAGGGGTTAGAATAAATTTGTAATTCAAATTGGCTGTCTTCAAGTTGGTGTATTTTTTCCCCACATGTAAAAATCCCTGTTAACATTAGAAAAACTGTCCTTCGTTTATTCTTTCATTCGAAGAACTGTCACCAGGGGAACTGCCTGGTGGTCCAGTGGTGCGGACTGTACGCATCCGCTGCACAGGGCGGGAGCCTGATCCCGGGTGTTGCCGCGCCTGACCGACCAACCAACCAACTGTCACCAAGGTGCCCACCACGTTCCTCACCGTGCTCTGTGCAGAGCTGGTGACCCAGCTGTGAAGGAGACAGCCCCAACCCTACCCGCAGGGGGCTTACAGTCCAGTGTTATCTGCCCTGTGGTTATTTGGGAAGGAGGGACTCCTCCTGAGGAGGGCTGTAAGCCATCAGAAGCAAATTCAACAGTGGCTCACAGAAGCCTCATCCGGTGTCCTGAGGACTCTGCCTCTGTCATCTCCTGGCAGGCCCTGTTGGCCCCCATGTTGTTTTCGCCATTGGGCAGGCCCTTGCCTGGGGAGAGCCACCCCAGGAGAAAATGGACTTCCTAAAGCCCCCACCTGACCCACTGGCCCATTGCTGAGCTGGCCACTGTGATGCTGTGGGGCCAGGCTGGGGTCCCCCAGCCTCCGTAGGCAGAAGGAGAGGAGAAGCATGTCCAGAGGAGGGTGGAGAGGGCGCCATCTACCCGCTTACTGGACAAATGTTTACTGCGCTCCTGGCCCCATTCTATCTAGCAGCTGGGAGTCAACCTGGAACTAGACGAGGTTGCTGTTGCCACGGAGCCACCAGCTAGTGCAGGGACAGTAAAGGAAAAAAACTAGGATCTTCCCTGGTGGCTCAGTGGTAAAGAGTCCACCTTCCAATGCAGGGGATGTGGGTTCGATCCCTGGGGGTCGGGTGGGGACTGAGATCCCACGTGTCTTGGGGCTGTTAAGCCCTCGAGCCACGACTCCTGAGCCCATGTGCCACAGCTAGAAAGCCGTGCACCGCAACGAAGGCCCAGCGCAGCCAAAAACAGGAAGGAGGAAAGAAGAAAAACTGATCCGGGCCTGGGTGATGAGGGCTGAGAAGAAAGAGCTCAGGAGTAGTGGAGATGGGGAAATAGATCAGCTGGTCAGGGAGGCGATGCGAGGAGCCCCGTTGGCAGCCTCCAGAGTGAGAAAGGGCTAGCAGGCCCTGCAACGGTGTGGGGTCTGCCTCTTCCTGGACCTGCAAGAGGCTCTGCTATGAGAACAGGGCTGGGGTCAGCAGACTAAGGGCCTGGCGCTGCCTGTCTTTGGGAATAAAGATTTATTGGAATCCAGCCACACTCATTTGTTTATGTCTTTTTATGGCTGCTTTTGCATGGCAATGACAGAGTTGAGTCATTTGTGAAAAATACCATTTTGCTTTCAAAGATGCAAATATTTACTATTTGGCCCGTTACATAAAAAGAGTTTACTGACCCCTGGAACAGAGTAAGCAAGGGAAGAAGGATGGGCAAAGGGCTCAAGAGGACAAAGGCTGGCCCCCTTGCCTCAGTTGGCACAACTCTGGAGGGGCCAGCCAGCTCCCACACGTCCGTTAGGTCAGCTCTTATGCCCCCCTGCCTGGTCCTGCTTCCGTCACTCCTCCAGTCCCCACCTGCGGGAGCTACTTCCTAGAGACGCTGCAATAACCCTGCCGTTCTCAGATTGCAGAGTCTCCATCTCAATCTACAAGGTGAAATAAGACCTATATTTTGTATAATCCACCATATATATGTATAATAATTCACAACTCACCCTCCATGTTGGATATACATTGTGTAATTCCTATATTATGTGACATAGTATATAATGGAATATAAAAACATTTTATGTAATATGTCATATAAGATATGTTGTGTGTGTTGTGTGTGTGTAAATTTATCATTGCAATGAACATTTCAGTAATTTACCCTTAATATGTGCCGTGTAGTCTGATATCTCCCGTTTCATTGTGTTGCATTTAGAAAAACTACAGATAAATATGTATCATATACCTAATATGTATCATAAACATAAAATCCATCATATCATAGAACATATGTATGTTACTATCATGTGTTATATAAGGTGGAGTGCTGAAGAATTAACGCTTTTGAACTGTGGTGCTGGAGAAGATTCCTGAGAGTCCCTTGGACAGCAAGGAGATCAAACCAGTGAATCTTAAGGGAAATTAACCTTGAATATCATTGAAAGGACTGACGCTTAAGCTGAAACTCCAGTATTTTGGTCATCTGATGGGAACAGCTGACTCATTGGAAAAGTCCCTGATGCTGGGAAAGATTGAGGGCAGAAAGAGAAGAGGGCGTCAAAGGATGAGATGGCTGGATGGCATCTCCGAAGCAATGGACGTGAAGCTTGAGCAAACTTTGAGAGATGGTGATGGACAGGGAGGCCTGGCATGCTGCAGTCCATGGGGTCGCAAAGAGTTGGACGTGACTGGGTGATGGAATGACAACAATGTTAATGTCATACATATCTTGTTAGAACAAAATTTTGCCAAACAATAATTGCCCTTACTGGTGTGTGATGAACCGTGTTACTTTCTATTCACTTTTTTTTTTTTTTTTTAAGGAAAGCATACACATAGGTATGAATTACACTAACCTCCGTAAAGCAGGCTGCCTTGGGCCATGGTGAAAACTTTGCCTTTTACTGTGGGGTGAGCAGGAACCAAGGGAGGGCTCTGAGTGGAGGAGGATGTGAGCTGGCTTAGTTTTAACAGGAGCCCTGTACACACTATGAGCGCGGGGCAAAACTGGGAGCTGCCAGCCCAGTGAAGAAGCTACTGGGAATGTCCAGGGAGTGGAGACAGTGGGGGTAGGGAGAAGTGGGATTCTGGGCAGATGAATATTTCAAAGGTAGAGCAGACAGAATGTGCTCAGGGATGGGAGATGGTGAGTCACTGATGGCTTCAAGGCTTTTGCTCTGTGTACCGAGAAGGGACACGTTGTTGCCGAGGGTCTGAGGCTGCAGGAGAACCAGTGTGAGTAGATATGGATAGCCTTCCCCTTCCCCTTCCCCACGGTCGTCTCAGATCTGGGTGCCCTCTGGCAGGCTTCGGTTATTTTGAATTGTAGCGGGTGGGGGCTGGTCCTGAGTTCTCTCCTCACACTGTGTAACTGACATTGTTTATCTCCAGCATGCCTCCATCAGGGGACCCTCCTGGGGTCCATTTGGGACACCCTGGAGGAAGGAGGCAACTGGAGGTGGTGGGCTTGGACTTGGGACCCTAGTCTTAGGGCTCTCCTCACCCCTGGAACAGCAGTGCTCAGGCCAGGCCCCCCAGAAGCGCCTCCACCAAGTCAGGGCTCATATGGACCTGGTTTGGGGGGTACATGAGCTCAGTGGGCTCTGTCTCTCTCAGGGGTCACATCCCTGTACCTCAATGTTTATATTTGGAAATTGTGCAGTGTCGTCCTAAAGTTCGGCCACTTCAGAGAGACCAAAGTTCCCTCCCTAAAAGGATTCTTGTTTCCAGTGGTGGTGGGGGGAACACATTGGCAAGAACCCTTTTGGGAGTGGTCTGGCCGTGACACGTCTACTAAAGATCTCCCTTCGTGGGCACGGGCGCTGTCCCCCTCTTCCCTCTTGTGACAGTCAGGGATCTGCCCACGCCTCTGTGGCCAGCATGAGCGTTTCCTCAGGAAGATGCCCAGAGCTGAAAGAAGCAAATACCCTTTAAGACATTTACGCTGGGCTGTGTGCTCAGTCACTCAGGCATGTCTGACTCTTTGCAACCCCATGGAATGTAGCCTGCCAGGCTCCCTTCTGCATGGAATTGTCCAGGCAAGAATACTGGAGTGGGTTGCCATGCCCTCCTCCAGGGGATTTTCCCAACCCAGGGATCGAACCCAGGTCTCCCACGTTGCTGGTGGATTCTTTACCAACAGAGCCAAAGACATTTATAGTTAATATAAAAATGCCTCGTAGGGACTTCCCTGGTGGCCCAGTAGTTAGCACTCTGCGCTTCCACTGCAGGGGACGTGGGTTTGATCCCTGTTTGGGAAACTTAAGATCCTGCCTGCTGCATGGCATGGCCGAAAAAAGAATGCCCCCTAAAGTCTCAGTGAAGTGTCGGAGGAACTGTCGACACTTGCAGGGATTAAACTAAAAAAATTTTCAACCCACACAAGTGCGCGGTGGAATTTCATTATTCTTTTAATTTGTACTGTCTTGTTTTAACCCATAGGATGAACATCTTCTCCGCCGCTTATTGGACATTTATACTGCTTTTAAAAGATGCCTGTTTTCATTGTCTGTGAATTAATGTTCATTTCTGGTGTGTTTTGTCCTGCTGAACTTTTTTCGTTTTAAAGTAACCAAATCTATGAGTCTTTTTCCTTTCAGGCACTAGTTTTGTTTGTTTGTTTCTGTGTTTATTTGAGAAGGGCTTCTCTACCCTAAGAATTTATATCTTCAACATCTCCCTTCTTCTCATATTTGTGTTAATGTTGCCTTTGTGCTTGTTGTTCACTGAACTTGTGTTGCGTTGCGTTTTGGTTTCTGATGAGTGTAAGGTTGGGTGCGGTCTGTGAGCCTCAGCTTCCAGATGTATGAGGGCTGGCGTCTCGGAGTGCGTGGAATGGCACACCTTTCCCTCCTCATCTGATCCTGGACAGCAGCGTCCGCTACGTTCCCAGACACAAGTACCTCCTTCTTGGTCCTGTTCTGTCGACCGTTTGTCCGTCCTGCACCAACACCAGGTCTTCTGAATGCCAAGAGCTTGAAAATATTTTTTGGTCTCTTCAAGGCAAACTGGTAGCCTCGTCCTTGTTTGCAGACTTATCTGAGTACCTCTGTTCCTTGATATACATTTTCCAGAATTAATAGACTTTATTTTTTGAGAGACTTTAGGCTTACAGAAGGGCTTCCCAGGTGGCTCAGTGGTAAAGAATCCGCTTGCCAATTCAGGAAACAAGGGTTCGATCCTTGGGTTGGGAAGATCCCCTGGAGGAAGGCATGGCAACCCACTCTAGTATTCTTGCCTGGAGAATCCCATGGACAGAGGAGCCTGATGGGCTATAGCTCATGGAGGTCACAGAAGAGTCAGACATGACCTGGTGACTAAACAACAAGAAGGCTTACAGGAAAATTGAGCAGAAAGTACAGAAAGGGCTTCACTGGTGGCGCAGTGGTTAGGAATCTGGGTTGTAACTCAGGATGCGAGGGTCAAGGATCTGACTTGGCTGGTGGTGATAAGCCCCACACCACAACTAGAGAGAAGCCTGCCCGCCATAGTGAAGAGCCCACATGATGCAACTGAGACCCTTCACAGCCAAATACATAAATACAAGGTATTTTTAAAAATATGGAGAATTGCCACGTATCCTCTCCCCCCATACACACGTATAATTGCCCCTATTAACATCTTGTTTTAGTATATTTGTTACAATTGAGGGATCAATATTGATATATTACCAAAGTCCATGGTTTACATTAGGGTTCACTCTTGGTATTGTATATTCTATGGGTTTGGACAAATTTATAATGACATCCACTGTTATAAAATGCAGAATGGTTTCACTGCCCTAAAATTCCCCCCTGTGCTCCACTTATCCATTGGTCCCTCTCCTACCCTGACCCCCTGCAGCACTGATCTTTTTACTGTCTCCACAGTCTTGTGTGATATGAGACCTCTGTCACCCACCAACACTCCTGCATTTACTGAGTCAGTGAATCCATCAGTTTCACAACGTACCTGGGCTAACCCCAGCCAACCTGTAGCCTCCAGGCCCTCCCACCCTACAGTGGACAAGTGGTGGCCCCCAAAGAGCCTCGGACCCAGTCCCTGCATTCCACGAATGTGATCTCATCCCATAAAAATGTTTGCAGACATGATCAAATTAAAGATACAGTGAGAAAGAGATTTTACAGTGTGCTCATAAGAGACAGTCAGAGGGAGGTTGCACACCCAGAGAAGAAGGAGATGTGAAGATGGAGCCAGAGACTGAGGGATGCAGGCCCCAGCCAAGGAATGAAGCGGTCAGCAGAAGCTGGAAGAGGCAGGGGATAGATTCTCCCCTTTGGCCAGCCGCACAGCAGTGTTCTGGGCTTTCCAGGCGACTCTGGGAAAGAACCTGCCTGCCAGTGTGGGTTTGATCCCTGGGTTGAGAAGATCCCCTGGAGAAGGAAGTGGCAACCCACCTCAGTATTCTTGCCTGGGAAATCCCATGGACGGAGGAGCCTGGCGGGCTACAGTCCATGGGGTCTCAAAAGAGTCGGACATGACTTAGTGATTAAGTGACTGAACAACATTAAATCTGAAAGACATCTGAAAACGCTCCTTCACCTAGCTGAATTTTCTCATGTACATGTCACAAAATATTTATCATATAAACTCTTTCTCCTTGAATTCAGCATCTCTTTAACACAGAATAAAAATTCGACTGCGGGGAATTCCCTGGCTGTCCAGTGGTTAGGACTCTACGCTTCCACTGCAGGGTGCATGGGTTCAACCTCCGGTCGCGGAACTAAGATTTCAGAAGCTGTCTGGCAGGGCCGATAAGTAACTAAATAAATAAATAAAAAGGTTCTTACTGAACCAATTAAAAAATGATTACTATAATTTTCATTAGGGTTGACAAGGCACATGAAAGCCCTTCCGTATTTATCAAGGGTCATACCAAAGGTTTCTGATTGGGTCTTCCATGAACAATTGTCACGGTCTTTGAGCTGAAAATGAAGTGAAGTAAAGTTGCTCAGTTGTGTCCAACTCTGCGACCCTATGGACTGTAGCCCACCAGGCTCCTCAGTCCTTGGGATTCTCCAGGCAAGAATACCGGAGTGGGTTGCTATTTCCTTCTCCAAGGGATCTTCCCAACGCAGGGATCGAACCCTGGTCTCCCGCACTGTAGGCAGACGCTTTACCGTCTGAGCTACCAGGGAAGCCTAGGGAGCTGAAAATATTTAAGTTGATATATTTAACATGAACTTTTAAAAAAAACAGTCGGGATTTTACTGTTTGTTAACACTGGGCTATTTTATAGTTAACATCTGGAGAGCTGATCTCAAAGCATGATGTGGCGGTAGCGGCATGGACATTGTGCTGTGAGGCAAGAGACACATTCTGACCCTAGCCCTTTCCCTGTGTGGCCCAGAGAAGGTCATTCTCAGAACCCCAGTTTCCTCATTTATTTTAATGGAGATGCAGACTTGAAGAACAGGTGATAGACGACCAGGACATTGAACAAGCGGGCCTCAGGGCATGATGAACACAAACAAAAAGAGGACAGATTCTCCCCTCAGGCTCTGAGAGTGAGCGGGGCCCACTCACAGCTTGGTTTTGGGGCTGGTGATGCCGACTCTGCACCTCTGTCCCTCAGAACTGTGAGAGAGTAAGTCTCTGGGTGGTGGTTGCTTTGCTTCGTTTTCTTCTGTTGTTCTAAGCCATCCTGTTCATAGGAATGTGTTACGGGAGCCGCAGGAAGTTAATCCACTCCCACAGTCTGTCTGATGGCTCATCCCCAGTAACCCTGGCCTCTCAGTTAAAGACAGGACAAGCCTACTTCATTTTGCTGGGGGTGTGGAGGGCCTGGGTTTTCCAGAGACTTCTCGTGGCTTTCCTCTGTGTTGCTGGAGAGAAGGTAATTCCTCAACTGGACACGGGTATTTTCATAGCATGTTTAGTAGTCTATGGTGAAAGAGTAGTCATGTCACATTTTATTGAGCAGTTAATTTTTTCCAGATTTTCGAAACTCTGTTTCTAACCTTGGGCCATTTTTTTCCCATTACATGTTTCCCTTTTCTTTCTTTTTTTTTTTTCAGCTGCGCTAAGTTTTCACTGTGAAATGTGAGCTTTCTCTAGTTGTAGCCCAAGGGCTTAGTGACTCCACGGCCTGTGGAATCTTCTCCAACCAGGGATCGATCCCGTGTCCCCTGCATTGCAAGGCAGATTCCCAACCACTAGACCACCAGGGAAGTTCCTCTGATTGTGTTTTTTTTTCTTCTTTAATTTAATGTTTTTTAATTGGAGGATAATTGCTTTACAATGTTGTGTTAGTTTCTGCTATACAGCATAATGAATTAGCTGTAAGTATACATATATCCCCTCCCTCTTGAGCCTCCCTCCCATCCCACCCACCATCCCATCCCTCTAGGTCATCGCAGGGTACCAGGCTGAGCTCCTTGTGTTATTATTGTGGTTTTAATTTGTCTTTCTCTGACGGTATATGATGTTGAGCATCTTTATATGTGTTTATTGGCCATGCTCATCATCTTCTTTGGCAAAGATAATAATTGCATCTGTTAATACCTTTATTCAATAATAATTAGATCTGTTCAAGTCATCAGCCAGTCATATTAGTTTCCTGTGGTTGTTGTAACAAATTACCGCAAACTTGGTGGCTTGAAAGAATACACATTTAGACCTAACAAAACAGAAAGAGACTCAGACTTAAAAAACACACTTATGGTTGTTCGGGGACAGTTAGGGACTTTGGGGTGGTCATGTACACATGGCTATATTCAAAATGGATAACCAACAAGGACCTGTTGTATGGCACATGGAATTCTGCTCAAAGTTGTGTGCCAGCCTGGATGGGCAAGGGGCTTGGGGGAGAATGGATACATGTATGTGTATGGCTGACTCTGTTTTCTGTCCACCTGAAACTACCACAACATTGTTCATCGGCTGTACCCTAATACAAAAAGTTCAAAACAGAAGTACACATTTATTCTCTTAACAATTCCCGAGGCCAGAAAACAGATCAGTATCACTGGGCTGGAATGTTGGCAGGACTATGCTCCCTCCAAAGGCTTGAGGGGAGAGCAGGTTCCCATTCCTCTCCTCTCCCAGCTTCTGGTGGCTCTAGGCTTTCCTTGCCTCATAGCAGCGTCAATCCACTGTCTCCCTCCTTCTTCACATAGCCCCCTCCCCTGTATGTCTGTGTTTTCTTCTCCTCTTCCCTCTCATATAAGGACACTTGTCACTGGATCTAGGGCTCACCTGGGTAAGCTAAGATGACACCACCTCAAAATTCTTAACCTTAATCACATCTGCAAAGATCCTTTTGCCAAATAAGGCAACAGTCACATGTTCTAGGGACTTGGGTGTGTTCATCCCTTCCTCCTACTCCAGTGACCAAATCTCCCCCTGCCTCCCTCACACAGGGACCCTTTGGGTTGCGTTTAGGGCCCACTTGGATAATCTTGGATCATTCCCCATCTCAAATCCTTAACTCCATCACATCTGCAAAGTCCTTTTTGCCACATAAAGTAAGATTCACGAGATCCGGGGATCGGGACCCACTATTTAATATACCACACCCCCCCTTTTTAGGCTGTTCTGTTTTCTAAGTGCTCTACACAGAATTTGCATACTGCCCCTTCATTTGAGATGGGGACATTAAACAAAATAATTCATGTGTTTGTTTATGGCTGTGCTGGGTCTTCATTGCTGCCAGGACCTTTTCTCTAGTTGCGTGGAGCCGGGGCTCCCTAACTGCAGCGTGTGGCTTCTCACTGTGGTGGCTTCTCTTGTCGCGGAGCTCAGGCTTTAGGTGTGTGGGCTTCGGAGTTCTAGAGCACAGGCGCAGTGGTTGTGCACAGGGTTAGTTACTCCCAGATGTATGGGATCTTCTGAACCAGGGATCGAACCCGTGTCTCCTGCACTGGCAGGAGGATTCTTTACCACTGAGCCACCAGGGAAGCCCGAGATGGGGGTACTTTTTGGCAAACCTCTTGTTAGAGCCTTGGAGTGAGAAGGCTGAAATGAGGCTGTGGTCTGTGCTTCCCAGATGATCACTAGGGGGCCCAGCATATTTATTTTCAGCTGTTTTTTGGACCTTTCAATTCTGTGAGAAATGCCTGCGTTGGAAAATTGCCTGGCGGTCCAGTACTTAGAACCCCGTACTCTCACTGCCGAGGGCCTCAGTTCAATCCCTGGTCAAGATCCCATAAGCCACATGGGCACAGCTCCCCGCTCCCCACCCTCAAAAGAATGTTTGCTTTGCTCATCCTTGGTGCTTGTTTGTGAGGTCTTCTGTCCTTTTACAAAAGTTTTTCAACTTTAATAAACAGGTTTTCCCATCTTTTCCTTTATGGCTCTTACTTTTCCTCCCTTGTCCGGGAAGAGCGTCTTTGCCCCAGGTTAGAAGCATCCCCACCCTAAGGGTGCAGAATGGTAATAACCTGCATTTTACAGAGAAGGAGACTAAGACACAGAACAGCATAATCTCTTCCAGTTCCCATTTCTTAGGTTCCAGGCACCGCGAGAAGGATTTTACAAGAGTCATACTGAATCCCTGAATCTCCGTGTCATGGGTCCTCCAAACCACCCTCAGACCTGATGATTTATCTGCTAAGGACTTCGAACAGCCAACCCAGCCTTTCAGTGAAAGGATACAGATTCTTATCAACAAAGGGAAAACATAAATGGGGTGAAGTCCAGGTGCAAAGAGAACAGCTTGTGCAGAGGCCCAAAGATGAGAGTGAGAAGGGATGACTCCGTGGCTTAGTCATGGAGCTTAGTGGGCAGGGCGAGAGGCGGGAGACCAGATCACACAAGGCTTGGGGCCACGGAAAGGAGGGTATGGCTTTTCGTGACTTGCGAGCTGAGGGCACTGGGTGGTCTGGAGTTGAAGGTGTCAGTACAGAAAGGAATTTCACTCCAATCACGTTATTTCCCAATCATATTTAGGAGACAACAGAGTTCATTATAGAAACAGCAGTGAAAACTGAAAAACAATGAAATGAAAAAAATCATCTGCAATCCCACTACCCAGAGATGATCATTGTTAACTTTTAGCTGTATTTCATGATCCTAAATGCACACACGTGCGTGTATGTGAACAGAAAAAAGTTACGCATTGTGTATATATTGGTGCGTGCTAAGTCTCTTCAGTCGTGTCCGACTGTGTGACGCTATGGACTATAGCCCACCAGGCTCCTCTGTCCCTGGATTCTCCAGGCAGGAATCCTGGAGTGGTTGCCATGCCTTCCTCCAGGGGATCTTCCCCACCCAGGGATCGAACCCCTGTCTCTCAGGTCTGCTGCATTGGTGGGCAGGTTCTTCACCACGCGCGCCACCTGGGAAGCCCCATGTATATTGGTAGATATGCACATATGTATTAATATGAAGTGGGAATCATTCTATAAAATGCTCCAAGGAGTCTTGGAGGAGCAGGCGTCAGGTCGCCTGGGCCAGGTGAGGGTGGATGGACCTGTGAGCCTCTGTTAGGCACTAGCAGCAGTGTGGGAGGGAAGGATGATCTAGTAAAGAGCGCAGCTTGCGCAAGTATCTGGTGGCTGCAGGGAGTGGTGGGAGTGGTGGAGCAGGGTGAGGGCAAGATGAGCTTGGGCTGGCAGATTTGTGCAGGACCTCAGGGGCCCCGGAGAGCTCCTGGGAACTGCGAGTGTTTCCTGCGCGTTTGTTCGTTGGTTTTGTTTATTCATGCCCGTGCAGGACCGAAGTGTGGGCTGGTATGGTGAGGGATCCGGCAGGGGGCTAAGGTCCCCGGGGACCGGACACTGTCCGGAGATGTCAGACGGGCACCAGGAGGACTTCCCTGGTGCTCCAGTGGTTAAGAACCCACTTGCCAGTGCAGGGGACACGGGTTTGATGCCTAGTCCGGGCACTAAGATCTCACATGCTTCGGAGCAACTGTGTACTTGCACCACAACTACTGAGCCCACGTGCCTAGAGCCCATGTCCTGAAACAAGAGAAGCCACCGCAGTGAGAGGCTTGCGCACGGCAGCTG
Source organism: Capra hircus (assembly GCF_001704415.2). Lineage (NCBI taxonomy): Eukaryota > Metazoa > Chordata > Mammalia > Artiodactyla > Bovidae > Capra > Capra hircus. The sequence continues at coordinate 54,190,713 of NC_030825.1, read as the reverse complement.
GAGAAAGACTGCTGTAGCAGTGAAGACCCGGCACTAAGAAAGAAACAAGTGCACGCATGCTAAGTCTCTTCAGTCGTGTCCGACTCTGCAATCCCATGGGCTGTAGCCCTCCAGGCTGCCCATTGGATTCTCCAGGCACGAATACTGGACTGGGTTGCCATTTCCTTCTCCAAAATAAATAAATAAATATTTGTTAATGTCTAAAAAAAAGATGGGGGGGGAGCCACAGAAGCAGGACCCAGATGGGCAGACTTAAGAGCTTGCAGCCCAGCCACAGAGGGGCCTGGGGAGACAGGCCCCACCTCCACCTTCTCCTGTCCCTGCCTTTTTAAAATTTTTTATTTTAAAGCTTTTTTGATGTGGACCATTTTTAAAGTTTTGTTACAATATTGCTTCTATTTTATGTTTTGATTTTTCAGCCCAAGGCACGTGAGTCCATCTTAGCTCCCTGGCCAGGGATTCAACCCACCCGCCCCCTCCGCACTGGAAGGCAAAGTCTTAGCCACTGGCCCACCAGGGAGGTCCCTATCCCCTCCTCTCTTGAGGGCTCTGCCCAAAGTCAGTATCCACCAGAAGCAGAGGAGAGGCACTGAGCTTCCAGGAGCAGAGAAGGGAAGCCAAAAGTGGGGAGAGGGTGTCTGGGGGTGAAGGGAAGTATGGTGGCCCCATCATTCCCCAACTTTCCAGGTGAGCAGAGACCAAGACCACTGATATCAACGGCTCATCTGAGCTGTCCACTCAGGGGCGGACCCTCACCCATCATGTTTTGCTGTATATTTGAGCCCAGCCTCTGTGCCATCAGTTACCTGGTGTGATCTTGCAGAGTGAGCCTTAAGGTCCTGGGCGTGGTGAGTCACACTCAAAGCATGGAGTTGGTTCCAAGGTTTTTGCCTTCCTCCCCAAGTGTGACTCAGAAGGCAGGTGGACAGGCTGCCCTGCAACACAGAATACTACCCGTGACTTCGGGTTAGTGCCCGATTCCCGGGGGACCTCCTCTCACAGGGCCGGTGGGGCTCATGTCCCTGGGAGAAGTTCACTTGGATCCATAGAGGTTCCAATCCCAAGAAGGGAGATTGCTCTTGTTGTTCCTATTCTGTAACACCTGTTCATGAAATGTAATCAGCCAGAAGGAGAAGAACGTCCTGCATTTCTAACCAGTTAATACAACGATTTGCTTTTCATCAAAGCCAGATCAGAATGTGTGCCCATCAGTATCAGGCTTGTTCTGTCAAGGACATGTTTGCTTGAGAATGCACACAGATCTAATCATTAGTCTTTGTTTTATTGTCTAATACACGGAGAAGAGAAAAATAAACACCCAGGTCACCACCAGCCCAGTTCAGAGACAGGGCCGCCTGGGACCTTGGAAATGTCTGTGGGACCCTTGAGGCAGCAGGCCCCACTGCATGTAGTGGCTCTTGGGTGATTTCCACCTGGTGGCGACCTCCAAAAACCAGGAGCCCCCACCCCTGCCTATGTTTGGAGTCGGCCATGCTTGTGAGACACCCAGGGGACTTCCCGTCACACACACACACACACACACACACACACACACACACACACACACACACACACGGGGATCTGGGACCTGGGACGGAGAGGGGCTCAGAGGAGGGCAGAACGCAAGAGGGACTGCCCCGATGTCACTTCCAACGACTTTGGGAGGCGCCGCCCCCGACTCTGTTTGGAAGAGAAGTTCATGCCCTTACCCTGATGACAGGTAGACTGGGCCCAGAGAGGGCAGAACACTTGTCTGAGGTCACACAGCAGGGAGCTGGAACACAACTAACTTCTTGGCACAGACCCCTTGTCTGGTAGCAGACAACCCCTTGGAGGAGGGCAGAGCTCCCAGGAAGGAAGGAGAGAGAAAAGAGTCTCTGACTCCCAGAGCAGAGAGGCTACCAGCGGGGTCAGGACCTACCTAGAGCTTTCTGGGTGTACATCCTGCAGTCTTCCGCCTCTGACTTTTCCGGGTCCATGGGGATGACCAGGAACTTCCCCCAGGTTTGGCAGCACCTCTGCGTGGGGCGGTGGAAAGGGTAGAAGCCTCTGCAGCAGCTCCACTTCTGGTCCTTGGGGTCCAGCGCCAGGCTGCCGCAGAGCCGCCAGCGCTCCTTTCTCAGGACCAGCACCTCGCCTGCGGGCCAGACTCGGCTCAGTGGCAGGGCCTGGGCGCAGGGGCCCTGCCCTCACATCCATTCATTTCTCGGGGTGGGGGATGTTTTTTGTCTTTTGTGTGGTTTTTTGGCTTGCTCTCGAGATGTTGCCAGTGAAAGCACGGAGTCCTAACTACTGGACCACCAAGGAGTTCCCTCTTCCCTTGTGTTTTTTTCTTGAATACCTTTATTAAGATAGAATCCAGCAGACTTCACTGGTGGTCCAGTTGCTAGGACTCCGAGGTCCCGGTGTAGGGGACCCAGGTTTGATCCTTGGTCAGGGGACTACTGGGGCTTCTCCAGTGGCTCAGCAGTAAAAGAACCTGCCTGCAATGCAGGAGACTTGGAGACGCAGGTTCGATCCCTGGATCGGGAGGATCCCCTGGAGAAGGAAATGGCAACCCTCTGCAACAATCTGGCCTGGAAAATCCCATGGACAGAGGAGCCTGGCAGGCTACAGTCCATGGGGTCACAAAGAGTCAGACACAACTAAGCGACTAAACAACAACAACAGGGAACTAGATCCCACATGCCACAGCTAACCCATTCTGCACGCTACAGCAGCAGATCCCATGTGCCACAGCTAGGACCCGGCACAGCCAAATACATTCAGTTCAGTCAGTTCAGTTCAGTCGCTCAGTCGTGTCCTTCTCTTTGCGGCCCCATGAATCGTACATTAGTAAGTACTAAAAAAGAGAGACACTGACAACAGCAACAACAAAGAGATAGAATTCAGGGACTTCTCTGGTGGTTCAGTGGCTGAGACTCCAAGCTCCAAGTGCAGGGAGCTGGGGTTCGATCCCTGATCAGGGAACTAAATCCCACAGGCTGCAACTGAGTTTAAGTGGCCATAACTAAAAAAGATCCCACATACTCGAACTAAAAGATCCCCCATGCACAATGTTTGACAATGAATATCCCACTTACAGCAACTAAGAACCGGCAGAGCCAAATAGATAAATAAATAAAAATTTTTTTTAAAGGTAGAATTCACATATCGTTCAATTCATCCATTTCAAGCATACATGGTTTTTAGTATATTTTCAGAGTTGTGCAGTCACTACCACAATTGATTTTAGAAGATGTTCAGTCACCCTAAAGGAAACCCCGTGTCCATCAGCAGCCGCTCCTCTCTTCCGCCCACTTCCCCACACGCCCCAGCCTCGGGCAACCACCACCAGTCTACTGGCTGTCTATTCTGGACACTGCCCCATTTTTCATTTCCGCCAGCAGTATATGAGTGCTGCTTTCCCCACATCCTTGCCGGTCCATCATGTCTGAGTCTCTGATTATAGCCATTCCTTTGTGGGTGGGAAGTGGTGTCTCCTTGTGGTTTTGATCTGTGTTTCCCTGCATCCATTTATCCCTTATCCAGCACTGAGGTCCAATGTCCAGGTCACCTCTGTCCCCAGAGCACACGTGCCCCCTTTCCTCTCGCTTCCTCCTTATCTGCCTTCCTCCTGGCCCGGGGGCATGGCTTCTGTGCTGAGTTCTCTGGCCTTCAGTGGGCAGAGTTACAGCCACTCACCTTGGGTGCCCCGTCACAGCAAAAGAAGTGCATACAGCCAGTGGTCATTAAAAAAAGTACTGATCAGCCTCTCTCAGTTTCCAGAAAGAGAATGGGACAGTGAGGAGGACTTCCCTGGCAGTCCAGTGACTTAAGACTCCATGCTCACAGTGCAGGGGGCCTGGGTGGGTTTGATCCCTGGTCAGGGAGCTAGATCCCATGTGCAGTGACTAAGACCCAGCGCAAATGAAAAACCAAGTTTTTTTTTTTATAAGTAGAGGAAAGAGGACTTGCCGGGTCAAGATTTAAGCCCTTATTTTTCCTCTCACCTCAAGCAATTAACTTCACCCCTCTGAGCCACACTTTCCCCATCCCTAAAATGGGATTGTCTGCTTCCTGGGGGTGTCACCAGAGTGAAAGTGGCTGTCGGGCAGTGATGATAGAGAAGCTTCCCCAGCTGAGTTCCTTGTAGAAAGGGACTTTTGACCATGACTCATCTGGGCTTCCGAGGTAGGACATTGGTAAAGAACCAGCCCGCCAGTGTAAGAGATTAAAGAGAGAAGAGTTCCATCCCTGGGTTGGGAAGATGCCCTGGAGGAGGGCACGGCAACCCGCTCCAGTATTCTTGCCTGGAGAATCCCATGGACAGAGGAGCCTGGCGGGCTACAGTCCAGGGGGTTGCAAAGAGTAGGACACGACTGAGCACAGCACGGTTATAATTACTTGACTCAGCTGACCCCTCCCCATCTCCCTCCAAGCCCCATTTCTCCTCCCTCCTGGGAAGACCCCCTGCCCCCCAGCACAGGGGGCTGGCAGAGGGGATCCTCCCAGAGGCAACCCCAGAACCCGAGGGTGGAAAGTGGGTCATAATTTCGTGCTCAGGCTGGCATTTCAGCTGAGCAGAAGCACCGAGGTGGAAGCTGGGCCCCTCCCCACTGCCCGGCCACCCCAGAGGAGCTGGGCTTCCCTGCCACCACAGCACCCCTGCTCACCTTTGGAGGCATGGGGCCAGCCTTGCAGGCATGGGAACAGCAGGAGGAAGAGAGCTGCAGGAGAGAGAGACGTGAGGGCCGGGGTCAGCCGGGGAGCTGGGCTGGCGGAGGAGGGTGGGGAGAGGCCTGTACCTGAGAAGATGAGCAGTCGGGACCCTCTGCCAGCTCTGGCCCTGGGCCCCGGCCTGCCTCTGACTCCTGTCGGCTGCCACATGTCACGGAGGCCAGCAGGACCCGGGGAAGAGTCAGTCACCAGTGATGACAATGTATCAAGTAAATTCCTTTAGTGTTAATAATAAAGAATATATGCAGATATATGCATATATCTGCAGTTTTCGAAACTCCTAACAGCATTTCAGAATCATCCATAAATTCCTAAAGGATGGGTGTGTGTTTGTTATGCTCATGAGATGACTCAAACCAGGCTAGGCCAGTCACCAGAAAGACCTATGAATAAGCTATAGATAGAAGATTTACCCAAGTAAGATGGTAGGTGTTGCAAGAGGACATCAGCGGGCAGGCACACTGAAACCATGCTCACAGAAAACTAGTCAATCTAATCACATTAGGACCACAGCCTTGTCTAACTCAATGAAACTAAGCCATGCCCGCGGGGCAACCCAAGACGGGCGGGTCATGGTGGAGAGGTCTGGCACAACATGGTCCACTGAAGAAAAGAATGGCAAACCACTTCTGTATTCTTGCCTTGAGAACCCTATGAACAGTATGAAAAGGCAAAATGATAGGATACTGAAAGAGGAACGCCCCAGGTCAGTAGGTGCCCAATATGCTACTGGAGATCAGTGGAGAAATAACTCCAGAAAGAATGAAGGGATAGAACCAAAGCAAAAACAATACCCAGCTGTGGATGTGACTGGTGATAGAAGCAAGGTCCAATGTTGTAAAGAGCAATATTGCATAGGAACCTGGAATGTCAGGTCCATGAATCAAGGCAAATTGGAAGTGGTCAAACAAGAGATGGCAAGAGTGAACGTCGACATTCTAGGAATCAGCAAACTAAAACGGACTGGAATGGGTGAATTTAACTCAGATGACCATTATATCTACTACTGCAGGCAAGGCAAGAATCCCTCAGAAGAAATGGAGTAGCCATCATGGTCAACAAAAGAGTCCAAAATGCAGTACTTGGATGCAATCTCAAAAATGACAGAATGATCTCTGTTCATTTCAAAGGCAAACCATTCAATATCACGGTAATCCAAGTCTATGCCCCAACCAGTAACACTGAAGAAGCTCAAGTTGAATGGTTCTATTAAGACCTACAAGACCTTTTAGAACTAACACCTAAAAAAGATGTCCTTTTCATTATAGGGGACTGGAATGCAAAAGTAGGAAGTCAAGAAACACCTGGAGTAACAGACAAATTTGGCCTTGGAATGCGGAATGAAGCAGGGCAAAGACTAATAGAGTTTTGCCAAGAAAATGCACTGGTCATAGCAAACACCCTCTTCCAACAACACAAGAGAAGACTCTACACATGGACATCACCAGGTGGTCAACACTGAAATTAGATTGATATATTCTTTGCAGCCAAAGATGGAGAAGCTCTATACAGTCAACAAAAATGAGACCAGGAGCTGACTGTGGCTCAGATCATGAACTCCTTATTACCAAATTCAGACTCAAATTGAAGAAAGTAGGGAAAACCGCTAGACCATTCAGGTATGACCTAAATCAAATCCCTTATGATTATACAGTGGAAGTGAGAAATAGATTTAAGGGCCTAGATCTGATAGAGTGCCTGATGAACTATGGAATGAGATTCGTGACATTGTACAGGAGATAGGGATCAAGACCATCCCCATGGAAAAGAAATGCAAAAAAGCAAAATGGCTGTCTGGGGAGGCCTTACAAATAGCTGTGAAAAGAAGAGAAGCGAAAAGCAAAGGAGAAAAGGAAAGATATAAGCATCTGAATGCAGAGTTCCAAAGAATAGCAAGAAGAGATAAGAAAGCCTTCTTCAGCGATCAATGCAAAGAAATAGAGGAAAACAACAAAATGGGAAAGACTAGAGATCTGTCTCTTCAAGAAAATGAGAGATACCAAGGGAACATTTCATGCAAAGATGGGCTTGATAAAGGACAGAAATGGTATGGACCTAACAGAAGCAGAAGATATTAAGAAGAGGTGGCAAGAATACACAGAAGAACTGTACAAAAAAAGATCTTCATGACCCAGATAATCATGATGGTGTGATCACTCATCTAGAGCCAGATATCCTGGAATGTGAAGTCAAGTGGGCCTTAGAAAGCATCACTACGAACAAAGCTAGTAGGGGTGATGGCATTCCAGCTGAGCTATTTCAAATCCCGAAAGATGATGCTGTGAAAGTGCTGCACTCAATATGCCAGCAAATTTGGAAAACTCAGCAGTGGCCACAGGACTGGAAAAGGTCAGTTTTCATTCCAATCCCAAAGAAAGGCAATGCCAAAGAATGCTCAAACTACCACACAATTGCACTCATCTCACATGCTAGTAAAGTTATGCTCAAAATTCTCCAAGCCAGGCTTCAGCAATACTTGAACTTTGAACTTCCTGATGTTCAAGCTGGTTTTAGAAAAGGCAGAGGAACCAGAGATCAAATTGCCAACATCTGCTGGATCATGGAAAAAGCAAGAGAGTTCCAGAAAAACATCTATTTCTGCTTTATTGACTATGCCAAAGCCTTTGACTGTGTGGATCACAATAAACTGTGGAAAATTCTGAGAGAGATGGGAATACCAGACCACCTGACCTGCCTCTTGAGAAATCTGTATGCAGGTCAGGAAGCAACAGTTAGAACTGGACATGGAACAACAGACTGGTTCCAAACAGGAAAAGGAGTACATCAAGACTGTATATTGTCACCCTGCTTATTTAACTTCTATGCAGAGTACATCATGAGAAACCCTGGACTGGAAGAAACACAAGCTGGAATCAAGATTGCCGGGAGAAATATCAATAACCTCAGATATGCAGATGACACCACCCTTATGGCAGAAAGTGAAGAGGAAATAAAAAGCCTCTTGATGAAAGTGAAAGTGGAAAGTGACAAAGTTGGCTTAAAGCTCAACATTCAGAAAACGAAGATCATGGCATCTGGTCCCATCACTTCATGGGAAATAGATGGGGAAACAGTGGAAACAGTGTCAGACTTTATTTTTTTGGGCTCCAAAATCACTGCAGATGGTGACTGCAGCTATGAAATTAAAAGATGCTTACTCCTTAGAAGAAAAGTTATGACCAACCTAGATAGCATATTCAAAAGCAGAGACATTACTTTGCCGACTAAGATCTGTCTAGTCAAGGCTATGGTTTTTCCTGTGGTCATGTATGGATGTGAGATTTGGACTGTGAAGAAAGCTGAGCGCTAAAGAATTGATGCTTTTGAACTGTGGTGTTGGAGAAGGCTCTTGAGAGTCCCTTGGACTGCAAGGAGATCCAACCAATCAATCATAAAGGAAATCAGTCCTGAGTAATCATTGGAAGGACTGATGGTAAAGCTGAAGCTCCAGTACTTTGGCCACCTCACGCGAAGAGTTGACTCATTGAAAGAGACTCTGATGCTGGGAGGGATTGGGGGCAGGAGGAGAAGGGGACGACCGAGGATGAGATGGCTGGATGGCATCACTGATTCGATGGATGTGAGTCTGAGTGAACTCCAGGACTTGGTGATGGACAGGGAGGCCTGGTGTGCTGCAATTCATGGGGTCCCAAAGAGTCGGACATGACTGAGCGACTGAAGTGATGTAGTTAATTTACCATGTTGTGTTACATTATACATATGTATTCAACTATACATATGTATTTTTTCAGGTTCTTTTCCATTATAAATACTGAGTAGAGTTCTCTCTGCTGTAAAGTAGGCCCTTCTTATTTACCTATTTTATATATAGCAGTGTGTTTGTGTGAATCCCAAACTCCTGATTTATCTCTCCCCACCTCAGACCCCCCAGAGGGTTGTGACTTTAAACTAGCCATATTGAGACCGCCAAGTTCAAGCACTTGGCGGAAGATTTCATCACTCCTGATGGAACAGGGCTTCCTGGGTGGCAACGTGATTCCTGTTCTGATTCTCAGGGAGAGAGCCAGGAAGCTCTCCTAAGTCTCACCCTCTGTGCATCTTGTATAATGAAACTGTTTGCAAGTATGCTTATGTTTTTAGGGCATCTATGAGTTATTCTAGACAGTTTTGAACCTGAGAGAATTGTGGGCACCCCGAATTTGTAACCAGTCAGTCAGAAGTGCACATGGCTTGGGAACCCCACTTGTGGTTGAGGTCTGGAATCGGGGCAGTCTCCTGGGACTGAGCCCATACAGTGTGGGGTCTGCACTGACTCTGGGTGATCATAATCCAGGTCACATTGCAATACACCCAGTTGGTGCTGACCAGTTGGCTGTGAAATAGAGTAGCACCTAAACCAATTTCTCATTACCAGGTTACCTTTTCTTTTTAAATTGTGGCAAGATATACACGACTTTCCCCTGGTGGCTCAGCAATAACGAATCCACCTGCCAATGCAGGAGATGCAAGAGAAATGCGTCTTTACCTCTTCAGAAAGTAACTATGGGAATAACAAATGACTACTATTCTTTGACTCTTAGAAGGGTAGGTACAAGGGGTGCCTGGAGAGGGAGGTGAGACCAAAAAGGAAGGAAGTCTTTATAGGATATGTTAGTGAGCAGGTTACTCCTGTACCTGGGGCTCAGCCTTGCAGGGACCCCTCCAAGAGACAGTGTATAAGGTACCCCAGAGTTTGCCATTCTGTTCTTTTAAGTTTCCCATGGGCTTTGAGTTTTAAGCTTGGAAGATGGACATGTCACACACCAAAGAGCGGCTCCACTTCTACTTGATCTGAAAGGCAGCATCAGGACACCTTGGTGACTAGAAGGAAAAGAACCTCCCAAAAAGCCACACTGGGCAGAAAGGTGTCCACAGGGACCTTGGACTCAATCTTTGTGCATGCCAATGAACCCACCTGCTAATACAGAAGATGAGGGTTCGATCCCTGAGTAGAGAGGATCCCCTGGAGAAGGAAATGGCAACCCACTCCAGTATTCTTGCCCGGGAAATCCCACAAACAGAGGAGCCTGGCAGTCTACAGTCCATGGTGTTGCAGAGTCCGACAGGACATAGTGATTAAACAAGAAGAAGATTCTTCTTAAGAATAACACCTGGTTGAAAAAAAGAGAAAGAACTTCCCCGACAATCCCGTGGTTAAGACTCTGTGCTCCCAGAGCAGGGTTTGATCCCTCGTTGGAGAACTAAGATCTCACAAGCTTCTTGGCGCTGACAGAATTTTTTAAATAATTAAAAATAAAAAATAAATTTAAAAAAATCCCATTAGGCCTTGTGGCCATTTTAAGGAGTCAGGACTTTTTCTGTGAGCAAGTAGAGACCACTGTAGTAGGCTTTTCTGCAGAAAAGGGCTGTGGCTTAACACTGTATTTTTATTTTCTGGGATGATCACTTCTTGGTGGGGAGCTGCAGGGGGCTGCCAAGGGGCAGAGGCTGCGATACATCAGACCTGGTGACCAATCAGAGCAGGTGGGTGAGGATAGGAGCTGCAGTGCTCAGGTCCCATGAATATTGTGTCTGTGCCAACGTGTGTGTGTAATTACACAGTTCAGTTGCTCAGTAGTGTAATTACATTAAACGTTTATTTTTTAATTCTCAGTTTTAAGAATAAACATTCCTGGGGCTTCCTTGGTGGTCCAGTGGTTAAGAATCTGTCTGCTGATGCAGGGGACATAGTTTGATCCCTGCTCCGGGAAGATCCCACATGCCCAGGAGCAACCAAGTGGGTGCTGCTGCTGCTGAAGCCAGCACCTCTAGAGCCCGCTCTGCAGCAAGAGCAGCCCCCTCAGTGAGAAGCCTGCACACGGCAGCTGGAGAGCAGTCCCTGCTTGCCGCCGCTGGAGAAAGCCCGTGCACAGCAGCGAAAAACCCAGGGCAGCCAAAACAAATAATCAATTAAATCTTAAAAAAAAATAAATAAGCATTCTCTAAAGCTCCTCATAAAAAGCAGCAATTCTCAGCCACACACCACCCACTCTGTACCCCTTCTCCTGCCACAAACGCTTTCAGTCCTTTTTCTCTAAGTCCTTATCCTGCCTTCCCTTGGATATTTTTGTCAAAGCAGCTTTATTGAGGTATAAGTGACACACAATGCAATGCGTGTATATAAAGTATAAGATTTGATGGTTTAAATTTTTAAAATTGTATTGAAGTATAATTGACTGACAGTATTTTTTCTCTATATATAAATATCTCTGCTTATAGTGTGTATAAATTTGATGAGTTTTTTAAAGATGTATTTATTTTTGGCTGAACAGGGTCTTCATTGCTGCGGCCTTTCTCTAGTTGCTGAGAGCAGGGGCTACTCTTGGTGGTGCGTGAGCTTCTCAGTGCAATGGCTTCTCTCGTTGCAAAGCGCCTGCTGTAGGCGCCAGACTTCAGTAGTTGCAGCAAGTGGGCTCAGTAGTTGTGGTGAGTGGAGTTCGTTGTCCCGAAGCGTGTGGGCTCTTTGAACCCATGTGCTGAACTGAAGCGCCCTGCTTTGGCAGGTGGATTCTTCTTGCCGTGAGGGTAGTTCAGGGAGTGGAAGGGGCAGAGAGTAGCTACGGGTGTCCTGCCAGCTAGGACAGTCACAGAGCAGGGCTGGGGCTGGCCTGCCCTGGCTCCAGAGCATCCCCCTCCCCTCCAGTTCCATATGAGACCATTGTACAGTCTTTTTTTTTTTTTTTGGCTGAGTCAGGTTTTAGTTTCAGCACCGGAGATCAAATTACCCACATCCAAATTGGCATCATAGAGAAAGCAATGGAATTCCAGAAAAATATCTCCTTCTGCTTCATTGACTATGCTAAAGCCTTTGACTGTGGATCATAATAAACTGTGGAAAATTCTGAAAGAGATGGGAATACCAGACCACCCTGTCTGCCTCCTGAGAAACCTGCATGCAGGTCAAGAAGCAACAGTTAGAACCGACATAGAATGGCAGACTGGTTGAAAATTGGGAAAGGAGTGCCTCATGGCTTGTATATTATCACCCTCCTTATTTAACTTATATGCAGAGTGCATCATGCGGAATGCCAGGCTGGACGAAACACAGCTGGAATCACGATTGCTGGGGGAAACATCAATAACCTCAGATATGCAGATGACACCACCCTTATGACAGAAAGTGAAGAGGAACTAAAGAGCCTCTTGATGAAAGTGAAAGAGGAGAGTGAAAAAGCTGGCTTAAAACTCAATATTCAGAAAACTAAGATCATGGCATCCAGTACCATCACTTCATGGCAAGTAGATGGGGAAACAATGGAAACAATGACAGACTTTATTTTCTTAGGCTCCCAAATCACTTCGGACAGTGACTGCAGCCACAAAATTAAAAGATGCTTGCTTCTTGGAAGAAAAGCTATGACGAACCTAGACAGTATATTAAAAAGCAGAGATGTCACTTTGCCAACAAAGGTCCGTGTAGTCAAAGCTATGCTTTTTCCAGTAGTCATGTATAGATGTGAGAGTTGGACCATAGAGAAAGCTGAATGCTGAAGAATTGATGCTTTCAAACTGTGGTGCTAGAGAAGACTCTTGAGAGTCCCTTGGACAGCAAGGAGATCCAACCAATCCTAAAGGAAGTCAGTCCTGAATATTCATTGGAAGGACTGATGCTGAAGCTGGAACTCCAATACTTTGGCCACCTGATGGGAAGACCCAACTCATTGGAAAAGATCCTGATGCTGGGAAAGATTGAAGGCAGGAAGAGAAAGGGGTGACAGAGAATGAGATGGTTGGATGACATCATTGACTTAATAGACATAAGTTTGAGCAAAGTCCTAGAGATGGTGAAGGACAGGGAAGCCTGGCATGCTGCAGTCCATAGAGTCGCAGAGTCAGACACGACTAAGTGACTGGACCACAGCAACAAATTGTGTGTGAAATGGAATCTCATGTGGGTTTGATTTGCATTTCTCTGCTGACTAATGTATTGAGCATCTTTTCACTTGCTTATTAACAGTTTGCATATCATGTTTGGTGAAGGGTCTGTTCAAATCTTTCCCCCATCTTAACTGGATTATTTATCTTCCTGTTGTTGAGTTTTAAGAGCTCATTATGTGTTCTGGAACAAGTCCTTCATCAAATATATGATTTTCAAATATTTTCTCCCAGTCTATGGCTTGCCTTCTCACTTTCGTAATCGTATAAAATGTAAAATTCCTTTTTTATTTAACAACATTTTTGAGGTATAACTTACATGCAATAAACTGTGCTTATTCTAAGTGTTCACTGTGATGGGTTTTATCATGCGTATTTGCCATGAAATCACTACCGTTAAAAATATTTCCATCATCCTCCAGATTTCCTTGTGTTTTTTTCTGGTCCATCCCTCTGGCCACCCCTGCCCTCGGGGAACCAGTGACGTGATTTCTATCACTGTGCACTCATCAAAATCTCTTCCCCTGCCCCCAAATGGCTATATATATATATATATATATATATATATATATAATTGGGTTTTTTGAAATAATCTTTTACTTTTAATATATTTTTATTTATTTATTTGGCCGCAGGATGCAGGATCTAGTTCCTTGACCAGGGATCGAACCCTAGCCTTGCACTGGAGTCTTAGCCACTGGACCACCAGGGAAGTCTGTAATCTTTTACTTTTAATCATTACGAGTTGCAGACATAGAGAAAATAATGTAACAAACACCCATGCACCTACCACTTGGAATTAATAGAGAAGAACATTTTGCCCTACTTGCTTTGGGTCTTTCCGCCTTTTTTAGGAAATAAAATTAAAAAGTCTCTTTTCTCCCTGCTTCCTCCCTCATCTGTCCTGAAGTCGCTGAGTGTTACTCCGTGCGAGATTTTCCTTTTCCTAAACATATGATGTGCGTCCACAGTCAGTGCACATCCTTGTTCTTATCACACTGTCTCTATTGGAACTTGCCTTTCTTCTCTCCGTGTTATGTTTGGGAGATTCTTGTGTGTGGAAATACATAAAGCTCCTTTGCAAATCATGAGATTTATTTATTAGTAGTGAAATAACTCTGAAGTGTTGCTAAGTTGGCAAAAATATGCTTGGGAATATAAGACATTGCTAGGGAAGCAAACGCGAGTGATTTCACCATTTTGTTTGGCTTTGTTTTAACTACTGTGCTTGATAACCATAGCTGCATTTATAGATGGTGACATAAAATCCTCTTCAAGTTCAGGCTGAGATTCCCTTTAGAGCCTTTACCTTTAAGGAACTGTCTAGATTTGTGGAGGTAATTGACATGTGGAATTTGAAAATTTTTTAAACTTGTGGTTCAAATCATATAATGAAAGTGTATTGTAAAGACCCTCTTGGGGACTTCCCAGGTGACCCAGTGGTTAAGACTCTGTGTTTCCAATGCAGGGGATGCATTTTAGATCCCTGGTCGAGGAACTAAGATCCCACGTGCTGCTTGGCAAAAAAAAAAAAAAAACTGTCTTAACTGCTCAACAAATTTTGTTTTTCAAACAAGAAAGGAATGTGTCTTCTGCTGTATTCAAAATGGATAACCAACACGGACCTACTGTATAGCGCAGGGAACTCTACTCAGTTTTGCGCCAGCTTGGATAGAGGGGGGTGTGGAGGAGAACGGACACATGTGCAGCCATGTATGGCTGAGTCCCTTCTCTGTTCACCTGAAACTGTCACACCATCGTTAATCAGCTATGCCCCAATACAAAATAAAAAGTTTAAACTTAAAAAAAAAAAAAACAATTACAAATGTAAAAAAGAGAGAGAGAGAGAAAGGAATGTATATTTGGGTCCCTTTAACACAAGCCATAGTCATGCCCCTTCCCCTCCCATTTTGAGTGGGGGACTGGAATTTCTCAGGCCTGGGTTCTGAATCCATTTTGCCTTCCAACAGACCTCGGGGAGAGTAGAGAATCATGGTTCCATCACAACCCTTCTCCCTGCTCCCTGCACGCAAGCAGAAGCCTGGAGGACATCATAAGACTGGGATTCCTCTTGGGAGGGGCCCGTACAATTTCCCAAGTGGAAGAGGATTAAATAGGCAGTCAGGGAACCTTGAACTTAGATGTCGCAGGCTCCTCTGACAGGTGGCCAAGGCCAAGTCTGATCGCCCACAGGCGACAGGGAGGAATAGACTGATGAAGGGCAGGGCACTGGCCAGTGGCATTTCTCTGGGCCTCTCCAGATGCTGCAAGTGAGACCAGGAGGGTGGCTGGACAACACCGGTTCATTTGGGTTATGAAAAACTTTAACAGGATTATAATGTACCTAAAGCAAAGCGTACAAATCCCAAGTGTCCAGTTTGATAAACTCACAGAAAGAACAGGAAACAGAGCATAACCAGCCCCCTAGAAAGCCTACCATGTCCCCCTTCCAGTCACTAAGCCCGCCAAGGGTAACCACTACCCTGACCTGTGGCTCTGTGGGTTGAGGTTGCCTCTTGGGGGATGTTACATAAACGAAGTCACACAGCAGTGTGCGCTTGTGTGGCTTCCTCCACTCGACACTGTTCAGTTTGCCGTATGTTGTCACGGTTCACTTGTTCTCACTGCTGTTGAATGTTTCACTGTGTACCTTAAAAAAAAAAAAACCAATCCTGCTATTATGGGTGGGCATTCAAGTTGTCTCAGGTCCTTTATTCATAGCACTGAGATGAACATGCAGGGACATGTCTTTAGGAAAACATGTGACAGGTTTTGGTGGGTGGCCACCCAGGAGCGGAATTGCTGGTTTATCAGGATTGGATGCTAAATTTAGTAATCACTGCCAACCAGCTGCCGGAGTGGGTAGATGTCCTCAATGACCTCCTCGGAGTCTGACTGCAGTTTGTCTTTGGCAGCACTTAGGATGTGCAGTAACAGGCTTCCCTCATAGCTCAGCCGGTAAAGAATACGCCTGCAATGCAGGAGACCCCAGTTTGATTCCTGGGTTGGGAAGATCCACTTGAGAAGGGATGGGCTATCTACTCCACTGTTTCTGGGCTTCCCTGGTGTCTCAGCTGGTAAAGAATCCGCCTGCAATGTAGGAGACCTGGGTTCGATCCCTGGGTTGGGAAGATCCCCTGGAGAAGTGAAAGGTTACCCACTCCAGTATTCTGGCCTGGAGAATTTCATGGACAATATAGTCCATGGGGTCCCAAAGAGTTGGGCACGACTGAGTGACTCTCACTTCACTTCAGGATGTGTGGTGTTTTCATTTCAGCTATTCTGGTGGGTATATAGTGCTTTCTCTTTGTGATTTTAATTACTATTTTCCTGATGTGTAATAGAGGTTAGCATTTTTTTTTTTTAACGTTGTCTAGTGGGCTTCCCCAGTGGCTCATATGGTAAAAAAATCTGCCTGCAATGCAAGAGACCCGGGTTCAATCCCTGGGTCAGAAAGATTCCCTGGAGAAGGGAATGGCAACCCACACCAGTATTCTGCTGGGGAAATCCCAGGGACAGAGGAGCCTGGCAGAGTACAGTCCATGGGGTCTCAGAGTCAGATATGGCTGAGAGACTCTCTCTCTCACACACACACACACACACACACACACACACACACACACACACACGAGTGGCCATTTAGTTCTCCTCTTAGGTGATTCAAGTCTTTTTCTATTGACCAGTCTGACATCCTCTTATTGATCCCCAGGAGGTATTTGCATGTCCTGAACCTGAGTTATTTGTCAGTTATTTGTCCAGTGTGGTGCAAATGGCTTCTCCCAGTCTGGAACTTGCCTTTTCTTTCTCTTGCTTGTGTCTCCCCCGCCTCCCCACCCCCCGCCACCTTTTTCTTTCTTTTTTGGTCACACTGGGTCAGCATGTGGAAACTTAGTTCCCCCACCAGGGATCAGACCAGGACCCGAGGCACTGGATGCATGGAGTCTTAACTACTAGATTGCCAGGGAATTGCCCTCTGGGGCATCAAACAGGAATGAACGTTTGTAATTTCAGAGCATCCCAGTGTGTCAAACTTTTTCCTTACGGCTAGTCCTTATCATGTTTTCCTTAACAAATGTTAACAGAAAAAGATCAAAAGCGGTCAACCTTTGGAGTTCCCTGGTGGTCAGATGATTAGGATTCCATGCTTTCGTTGATGTGGCCTGGGTTCAGTGCCTGGTCAGGAAACTGAGATCCCGCAAATCACAGAGTGTGACCAAAAAAAAAAAAAAAAAAAAAGGTGGTTCACCTTTGAGGACTAGGAGGACCAAAACTGGAGGTGGAAAGATGGACTTTTGCATTGCAGTTTACTCACTTCAGTGTAATCAAAATGATCCCCCACCCCCCACGTGCATGTTATTCTTCTAACTTAAAGGGGAAAAAAAAAAACAAAAAGAAACCTATTAGGTCAGCCTGATCACTGTGGAGGATGGTTGGCAAGGGTCAAGTATAAATGTTTTCAGAAAGTCATCCCTTAGTGAGCCCAAGGAACCTTATTTTTCCCATCAGTTCTTGTATCAGTGGATGAATATTAATTACTACTGCAGGGATTCCGGCTTAAATATCAACTCTAGGCTACTCTTGCATTGACAAACAAGGACAACGGTGATAACCCTTGTTCACACAAGTGATCAGATAAGGAAGAAGCTGGCATTAGAGCAGGAGCCCCAGCCCTGAGCTCTGTACAAAGCCCCAAACCCCACAGTGAACTCACTTCAGGACGGGGTGCATCACCATCAGCTCCACCTTTGGGGAGAGGGAAGGAGCCTGGCTGGTGGGCTGGGGGGTGGGGCAGGAGCAAGGTTTACACCGACGCTGGACTTGTGGCCACTCACCCCCCCTTAGAGATGCTGCCCCACACCCTGGACCTCCCCTCCAGGGCAGCAATTCTCATCTGCAGTAATTCACCAGAACCTTCTGGACGTTTTCAAAATAATGCCCTCAAGGCCACTTCTGGCCAGGTAACTGCGAGGCCCGGCGCCAGTCTTGGTTAAAGGTGCCCATTTCCCACTAGCGCTCGAGATTCTGGCTGCTGCATCCCCATTGCTCCGACAGGGACACCGAGCATCAAGGGGCAGGGCTTGCGGTCCCAGCCAAGATCCCTGACCCCTCTCTTCCTCTGCAGTGTACCACTGGGTCGAGATGCGGGCAAAGATGCGCCTCATGGGCTTCAACGCGGAAACCATCAAGCCGCTGAACGAGGAGGCAGCTGCGGAGCTGGGTGCCGAGCTGCTGGGTGAGGCCACCATCTTCATGGTGGCCTGCGGCTGCCTGGTGCTGGAGTACTCGCGACAAAAGACGCAACAGCGTCGCAAGGAGGGGGAGCAGCTCGCCACCTGGGACGCGATGCGGGACGAGGTGGACCACCTGGCACTGGTGCTGGAGGCCCTGCAGGCGCAGGTGCAGGCGGCGCCGCCGCCAGGCGCCCTGGAGGAGCTGCAGGCGCAGATGCGAGAGGTGCGCGCCCAGCTCTGCATCCAGGACCTGCCGCCGGCGCCCCAGGCAGAGCCCACACCAGAGGATGAGGGACTGCCAGACCCAGGTCTCGGACAAGACTGATGTCCGGGCTGCCATGTCTGTCTGCACTATCCCTCCCTGAACCAGCCCAGCTAATAACACCAGGCCCCTTTAGGGCCAGCTGGGATCCTGGACAGGGCTTGATCCAACCAGGCCTTTGGTCACCTTCTTACTAACCTGCCCGGTGAGGGGGTACCTTCTACTGGGACTCCCCCATCCACTGGTGAAACGTTCCAGCCCAACCCTCCACCCCCTACTCCACTGGTTTAGCACTTTGGAATGGAGAAGCAGTGTCTTCCACTGGACCCCACCCCCCCACCACTACATCTCTCATTTTACCACTCACATCTTCAACCTACCTGAGGAGTGGTTCTCTTCCTGGGACCCCCCCATCTACCTTTTCCCGCTTCTTCACTGGTACAGAACATTGTAGTGGAAATACAGAAACCTCTGATGGACTTCCTGACCCCATGACCTTCCATCTACCTCACTCTTTTAGGGGCTTAGGAATAGGATGGATCTTGGCATGCATCAGCTCTTCTGAGTCACTGTGTCTCCTGTATTTAGTCCACCACTGGTATCCTGACTGGGGTCCTCCCCTTTAAGTGGATCTCCCCTTCCACCCTTTCCTCCATCCAAATCTGCTCTTCAGAGTACTCAGGGATTCCCCCTTACTTCCTGCCTTTGAACTGGACACTCAGTTACCACCCCCCCACCTTCATGCAAAGTCTTCTGCCAGTGAAGTCTGCCCCTCAGCCCTGAAGTTCCCTACCTCCAACAGAATGGAATAATTCCACCAGGCTACCTCACCTACCCCCTGCCCACCCAATGAACCACCGAAGAGGGGAGTGTGTATGACCTCTGATTCCTGAATACTACTTTTTAAGACTGTAAATATTGTAATAATTAAAGGAGCTCTGGAGGGAAAAAAGTCATCTTAAGAAAGTGTCTTGAGAACCATGATGTACATCTGCCAACTGGTACAAGGCTCACTAAAATTAGCAGCTCCAAGGGTTCCCGGTGGGAGAAGGCCTGAGTCATCCTTCGAGTCCTTTCCCAGACAAAGACACTGAGGTCCAGGAGAACCAAAGGGTCTGGCCCAAGGGCAAACGGTCAATGAGGGATGCCCTTGGCTTTCTCTAGGGCTGGGTGGAAAGGAGTAAGGAAGCTGCCCATTGAGGGGCACCGGGAAGCCAAGAGGGGGCAGAGGAGCAGGTTCCGGTGGGAAGGAGGAAAGTGAGGGAAGGTGGATTACTGAGGGAGGGAGGGACATGCCCATCCTCATGAGAGCAGCCATTCAAATGACACCAGAAATCTTAGCATTTATAAAAACTGGCAGATTTATTCCGCAGGGGCCCATTTCCAAGACGCTAAAGGTGAAGGTAAGAGGAGAGGTTTCCTCCCCTATTCCTTTCCCCCTTATCTTGTTTATCCCCAGGGGGTAAAAATGGCCTAGACCCCCAAACCTACCAAATAAAAAACCAAAAAACTGAGGTTCCAAAAAGTTACAGCATCTTAATTCCTCATAGAAAAGGGGAAGGAGCCAGAGGGAAGGGAGGGAGGTCCCTGGGGTAGGGGGAGGCACCCCCAGCCTGGTGGGACGACCCTCCTTACACAGCTGTCCCAAATGGGACAAGCCAGGGGCACAGCATTTAAAAACTCCCACACCCCATTTTATCAAAACCAAAGAGAAAAAAAAAATTTCCTCCCCCCACAACAAACCTAAATATATATATATATATATACTTTTTTTTCTTAAAAAACAAAACTTCAAAGGCATTAAGCGTTAAAGTGAATCTACAACAAGGGAATGTGAAATTCCCTCCTTCCTTCCCCCTTACTGTGGGGTTACTTGGTACATCCCCAGCAGAGGAACCAGCCCCAAGGGGATGGCAGAGGGGAAGGACCAAAGGGAACAAAGGGTGGGGGCTTCCCCAGCCAATCAGCAGCCAATATGGGTGTGGGCGTGGTGCTGGGGAAGCCACACCCCTTGGAATTTTCCAAGTGACATAGGGAGTGGGGAAGATGCATTCCTGTGTGGACTTCAGCCAATTCCAAGTCGAGGCAGGGAAAGCAGGGTGACAGGTGGAGGGGGTATGCAGAAAGGAGAAACTGGATTTTCTGGGGCCCTGTGGTCAGGGGGCACCCCGCTTCCTCAGCTCCTGGACAAAGGCTGGAAGGAAACAGTGGGCAGAGGTCAGGGGCAGAGCCTCTTCCCCTTCTCCCTTCCAAAACAAGGTTCCAAGGGACACCATCCCTCCAAAATAAATAAATGCTTAAAAAGGAAAACACCTCACCTTCAATTATTTCCTCTTTCACTTTCTGCAATTCCTTCCTCACCTCTTCCAGAAGCTCCTGAAAATAATGGGGGTACAACCAATGAGGAAGAGTACCTGGACTTGCAGAAGTGAATCCCCCGTTTCTTAATGACCGAGGGGCCAGAGGAAGGAGGGTCAAGACCCGTATCGCACACACACCATGACATCACTGGCCAGGCCACAAAGTGACTGAGATTTCTAGAGGAGAATTCTGGATCCTCTGAACCAGAGAGAAAAGCACTGGAGAACATCCAGTACCAGGGCTGGCAAATAAGACATTCCAGTCTCCTGCCAACTCCGGTTGGTGATAAATGTCTGCGGCCAGTGTGCGGAAAAGGATTCTGGCTATTCATCAGGAGTGAGTGTAGTGATATTAGTAAGGTCTGTCATGGGCATTGTACAAGGCAGTTATGGGGTCTGTCATCCCTGACACGATCCAATTTCTCCAGCACTCAGACTGGGAAGCTGAGGGTTCCAAGGCCTTTTCTAGAATCACATAGCAGGTCAGTGGCAGAGTCTAGACCCAGATCTCCTTTCTATCCCCCAAGCCTCACCCCCAGTCCCCTCCCCTACCTGTTTCACCCTCTCCAGGTCTGACTCGTCACTGGAGCTAGGCGTAGGTGGGTGGGCCTCGGAAGTGGCCACTGAAGAAGACGACTTCATCCTGGGAGAGGTGGCGTGGTGTGGGGCAGAAACGAGGTTAGAGAGAGGGTCTGCCTCCCCTGCCTCCCATTCCAGGGGTCACACTGTGTTCCTCCCTACAAACTTGGCAAGTCCGACTCTTTCTAGGGGTGGGGCCCCAGTACTGATGGCCCACCTTGGCAAGGTTGTGCTGTTCTTCTCCCAGGGTCTCCGCACAGATTCTGGGGGACAGACAATAAGTCAAAAAGATCAGGAACAAGGAATGCCCTGCCTCAGCCTTTCTTCCCGAGCCTCATCAACCCCCATTCAAAGAACCATCTCAGGAGACTACAGTCCCCAGGATTATCTGTACAGACTCTCCCATGAAGGTGTGTTATACATGAGAAGAGGGCATCCTGGGACTTGTAGTTCCTGTGACTAGACTGGGCTCTCACTCACTCACCACTGTGGGCTGGGACTCTGGCGTCTGACTCCTCCTGCTGGTGGGAAATAAAACTGTCACGAGCCAGACATGGCCATTCTGCTCCTTTTCTTCCTCCACCTTCAAACACAGCCAATCCCTATCACAGCCCCGCCCCAATATTCCTACTCTAATGATACATCCTAAGGTGTATAAGGCAGGAAGGGTCCCTAACTCACATTGGCAGATTCATCCTTGGCGGGTTTCTCTCCAACTTGTGTGGCTTTCCTTCTGTTGAGAGAGAAAGGCAGAAACAGATGGCTTCTGTCCCCTCTCAGCCACTCAATAGTTCCCTTCCCCAGAGTTCTGGAAAAGTGGGTCCTAGGGTGCAGACTTCTGGAATTCATCAAGGCTAAGCACATTTTAATTTTAGAAGTCAAAGAAAGTGCTGTTCTCGAATGAGGGGGTGGGGGTGGCGTTTAGGATTCCTACATTTGGGAATCACAAAATTCTCAGGGCAGAGTCCCCAGCTTCTGAGGTGGGGTCATCTAAGGTCCTACAATTCTGGGTTCCAGAACATTCCAGAGGCTACCTAGGGGGTTGCAAACCTCAGTCATCTCAGGAGAATGCAGTCCCCATCATTATATCTCAAACCTGGCTATCAAAGGATGAACTTTCACCCAACGAAACAAACTAACCAGGAATCTGAGCCCTCCCCACACCTGGTCCTACTGAACCGGAATCTCCAGGTGATAACTGCTGGGTTGAGGGGTTTGTTTTGAGAGCTTTCCAAGACCATTGAGCGCTCTGGGCTCGGGCTCACCTCCGGGCCAGCATGGCATTCATCTCCTCCATGAGGCCTCCGCCCGTGCTTCGACTGCTCTCAGCTTTGGGGGCCGCGGGCCCCGCTGAAGCCTCCTCCTGCTGGAGAAATTACAGAGAAGAGAGGGCTTTACGGGCGGGCCTCCCAGCCCTCCTGTGAGGCTCCCAGGCAGCTCTAGCCTCATTCCATTATTATATCAGACCCGTCACCCCACATCCGCTGTGCCTGCCCCTCACCTTGCTAACTTTCCTGAGTTTGGCGCCGGCAATGGCTGAGGCCAGGCTGGGGGCCCCAGTCCCTCCACCACTGGGGCCTTGTGCTGTGGGGAGAGGGGGTGCCGGGGGTGGGCCTCCCCCTGCTCCCTGTGTGGCGGCCGAGACCCCTGAGGAGGAGAGACCAGGGGGTGGGGGTGGACCCGGAGGAGGGGGAGGTCCCGGGGGCGGTGGAGGTGCCCCAGCTGGGGGAGCAGGCGGGCCTCCTGTAAGAAACACAAAACAGGAGGGGTGCTGAGAGAAGCTTCATTCTTTGTTGTCCGGCTGGCCCACTCCCTCCTCTGGGCGGTCCCCTGACCCCCCGAGGCCATTTGAGCAATCACCTGCGTTGGAGGCTCTGCGCTCCCGCTCCATGAGCTCTGACTGCTGCTGCCTGGGGAGGGAGGGCGAGTGGCTATCACCCAGGGCCCCCAGGTGGCCAGCAACCTCCCGGATTGCCCCTCAGAGGTGTCCGGCAGGGCTGGTTCCTAAGCCCCACTCATGTCCTCTATCCCTGAGGGACCCAGGAAAGGACTGGGGGGTGGGGTGGTGAGGGCAGGGACAGGGCAAGACCGGGATGGGAGCGATCCAGTCATCAGACCATCAATAATCACAAAACACCCAAGATCCTTTAAACAACCCCGTTCTGGACTCTGCGAGTCCAGGGGACTGGGATTTGAAGGGTTCTGTAACTCTGGGCATCAGGAGTTTTTCAAACTCCAAGGCGGGGAGGGTGGTTCTTAAAGATGTGGATTTCTAGTCCCCTGGGAGTTGGAACATTCTGAAAACTGAAAGTTGGAGAGGTCTGAACTCTAGGCGCCAAGGGTTTTGGAACCACCTAGAACTCTGGCTGGGGGAAGGTTTCCCACCCGGGGACCAGCCCCACCTTTTCTGCTGCTCCATCTCCTCTGGCGAGGGGCCATTCTGGGCAGACCAGGTGGGAGGCGCTGTAGGTGGTGGTGGGGGCGGGGGCCCACCTCCTGGAAGTGAGAGCAAAGGCCAGTGAGTCACACAGAAGCCAGCCCCACCCCTTGGCACGCTCCCGAGGGGCCTCCGGGTACCCTGTGAGGAGGGTTGGCCCCCGCTTCCCCTGACTGAGCTGACAGGCGGTGGGCAATGGAAGGATACCCAGATCACAGGCAGGACAGCGAAGGCCCAGAGAAGGGGGTCACCCACCCCAAGGCCTGCAGATGGGAATTGGCAGGGACAAGACTTGAATTCAGGCAGATTCCAGAATCCAGGCTCTTAACGCACAGTCACAGCTGCTCAGACCCCCTACCTGAGAGCTCAGAAGAGGCTGACAGCCCCCTCCTCACCCAGCCTCAGGCCTCCGGCTCCCGTTATCTCTTGTGCTTCAGACTGCCACTGAAGTTGCTCTTGGAAGCAAATGCCTCCACCATTTGACGACTGGCGAACCTAGACGCACAGCCGTCACCTAAAACTGTTGCTCCTCAAAGTGCTCCTTATGGACCGGTCAACTTTGGCATCATTAGGGAGCTTGTCGGGAAGCACAGAGGCTCCGGTCTTGGCCCACCTACCTGATTCAGAATCTGCATTTTTTCTTAGATGACTCGCAGGCACATTCCAGTTTAAGAAATACCAACTGGAAGTATTTTCTTAACATTGTGGCTTGAAAACTGACTGACAATGATGTCAGTCAGTCTAATGGTTACCTGGAGAAAGGGCAAAGGAAACCTCCCGGAGGCCTGAAATATTTCTATCTTGATCTGGGAGGTGGTCACAACGGAGTGTGCAAGTGTAAAAATTCACGGAGCCAAATGGGCTCTTAGGAACCATGCGTTTGACACGTGGGTGCACTCAGGGCAAAGAGGAGCCCACAAAATTGGGTTGGCGAAAAAAATCCATTTGGATTTCTCCGTAACATTGGAAAAACCTGAATGAGCTTTCCGGCCAGCCCAGAAACTCTCCGTAGCAGCAGTGAATGAGCCCTGTTTTCAGATGAGTATACTGAGGCCGAGTGGTAAAGGGGCAGCCCCAGGCCTCACGGCAGGGCTCAACAGTCCCCTCCGCCCACTGTCTCTAACCTTCCAAGGCCTCTAGGGCGCTGGCCATGCCGTTGGCAAACTGCGTGGCATCCTCCTTGCTGCCAAAGTTGAGGCCCCAGACTTGCCGGGCATCGCGCCACTGGTGGAAGTTGGGGGTGGCTTGGTTATACTTGACACCTCGGACGATGGCACAGTTGATGACCACCTGGCAGGAGGCAGGGAGAGGAGAAGTGGATGGGGGTGGTGAGGCCCCGCAGGCAGAGGGGGCGAGGAGGAGGGGAGCCTCACCTGCTGGTCCGGCTGCATCTTGCGGCCGACCACCCGGAAGGAGTTGGCGGTGGGGTTGTGATAGATCTGGACGCGGCTGAAGGCCTGCGGGCCCGTGCCGGCGGGCAGCCAGCGCTTGTTGCTGTCATCATAGAGCATCACCGTGGCCCGGCTGGTGCACACAACCGTCTCGCTGCAGAGAGGCGGGCGGGGGCAAGGGGGAGAGGCCAGTTAGCTGTGGGGAGCCTGGCATCCTCCCCCCAGGGGCCGGTCACCGTCTCATTCCCCTGGGAGATTCGCAGACACAAAGTCAGTGTGCCAGGAAGAGGGACCCAATGAGAGGAAGAGGAAGACAGACCGAGAGAGAGGGCTGAGGACAGGCCCTCAGAGAGACCCAGACAGGGAGACTGGAGGAGAAAAAGACGGGTGGGACGACAAAAGACAGACTGGGAGAGACAGACAAATAGACAAACCGGGGGATGTGAGACAGACAGTCAAAAGGGGAGCAAGAGACAGGAAGAGGACGAGTCAGACCGGCTGGAAGAGGCAAACATACAGACTGATGACGGGGAGAGAGAGGTAAGAACGGGGGTCAGATTGTTACAGGGGAGGTGGACTGAGATGGACCGAGAGACAGAGATGTGGCGTGAGAGCTGATGGAGGGGGCCCGGGAGAAGCAGATGCAAGGGACAGAGCAGGTGTCCTGGGCAGCATTGGGAACAAGCCCCTGCCCGACGCCCTTGGAGCCTCAGTTTCCCTGTCTCTGCCAGGAGGCTTGGACCTTCCTGCCCCGACTCCCCACTGTGGAGGGAGGAAGCTGAGGCTCAGGGAGGTGAAGGGTGAGGCTTGCAGCAAGTTGGGGACCGATGCAAGATCCCAGGCTCTTCCCCTTCCTGCTGCCCACCCCATCCATCCGGCACCACCCACCCTCCCCCACCCCCTGGCACCAACGGCCATCAGCAGACACTCCCTGCTCTGTGTCCGGCAGTGACCCAGACAGCCCCAGCCCCACCCTGCAGGGCAGGAGAGCATCGCAAGGGACTGTCCTGTCCGCACATGGTGATAATCCAAGACCAGGCCTGGGGCTGCCCAGAAGGAGGGCCTGCCCCAGCCTTTGGATCAGCGAAGATTTCCTGGAGGAGGTGACATCTGACTTAGCCCTGTGGGGAGGGGGCTGAGTAACACAGCTCAGGGTTCAGGATCTGATATCCTCAGACGTAGGTTCAAATCCCCGCTGGGCCACCTACTCCATGTGACTCAGGCGAGCAACCTTCCCACAGAAGGCATCTTCTTTGCCCGCAAACTGGGGAAACGACAGACCCCACCTCCCAGGGCAGTGGGAGAAGTAAATGAGTCTGGGCATGTAGAGTGCTTGGCGTGGTGCCTGGCATGAGTGCTGAGTAACTGTCAGCATCCCTTCCCCAAGCACTCTGAACAGGCACCAAGGAGCCCTCCTCCACCCCTCACCAGTCCTTCTGGGAAGGTTCAATGCCCTCCTCTCTCAGTGGGGAAACTCAGGCTCCCAGACGGGAAGTGACTTGGCCAAGGTCACCCACAAACCAGGGGGAAGCACTAGTCCCTGCCCAGCCCCACCCCCACCGGACTTTTTCCTGAAAAGAGGAAGTTGGTGGTCAGAGGTTTCTGGGGAGAGAAATTACACCCCGCAATGGCTCTGTCTCTACCAGGGCAGGGGGCTGGAGCGTGACAGTGACACTATAAAAGACAAGGCAGGGAAAGCCCCCTGAGCTGACCCAGATCCGAGTTCTTAGGCCAGGGAGCTAAGCCCCCAGGTTTGCATAATTAGGGGGCCTCCCTCTGCCCTTTCTCTGGAGTCTCACATTTTATTCTCACTGCAGCTCTTCCAGGTGGGCTGTTTCATCCTCATTCTGCAAGGACTGCAAACAGTGGCACAGAGAGGTTGTGTGACTCACCCATGGTCATAGGTAGGTAGCAGAGCGAGGATCTGAACCCAGGCCACCTGGCCCCCAAGTCCACTGTCTTCACCACCGGGGACTGTGTGGGCCCTACCCAAACACCAGGTGCTGGTTCTAGACAGGCGTAGCCTCAGGGGCTGTTTCTGGCTTCCACTGCCCCTGGCAGGGCAGGGTTAAGGCCTCGCCCACACCTGCCACCCACACCCAGGGCAGACTCTGGCCAGCTGCCCAAGGCCTTCGTTGCTACCCCACCCTAGCTGCACTTTGCTCTTTCCAAGAGCCCCTGCCCTGCTCAGTCTCTGGACTAGCCTGAGCTCTGGGTGTTTGGTGAGTAACCCCAGACTGGTCTTGTCCCTCTCCAAACCACGGTATCCCCATTCTAGCAAAAGGGTCCTGTTAAAACACAAGTCAGATCGTGTCTCTCCTCTTCTTGGAAGCTCCGCTGGCAGCTCCCAGCAGAGTTTTTATTCTGGCCAAGTTCTCTCTGGGGCCTTCATAATCTGTATGATCTCTGATCTCCCCTCGACTGGCCCCACCGGCCATTCTAGCCACCACTTCAGCATGCCAGACACATTCCCACCTCAGGGCTGTGCTCTTGTTCTCCCTCAACCTGGATTTTCACCTCCTTCGGGCCTCTGTGTAGCCATCACCTCTTCCGAGGAGCCCTCCCTGACTACCCTACCTGGGAAAGCTCTCACTGCAAACACCATTGGGTGTTTCATAACACCCAATCCCTGACTGACAGGGCCTTATCTGTCTCCCCCATCAAACTGTCAGGACCACAAGGGCAGGGATTTTTGTCTTTTCTGTTCACTACTGTGTTCTCAGAACCTAGACTCGTGCCTAGAACCTAGCAGGTATCCAGGAGTTGTTAAATTAGCCGTCTATAAAAAAAGTTTTTTTTTTTAAACAGCCGCTGACATGTATTGGTTAGTCTGTGTCCCAGACACCGTTCCAGGTACTGAGCTCCAGCTGCCACAGCGAACCTTACCGTGAACACCCTTTTTCCAGACGAGGAACTGTGGCCACAGAGGGGTGAAGACAGTCATCCCAGGTCACAGAGCAAACAAGCAGAGGGGCTCATATTTGAACCCAAGTCCTGATCTTCCCCACCCCCAATGTTCTTAACCTCATTTAACGATGAGGAAATAGCTAAGCTGATTTTTTTTTTTTTTTTAAGGCAAGGTATAAAGTGGTGTGAGAGGTTTTTCTTTAAAAAAAAAAAAAAAAGCTGGGGAGGATATAAATACCTCTGCACCCAGAGCGGTGAAAAGCAGAGGTTGCTTCTCAGGGGACTAGCCTCCCCTGCTTGCCTCTGAGGCACTGGGACACCGGGGGTCTGAGGAGGGAGGCAGGAAGCGGACAGTTGGCACTGTTTACCTACTTGAGTTGCTTGATTATGTCTTATCTTTTTGCTTTGTTTTACCATGGGCTGGTATTACCTATAAAAAATTAATTCATTACTTAAGAAAAACAACAACAACAAAAAAAACACCTATAAACCAGACAAAAAGCTAGATCGGAAAAATCTCAAAAAATCTCACAGCCAGGAAGCCGGGAGTGAGATGCAAATAAGGTCTGCTTAATTCCAGTGGTCTCTGGGGGCTTCCCTGGTGGCTCAGATGGTAAAGAATCTGCCTGCAATGCAGGAGACACAGGTTTGATCCCTGGGTTGGGAAGATCCCTTGGAGAAGGGCATAGCTACCCACTCCAGTATTCCTGCCTGGGAAATCCCATGACAGAGGAGCCTGGCGGGCTCCATGGGGTCGCAAACAGTCAGACACCACTGAGCAACTAACACTTTCTACTTGACACTGGGGTCTCACAGCCTCAGTTTGACATAAGACAGTCTGAATCCCCAGTCAGCCCAGAACTCTCCCACAAACCCTCCCATTCTGGAAATCTCCAATATGTGGCCAGTAAAGGAGAACTGAAGTCACCCCCTTGCTGCACGGCTTCACCTCTCTGAGCCTTACTTTCCAGCCCTGGAAACCATAACTCCCTGGGGTTTGGTAAGGATTGAAAAAGATAAGAAAAGCCTTAAGCGCAGGACCTGGAATTTGGCACAGGACCAAAAGTGAGAGCTTCCCCGATGGCTCAGAGTAAAGAATCTGCCTGCAATGCAGGAGTCACAGAAGATGTGGGTTTGATCCCTGGGTTGGGAAGATCCCCTGGAGAAGGAAATGGCAACCCACTCCAATATTCTTGCCTGGAGAATCCCATGGACAGAGGAGCCTGGCAGGCTACAGTCCAAAGGGTCACAAAGAGTCGGACTCAAGTGACTAAGCACACACACAACATATAAGGGAGCCGAGAAGCAATGCAGGAAGGAGAGAGCTTCTCATCACGGGAGGCAATCAAGCACAGTCACTCTGGTTTACCGAAACTTTCCCGTTGAGATGTTTGCCCTTCCTTCTACCCCTTCATCTGATAGCCCCTTAAACTGTAATCCACCCCACAAAGACTCAGGGATACACAGCCTTTCCAAACTACAAATCTTTGAAGCAATCCTGGATAGAAAAACAGGTTTAGGGTCTGTGGGGCTTGTATGGGTTCACTCTAGTCCCTCCTCCCTGACAGGCCTCAATTCCCCATAAGTGAACAGGAAGGTAACTGGGTTCCTTCTTGCTTATCAGCATTATCTTCAGTGTTTGTACAGTAAAAACAGGTTACTTGTTTTTTTTCTAAGGCCACTAAAGGCTTGATTTTGCTTTTCTTTAAGAGTATAATAGGCCTGGGTTCCTATTCAGACTTGCCTACTTCCAAACTGACTTTAATAGGTAATCTGCTTAATTCCCCGGTGCCTCAATTTTCCCATCTGGGAAAGGGGGACGATCATAATAGTATCAATCTCTTAGAATTGCCATGAGGATTAATTTGAATCAGGCACCTGGTACAGTGCCTGGCACAAACGAGTTGCTTAATCAAATGGTCTCTCATTATTAAAAACAATAATGAACCAAATTCTTCTAGAGTCTCCTCTACACTAAGAGTCTCAGACCTCTGCCCCACTTCCCAGAATTCCAGCTCAGAGTCCTGGACACAGCAGACACTCAACAAATATTTGTCAAACTGAGAAAAAAAAAAAGAACTGTAATTTTCCATCTTAACAGCCTCTCTTCCAACTGTCCCCAAGACTGTCTCCAGCCTAACCAGCCAGAAATCAGAGGATCCCAGTGCCCTCCCATCCCTCAACACTGCTTAGAAATTTCTGAGGTATCTTGGGCCAGGCTTTTCTCTCTTTGAGCCTCCCTCAGTTTCCCCAGCAGCCACTAGACAGGGCCGTGGGTCATTCTGAATCCTAGCTGTCCTGGGAGAAGGGGCACAGCCCAAGGCCAGTGTGGCCATCAGCAGGGAAGACCCTTCAGGAGATGGGAGTAACCCTCTGGTGGGACAGGCATCAGCTAACTTCTGCCCACCCCCCAGGAGATACAGGAGGTTTGGTCATGGCTCGAAGTAGCAGGGGGCCTTGTGGGAGGGCCAGGGCCTCTGGGACTGGGGGAGGCGGGGGCAGGAGGCTGGCCCAGACATTGCTCCTGCCCTTTTACGGTCTCGGTGAGTGAGGCAGCACTAACTCGGACATCCGCCATCCGCCTTCCACCGTGCCTGGGACCGGAAACGGGGTGGGGGGGGAGCGCGCAAGGGGCGGGGCTGGGGGGGCAGTGGGAGAGGAGAATCCCCCGGGAAGAAGGTGAAGGAAGAGGGCTGACTCCCCAAAACTGCCCTCTCTCCCGGGCAGACCTTTTAGAGATGTTGCTATAATGGGGGAAAGGGTAGGCAGGAAGTCTTGTGGGTGTCTGTGGGTGCCCCCATCGCTCCAAATTTTCCAACAATCCCTTTTCAGCAGAAGGAACAAACGTGGGAGGGGGGGATTCTCTAACGACCACAAAAAGGAATGCCACCCAGATGTCAAAGGGCAGGGAATGTGGCCGATGAGAGAGGATGTGGGCCCCAGGGACTTAATCCCCAGCGGCCCCCCAGGGGCCTCCCCCTCAAGCTGGGGGCTTTGGAGCAGGAAGTCTCTGAGAGAGTAGAGGAAGGGAGATAGTATTGTCAGGCTCAGGCCTCAAGGGAGAGATTATGGGGGGCCGGGGAGGATGGGAGAATGAGGGGGAGGGCCAGTCGGGTCCCCCAGTCCGCACCGGCTCCGCCCTCAGGTGAGCCCAGGAGTTTTGAGGGAGGCTCCGGGAAAAACAAAATCCCTGGATCCCTTGGGCCCCCCACCCAGGATTAAATTCCTGGGAAGATAGCTGGAACTCTCTGGGAAGCCTGAGTCCCAGGGGGAGAGGGCTATGACCTTGAGGTTTTCCAACGCCCCCTCCTCCAACCGCACAACTCCGGACGGCTGGGTAAGGGGGGGCGGTGTTGAGAGGAGGGGGAGGTGCCGTGGTGGGGAAAGCAGCCGGCCCACGGCGCTCTCAGCCCGCCCCCCCCCGCCCCCCACACACACACCAGCTGTCTCGACAGGTGAGTCAGTTAGACAAAGGCCCCCCTTCCCCCAGCTGCCGCGCACCCTCCCTCTCCAGGGCCGCGCAGGTGGGGGAGAGGGGCCGCCCTTCGGTCCGGGACCGGGGAGGCGCCCTCGGCACAGAGCGCTCGCTCCCTCCTAGGCACAGCCTGTTTTAAGCACATTGTGGGTGGGGAGCGACGAGGAACGGGAGTCCCAACCAGACCCTCCAGGCTGCGTCTGGGTCCCTGGATCCGTCCACATCAACCTTCACAGGGGGATGAACCGCCCAAATTTAGGGGTTAAGTACCCCCGAAGTTAATGAGCAAAGTCCCTCGTGGGAAGAATTTCCAGCGCCATGTATAGAGGGACCCCGAAAACCAAGCTCTACGTCTCAATCTCTCTTCCAGGTCCCAGGGGACTCCCAAACAGGCCCCCCATAATCCCTCTCAGGGCCAGGTTGAGATTTGGGGGCAGTCTGAGTCCTGCCTAACCTCTAGCTTCTCTGCGGAGATTATTTGCCAACTTGGAGGTTCTCTGGAAAGTCTTAAAAATTTCGGGAGTCCTCGGAGCGCCCCCAAACCTAAGGGCTCCCAGGAGAATCTCACGGCATCACCCAAGCCTTGAGAGTCAAGGGGAAGTGGTCAGTGTTTGGAGCTTGTCCAAGGGGGCTCGGCCTCAAATCCGAGGCTCCCAGTGCCCAGTCCCCAAATTCCAACCGGGACCAAGCTGGGGGGAGGAGGGGACAAAGGCAGGGCGGCAGGAACCCGCGCCGGCCAGGGAACGGTCTGGAGGCAGTTGGAGGCTCACCTCATGGCTGCTCGGCGGGCGGGCGGAGCGCCCACGGGCTAGGTGCTCCCGGGGCGCCCCTGGCTCGGGGTTCAGAGATTCAGCGCTGGCTCTAGGTTCTGCTCAGTCTCCCCCAGGGTCCCGCCCCATAGAGTCCGGCTTCCTGGGGGGGAACGTGGACAGGGCCGGGGCGGGTCCTCGGGCGCCTCTTCCCTCTGGGGTTCTGCTCGAGGGGTCCGTGCGGC
Source organism: Capra hircus (assembly GCF_001704415.2). Lineage (NCBI taxonomy): Eukaryota > Metazoa > Chordata > Mammalia > Artiodactyla > Bovidae > Capra > Capra hircus. Next base: position 54,158,483 of record NC_030825.1, on the reverse strand, counting down.
AGAAAGAGGGTGCGGCGTCCCCTCCCCGGCGCGCCCCCTCGGCCGGCGGCAGCTACAATGTTACTCTTACTACTGTACTTCTCTTTGCTACATTTCGTTCCAAAATTCCACTCCCCGCACCCACAATGCCCTGCGCCTTAAAGGGGCCGCGGACACCTTAAGGCGGTGGGGTTGGGGAGGAGTTGGTGGAGGGCGCTTAAAAGGGCAACGCGGAACCTTCGACTTCCGCTATGTCCCTCTTCCCCAACATTTTTGCACAGCGATGCACTCTGGGGGTCACCCCCAAATTAGAGGGGAAGCTTGATAGAGAGGAAGGGATCCTTCCTTAATCCTGAGTTCTCTCCCACGATGGAAATTCTTAGGGGAATATCAGTGGGGTACAATTTCTTCTCAACCTCCTCATGGACTTTTTTTCATTTCTTTACATTCTACTCAGTTTGGGGGGCGAGGAGGGCCCTCGGGTCAAGAATAGATTTTCTCCGATTTTCTCCCTTAAATCCTACCTTCGGGACGCCCCCCACCCCACCCCAAGGTCTCCCTCCTTCCCCAATTTATGAGGGGTCACTAAGGGGTGATCCACCTCCCTCGCCGAGGAGGGGGATGGGTGGGGAGGGGGCCCACCTCTCTCGTTGCCCCCACCCCCGCCCGCCCAGGGAAGGTGAGGAGGAAGTGGGCGCGGCCGGCCGCTGACTCACAACCGCAGGGTGTGTGTGTGTGTGTGTGGGGCGAGGTGGGGGGGTGGTGCAGCAGTGGACCTGGGTGGGAATGGGACTCCCGATCCCTGTCTGAATAAGGCTCCTGGCCCCCTACCCACGCACGCCCCGCCGTGACTCAGTTTCGCGTGCGGAGGATGATGGGATCATGCAGCAATCCGAGGGCACGGAGTTGGGGGACCCTCCCTCTGCCGACTCCTGCGAGACCCCTCCCCCACGCGCCAGGTTCAGGCTGAGTCCCTACACCCTCCCCGGCTTCCGCACCGGGACCCGCAGACTCCACCCCCCACGTGACGCCAGCTATATGACCACGCCCCTCCTGTAGAGCGCCACCTGGCCTGGGGGGCAGGAGTCTGGGAAATCAGTTGGAAGTTTAGAAATGGATAAACTGAGGCCTAGAGGCAGGGAATAAACCTGGGCTAGAGCCCTCTTGCCTGAGCCACCAGGACTCCAGTGGTTAATGAGAGTAAAACAATTCTCAGGGCCTAGCTGACTTGGTGAGGGAATCAAGCTTCCTACCTTTTTCCTAAAGGAGCCTGCTGCCTGGGCGATACCCTGATCTCTATCTCATTCTTCTAGGCCAGTCTCTGATATTAATTCTTCTCTGAAGAACTGAGTAATCCTCTCCCCTTCTCTACCCCACACTGCTGCTGCTACGTCGCTTCAGTCGTGTCCGACTCTGTGCGACCCCATAGATGGCAGCCCACCAAGGCTCCTCCGTCCATAGGATTCTCTAGGCAAGAATACTGGAGTGGGTTGCCATTTCCTTCTCCCCTACCCTACAGTGGAAAGCCTTAAACCCTGATCCGCTGTAGGTTATAATTATCTCTCTGTGTGTCTCAGGCTGTGAGTCGTTTGGGGACAGATTTGAAAACCCCAGTTCTTTGTGACCGTGGGCAAGTCCTTTCTCCTCTCTGGGTCTCGGCTTTCCCATCGGTGAAGTGGGAAAGTGGTGTTTCTGTGTGCCACTTGCACTACAGTCAGCACATTTTTTGGTAAAGATCCAAATAGGGACTTCCCTGGTGGTCCAGTGGTTAAGACCACAAGTAGGGGTCCCGGGTTCCATCCCTGGTCAGGGAACTAGATCACACATGCTGCAAGGAAGACCCAGAGCAGCCAAATAAATAAAGTCCAAATAGTAAATATTTTAGGTATATTAGACATAGGGCCTCTTTTATGTATTTTTTTACAACCCTTTAAAAATGTAAAAATCATTCTTAGCTCAAGTGCTGTACAAAACAGGTGGCAAGACGCCTGCACTAGAGAAACTCTTGCATGTGTACACAGGAGTCTGATCAAGAATCTTTATGGCAGCAGCAATGCAAGGGTAAGAAACTGGAAACAACCTAAATAGCCGTCAAGAGGATGATGGGTGTTGAAACCATTCCATATCTCTTGTTGGAAGTGCTGAGAGGCAGCTAAAAAGAATGAGGTGTGTGCAAATGGCATGAAAGAGGGCTCTAACACATTATTGAGTAAAAGGAAACAAATTACCAAATGATACATAGGGTATGAGTAGAAATCAAGGAAACACTTTAAGGTACCATATACGTGTGTGTTGGAGAAGCCAATGGCACCCAACTCCAGTACTCTTGCCTGGAAAATCCCATGGACGGAGGAGCCTGGTACACTGCAGTCGATGGGGCTGCTAAGAGTTGGACACGACTGAGCGACTTCACTTTCACTTTTCAAAAACTTTCATGCATTGGAGAAGGAAATGGCAACCCACTCCAGTTTCTTGCCTGGAAAATCCCAGGGAGGAGAAAGCCTGGTGGGCTGCTGTCTATGGGGTTGCACAGAGTTGACACGACTGAAGCAACTTAGCAGCCGCAGCAGCATACGTGTGTACTTGTGCAATAAAAGGTCTCAAAAAATCCACTCCAAACTCATAGCAGGAATTACCAATAGGACAGTGAATGGCATCATGGAGAATTTGATGATCATAATCTCAAGCCTCATCTCAAAAATGCCAAGTTTGGGACTTCCCTGCTGGTACAGTGGTTACGAATCCACCTGCCAATGCTGGAAACGTGGTCGCGGAAGATTTCCGCATGCCCTCAGGGCAACTAAGCCCATGCACCACAACTACTGAGCCCAGTGCTCTAGAGCCTCTGAGCTCAACTGCTGAGTCCATATGCCTCAACTACTGAAGCCCACTTGCCCTAGATCCCAAGCTCTGAAAACAACAGAACCCCCTGGCTCACTGCTGCCAACTAGAGGAAGCCCACGGGCAGCAATGAAGACCCAGTGCAAGCAAAATTTTAAAAAAGAAAGAAAACGTCAAGTTCAATCTTTCCTCTAGGCTTTCATACTAGCTGTTCCTTCTGCCCCAAGGGGTTTTTGCATGGCTGACTAGTTCTCTGTTAGGTTTCTACTCAGCTGTCCCCTCCTCAGAGGTGTTCACGGACCCCCCTGTCTAAAGCAACCATCCCCAGGTGGAAAATGGAGTGACTATGGGTGGGGACTTATTGTATACCATTTTGTGCCCTGTGAATTTCAAACCAAGTGAACTTATTGCCCATAGATAGCAACGTAAAAAAAAAACATAGCTCCCCTAGACGTTTTCTTAATCACATCCCCCATCTCCTTTTTTTTTTTAAGACCCTTGTCAGTGTCTGAGATGACCTTGTTATGGGTTCCCTTGTTTGCTGTTCCCCCACCCCCGCTACGCCCCCCACCCGGAAGTTCCAGGGGGAAGAACTTCAGTGAGTCTGCCAGGTTGATGGACATGAGCAGAGCATTTTGCCCACAGTAGGTGCCCCATACATATTTGCCAAATGACTGAGCAAATAATGCATGTTTGTTTTTTGTGTTTTTTTTACAAGAAAAATATATTTTGAATTATGTAATTAAAATTTAATCATAAAAACTTTCCCCAACCTCCCTGCCAAATAGATGAAAAATAGGAAGCGAAGAGAAGATTATTGAACTGAGTGTTTTTCAGAGTCCAATCAGCTCTAATTATTAGACATTCGGTTTTGGGGTTTGGGTTTTTTTTTTTCGGTCTAGCTGGTGGGTGGAATTTCCCCTCTCTCATAAGATGTCTTATGAGAGGGAAGTATGAGAAAGGGAAATAAGCACTCTGGGGTTCCTCCATCAGCTTCTCTTCCTTCCGCTGGTCTCAAAACTGGGGAAGGGGAGTTCTCTTCCTTAATTCCGCTGAGGTCCCAGCTGGGCAGAGGGTCCTCAAAGGATGACAGCTGTTAAGCCTCCAAGTGCAAGGCAGAGATTGATTGGGCGCCAGTGGGTTCCTCAGCCCCTTTCTGCCCCTTCTGTAAAAACAAAATGTGGAAGACGGTGAATAGGAACCCCTTCTTGCCTCTCGGTATTTACTCCCTGGTGTTCTGAATGCTCCACTCCTATTTTTTCCTTTGAGGAACCAACATTCCTCATCTCTTCAACCCCTTTGTTTTAGGGCAAGGGGACCCCAAGGCCTTAAGGGATGGGCCTGTGACCCCAGCCTGGCCAGTCAGAGACACGGACACTGGTCGGGCACGTGACCCAGTATGGCCAATGAGAAGCAGCTCTGGAACCGCGGCTGCCCCCTACTGGGAAACGCGTGCTCTCACCACTCGGGATGTTAGGTTCCTGGGACGTAAACCTGGAGCAGAAACTCTCTGCCACCTCAGACCGTGCCAGGAAATGAAGCCAACTCAGAGAAAATAAAACTAACTGCATGACATCACTTGACAACTGGATGCAGTCATGCCTTAAGTCCCTGAACTCTTCAATTACACGGACCAGTAAATTCTCTGCTTTGTCTTCGCAGTTTGAATGAGGTTTCTGTCACTCACAAATCAAAAGAATCCTTAGGAAGTTCTCCTTTCTGCTGCTAAGAAATTATCCATACCCCAAGCCAAAGAGTAATAAATAACCCAGCTCCCTTCTCTGCCCTGCAAAGGCCTTCCAGTTTCCATTCTCCCATTTCCTCCCAGACCTCCACCCTATACCTTAATTTATATGACTTCACCCACTACCTCCTTGGACATCTTCAAATAAGCTTTGTGATCCCATGGACTGTTGTCCACCAGGCTCCTCTGTCCATGGAATTTTCCAGGCAAGAGTACTAGAGTGGGTAGCCATTCCCTTCTCCAGGGGATCTTCCCAACCCAGGGATCGAACCCAAGTCTCCTGCATTGCAGGCAGATTCTTTACTGTCTGAACCACTAGGGAAGCCCCCCAAATAGGGTATCTGGGCCCAATCCACAACCTCTCTCCTCTAAGACCTAGACCACCCTCAGAGATGTCCTGGTGGTCCCCGCAGAGCAGTCAGGTTGGTCATCAACGTTCTGTGAATTTTTCTGCCTTATTCCTGGATGGAGGGGTGGTGCTTGGGATGATGGAGCTTCACGGAGCAATGTTGTTGTTCAGTCGCTAAGTCATGTCCCATTCTTTGTGACTCCATGGGCTGCAGCAGGCAAGACTTCCACGTCCTTCACTATCTCTGGGCGTTTGCTCAAACTCATGTCCATTGAGTCGGTGATGCCATCCAACCATCTCATCATCAAAAATCTCATCTTCTGTTGCCCCCTTCTCCTCCTGCCCTCAATCTTTCCCAACTTCAGGGTCTTTCCCAATAATGGAGCAAAGTCAGAGGCATATTTCTTGGAGAAGAAGCACAATCTCTTCTCTGCTTCTGCTTCCGATCCCACCCCCCGCCCCCCCCACACACCTATCACAATTCTTCAGGAACAGGTGTGAGAATTTATTAATATATGGGGCAAATCCACTCTGGCTGCAATTTCCCCATCACTTAAAGGAGTAGGGTGGGGGCTTGAATTACATGCTCCTGTGAAAACGTTCAAGAAAACAGGGTCCTTACCACACAGCGCTGTCTTGAGGCCTGGCAGAACTGAGAATAAGCTTCAGCGATGACTGTGGCCCTTGAGAGCAAAGGAAGGCCTTCAGGAGGGCATCCTCCTCCAGCCAGCAACTCTCCCATTCCAACCTACCCCACCCCAACTCACTTGCAGTAGAGCCCTCCCCCAGGAGGTAAATCCGGGATGTCCTCAGAGGCCAGGGTCCTGAAAACTGTGTTCAAGCTGGGGGGCTCTGAGGCAGAGGCACACAGCTCTGAGAAAGAGACAAGAATTGTGGGGGTGCTCAGCTGGCAGACAAACCCTTCCGCTGGACTCCCAACACCGCTCACCTGCAACTCTGTGTCCCAGGGCTGCATCGAGCAGTACCTCCTTCCTGACGGCCTCCTCACAAGGTCTGGGAGCCCCCGGAAAGCAGACCAGGAGGCAGGTCATGTTGTCCAGGCTGCCCTGGAGAAGGTGGAGAAAAGAGAGCCTGGTGGAACATGCGTGAGGGCCTCAGCACAGGGCTCGATGCCTTCAGCAGTTTCCCAACATCCCCCTTGTTCTAGTACCCCTTCCCAATCTGGTTATGCACCTTTCTTGAAAGTCCCACCCTTCCGCCACTCTAAAGCAAGCCTCTCACAAAGACCAATTGCTTAGGCCACGCCCTCTCTTGCTGTCCTAGCCCCACCCTGTCAAGGAGAACCACTTTGGCCACCTGATGCGAACAGCTGACTCACTGGGAAAGACCCTGATGCTGGGAAAGATTGAGGGCAGGAGGAGAAGGGGGCGACAGAGGATGAGATGGTTGGATGGCATCACCGACTCAATGGAAATGAGCCTGAGCAAACTCCAGGAGATAGTGATGGACAGGGAAGCCTGGTGTGCTGCTGTTCATGGGGTCGCAGAGTTGGACATGACTGAGCAACAGCAACGACAGCTTCTCTTTTCCAAAGCTCCTCGCACTTTGCTGTTTAGCTGCTCTTCCTTCTGCCACTAATCACACCTCAGTACCCACCTCTAGGCCTAAGCGTTTGTGTTTAGTCGCTTCAGTCGTATCCGATTCTTTGCGACCCCATGGACCATGACCCACCAGGCTCCTCTGTCTGTGGAATTTTCCCGGCAAGAATACTGGAGTGGGTTGGCATTTCCTACGTCAGTGGATCTTCCCAACCCAGGAATCGAACCTGCGTCTCCTCCATCTGCTAGATTGCAGGTAAATTCTTTACCACTGAACCACCTGCGAAGCCCTAATAGCTGTCCCATTCCAAAAGACCACGCCCTTTCTCTTAAACCCTTCCCGCGTATCTATCCATCTCATCTTGTCTCCAGTCTTCCCTCAGTCTCGGCCCTCTGCATGTTTTGACCCTGCCCCGTTCTTGCAGGCCCCGCCCATCCTCTAGTTTTACTTTAGCCTCTCCATCAAAGCTCCTTTTCCCTAAATCCTTGGTTCTTCCCTCAAAGACCTCAAGCCCCGCCCCCAAGACCTTGCAAAGACACGTGTCCAACAGCTGCGCGCAGAGAAGCTCTGGGGCCAAGCCCAAACAGAGGCGCGATGCCACCAGTCCCGCTAGGGCAGACCCGGACATCGCGTCCCACACGCCATCAGAAGCCAAGAGCATGAACTCGTCCTCCGCTTGGCGTGCCAGGGCGGTCACCTCAGGCTCCGCGGAAACGAGTTGCTGTTCTGGGGGCCTTCCCGGAGCCTCTTTGTAGGCAAAGTCTCCCAGTGCTCTGGACACTGCCAAAGAGCCCTCGAGGCGCCGACGGCTGATGGTGCCGCCCGCGTCATGGATGCGTTCACGTTCTCGGGGACGGATGGGCCGATGGTCCTCGGTGCTGAAGGCCACGGCGCCGGCGCGACTCAGCACCGCGCGAGAGTCACCGCAGTGCGCCAGGTACAGAAAGCGCGGGGAAACCAGTAACGCCACAGCGGTGGAGCCCCCCGGCTCGCCGCGGGGCCAGAGCGCACGCAGGCGCGCGTCTGCGCTCAGAAAGGCGCGGCGCAGTGCTTCGCATACGCCCTGGGGCTCGCTGGGCTCCGGGCCCAGCGCCTCAAGTACTTGGCCCTTCAGGTGGCGCGCGCCGAAGAGGGCGGCTCTTGCCCCGCCGTGGCCGTCGAGGACTGCGAAGAAAGCCCAGCCCGGGGGCAGCCCGGGTAGCTCAAGGCAAGCGCAATGAGCGTCCTCCATGTGTGCGCGCCAGCCCTGTACTGCGCTAGCCCCGAAGCGCAGACCCCACGCCGCCGCCGCACCCCCGTGCGGCCGCTGGGCGCAACGCGGCGCGTCTAGGAGGGACTGAGGCCGGTTGGGAGACCTGCATCCCTCCTCTTCTTCCTCCATCTCCTCTTCCTTGCGGGCTGGCCAAAGGAGACGTTCCAGCAGGCGGGCAAGGGCCGCCATCCTTCGGCCTGGGGATTAGGAAGACTCCACCCTCTGCACCTGCTAACCATCCCCGCCCCACCCGCTCACTAATCCCCTGCCTTGTGACATTTTAAACCACCTAAATCTCCTTCCTATGCCCTTGACTTGCACTCAAGTCACTAGAAAGGGTTGAACTCTTAGGGCTTCCCTCTTTCACGTCTTCAAAGCGAGGCTTTGGGTTTGGATCAGAGAAAAATGACAATAGTGCCAATCTAGCACTGACCATAGCTACACATAATTTTACATCATCATCTCCAGTTTACCGAAGAGGAAACCGAGTCACAGAAGTAAACAGTGTTATTGGGAAACAATTTCTAGCATCTGTATTCTCAACACAACACTCTGCTTCGGGTACCCAGCCCTGCTCTGTCCAATCTTCTCCCATTTCAGTGGTCCCATCCCGGGTTTCAAAAGCTTTCAATTCTTAACTTTTTTATTTCGACCTCTCGCTCTCGGTCTAGTCCCCGGGTTTCAGTTGCTTCTCTTCCAGGTCCCGCCCATCCATTCATACATACAGTGGCTCCAAATATTTGCTATCCCGACTGGACTCTAGCTCCGCCTCTTAGCTACAGGCCCAGCCCCCTCACTCCAGATTGCGCTCACCTTCTGAGCCACACCATCTCCCTTGTTTGTTCTGCCTTATTCCCCCTAGGCCACGCCTCTAGCTCCTCTGTCTCGGACTGACTCCGCCCAACTCTGAATAATTCCAAATTAGCTTAAGGCCCTTCAAGTCTGAGCTCCTCCCCTTGTCTCAAAAGTTTCCAAGTAGTTTCTTCTCGCCCCCTTTCCCACTCCCACTGAGATTCTAAGCTCGCACCTTTACCTCCCAGCGGTAATCTTTGCACCCTCCCTTCATTGACACCTCTAGCTCCACCAGAACGGAGTCTGAGTTCCACGCCTCCGTCCTCTCCGCCTGGGCTCCTGCATCCTTATCTCTCTGAGCCCCTCACCCAACCCTCGGCCCCACTTTACTCCCACTAAAGGCCCCGCCCTCCTTCCTCTAGACCCCGCCGTTCAGACCGCCTTCCAAGACTTCTCGACCAGTAGCCTGCCGCCATAGCTCCGCCCCTCTATTAGGAAGACCACACCCCTCCATCCTCCCGCGCTTTTCCCCGCCCCCTTGCCCTCCCTCAGGTTCCTCCCCTCGGTCTGTGGCTCCGCCCCTGGCCCCCGCGCTGCAGTGCCCCCCCCACCAGCGGCCCCTCCCGCCCTTACCGAGCTGAACTGAGGGCGGCGGCGGCGGCGGCGACTGCTGGAGCGGCCCGGCAGGAGGAGGCGGCGAGGATGGCGGCGGCGGCGGCGGCGTCCTGGGCGCGGCGGAGATGAGCGCTCGCGGCCCCAGGCCCAAGGCGGCGTGGCCGGAGTGGGCGGGGGTCCCGATGCAGGCCCGAGGGGGGCCATGGGGCAGGTCCTGCCGGTCTTCGCCCACTGCAGTGAGTAGGGGGAGGCTCAGGCCTGGTGTGGGGCCCAGAGGCCCGGGTGGGCTCCTCTTCGGTTTCCCCTCCGACCTGGGCCGCGGGAGAGCCGAGATAGGGGAGGAGGTGAAGGAGACAAAGGAAGATCTGCCCTCCCCCATGTTCTAGCAGCGATGGGGGCGACTTGACCCGGAGAATCTGAGTGAGACTGAGCAGAGACTGGGGGCACTGAGAGAGCCGAAGGGGGGCGCGCTGGGCGCTTGTATGTGCCGCGGGGCTCCGCCCGGGCTTGAGGACGCTCTCCAGGAGCTGTCCCCTCGCCCTGGTGCTGGCCGCAGCCGGCGGGGAGGGGATTTCGATGGAGGGGTAGAGTGAGTATGGAGAAGAGGGGTCTGACTCCCCCTCCCCCGCATCACCCATCTTCGCATCCCACCTCCGTTTTCTGCCCAAAATCAGAGGCAGCCCCGGTCTCACCCGAAGTGTCCAATCCCCTGTCCCCAGGAAACAGCCAGTCTCTGGGTTGGGGCGAGGACTCCTGGATCCTTAGCTGTTTTTACCACTCCAGGTCTTTCATTCCTGGTCTCCTATTCCCCATCTGAGGAAATGAGGTGGGGGCGGGGGGCATGCGATTTCAATTTCCAAAAGGTATTGATCATCTCCTGTAGGCAAAGCCCCAAGCTAGCTCTGAGAGGCTGAATTCCATAATTGAAATTGAGCCTTATCTAAGCCTCATGATTTCTGAGCCCAGAGCTCTAATGGTCCTGGTCTAACATTCTCTGTCTCACACCCCTGAGGTTCTGAGAACTGGAGATTTCAACACTGACCTAGCCATTTGCATGTCTTGGGAGTCCAGATGCCAAGATTCTAAGAATTTGTTATTTCAACGTTTTAGCGTATCATCCCTACATTCTAAGATCTTGTCCCTACCTGGGCTTACAAAGGAAGGCCCTTCGTCTTCTCCCCACCCCACCCCCACCTTACCTCTTTGCTCTCATCTCCAATCATCTCCCCTTCAGTCACCCTGTTCCAGTCATATCTGCACACTTCTCCGTTCCTCAAATAGGCAAAGCTTAGTGCTTGCCTCAGGGCCTTTGCACTGGCTTTTCTCTCTGCATGGAAGACTCTTCCCTAGATATTCTCATGGCTTCATCACATCATTCAGATTTCTGCTGAGATGTCATCCAAGGAGTCTTCCTCACCAACCTGTCTGAAATAGCATCCCCTTATTTTCTCTTCCTTTACTTTGATTTTTCTCCGTATACTTAGCACCCAACACCATAAATTTAATAGTTTGTGTCTATCTCCCCTATAGAGTGTAAGCTCTATAAGACTAGGGGTTTTGTTTACAATTGTATCTTCAGGATCTAAAATAGTGACTGGAGTTTATTAAGCACTCAAATAATGGTTGTTGAAAGAATTAATGATTGAAACCTAAAAGTCTCCTAAAATCCCTAAGGGCTTCCCAGGTGGCGCTGTTGGTAAAGGACCCGCTTGCCAATGCAGGAAACCTAAGAGACGCGGGTCTGGAGAATCCCATGGACAAAAGAGCCTGGCGGGCTACAGTCCATGGGATCGCAGAGTCAGACACGCGGGAAGCAACGTTTAAAGACTCTAAGATCAAGATTCCTGGATTTGAACTTCCAAGACCGAGCTTCAGATAGCAGGGATAGGAAGGTTTTACAGTCTGTATGCAGAATGTTCTAAAGGTCCTGTGATGAAAATTCTAAGATTTCTTAATTCAGACACGTTTCCAGGACTGGCTCACTACTGGCTCACTAATCAGGCAGTCTAAACTTCTAAGAGTCCTCGATATTTTTCTCTTGCAGAAGAAGCTCCGTCTACAGCTTCATCTACCCCTGACTCCACAGAAGGTAAACAAAGAGGGAGGATGTGAGAGTGGAACTTGAAGGGGGCCCACAGCTGGGTCAAGGGATTAAGGGGAGTGGGTTAGGGTCTTCGGCAGAGGAGCTCATGCCCTCCTTTGCTTGTGGCAGGAGGGAACGACGATTCGGATTTTCGGGAGCTGCATACAGCCCGGGAATTCTCAGAGGACGACGAGGAGGAGACCACGTCGCAGGACTGGGGCACTCCCCGGGAGCTGACCTTCTCCTACATCGCCTTCGACGGTGTGGTGGGCTCTGGGGCTCGCAGGGATTCAGCCGCTCGCCGCCCACGGCCCCAGGGCCGCTCAGTCTCGGAGCCTCGAGACCTGCCCCCTCAGCCCGGCCTGGGCGACAGCTTGGAAAGCATCCCCAGCCTGAGCCAATCCCCAGAGCCCGGGCGTCGAGGTGACCCCAGTTCTGCCCCTCCAGCTGAGCGCCCCCCGGAGGACCTGGGGCTCCAGCTGGATCAGCTGGGCTGGGCGACCCGGGGAGCAGTGACTGGGGAGGACTCTGCCACCAGTAGCTCCACTCCGCTGGAAGACGAGGAGCCCGAAGGATCAGTGGCTGGAGAGGCTGGGAAAGGTGAGATGTCTGAGGTGCTGAGACTGAAGCCACAAGGGTGGGTGGTTTCTTTCCTGAGGGCACCTCCAAAGCGAAAGCTCAGAGCCTTCTCTCTCTAACGCACCAGAATTGGACCTACCACTCGGATTTGTGCAGTCCTCGCCGCTTGAAGTCTTTACTCCACAGCCCAGCCCTGTCTCTGGGATCCCCCAGACTCCCACCCCATCCCCGCCTCGATCCCAATCCCGGGATTCGAACTCTTTGCCGGATGAGCCCTTGCTGGACGAGAAGGAGGAAGAGCCCTGGGGGCAACTGGAGCGGGAGCCAATCACGGGGCAGTGCCTCGATAGCACGGACCAATCAGAATTCACATTGGAATCACACGTTCTAGGTAAACTCCGCGAGGGAACGGGCTACTTTGGACCACTGGGAGGGTGGAGGATTGATATTTAAAGGCACCAAACTCCCGAAGGAACGGAGGAGAGTGGAGAAACGGAGGAGGTATTGCTATTGGCAGGACATTATACACTCTACCCTTAAAAAAAGTCCCGTTACCTAAGATTGCCATTGGCTCTTTTTATATAGCTGCCCCTCCCACTCGAGAAATTAGCCCGCCCATTGAGGGTTTAGGATTGGGATTGGCTAATTGCTTAAAAAAAAAAAATCCCTCTTTTGTAGTGCTCCCCCTAGAGGCTGACTTTGGACAGGCCAAATCCCTGAAAAAGTAAGGCGCTCTTTTGAATGTGGCCACCTGGCTCGTAAAAGTAAACTCGGAGCCTTTTAAAACCTTTCCTCTTCCCTGACCACTAGCATTGGCAAACTGTAAATATACCCGCCTTGCTTTAAAGTATGCTCAGTCTTCATGAACGGTTCCTATAGGTTGGTTGTAGACATCCCTGCTTTCGGCTGTTTACAAAGAGAGCCATACAGTTTTGGAATTGTTCCCACCTCTATGGAGAGCCATTGGCTGGGTACAAAGGGGGCCCCGCCCCCTATTCCCTCCCTCCGGGTTCCACTGAAGTGGGCAAAATCCCTGAGAAGCAGCGGTGTCTGTAGCCTCTCACTCGGAGGAGCCGAGATGGGGAGTAAAGGTGGGCTTTCGGGGCGGGCTGGGACGCGAGGGCTGGGGGACCGTGGAAAGGGCCCCAGATTCGCTTTTGTCGCCCTCAACTCTGGGGGATGTTTCCTCTTGGTCCCAGACTCCCCAGAAATGCAGGCTGGGGCTGAGGGGCTGTGGGGGTACCTAGGGAGGGCGTGGTGGGAGTGTGGGGTCCCCTCTCTCTCCAGCCAGAGCTTTGGGGCCCGAGAGCAGCGAGGCCCCCTCCCCCAGCCTCTGGTCCAGGCGGTGCTGTCACTCAGTAGCCTGACGGGCCAGCACAGCTGCGGGAGAGGCTCCCTCCCCCACAGCACGCCTAAACTTAGCCCCCGCCTCAGACGACCCGGCCCGTCCCCCACCCAATGGCGCAGGCCTCGGGGAGCCTGCAGGGGAGGGGTTGAGGGGAGACCTACCCTAGTTACTGTAGATGGGAGGATGTGTATAGGGAGGATGCAGAAGTGAGGAGAGTCAGACTCTGAGGGGGACTGGTTGGGATGGGTCAGTTTGATTGCAGGAAGGGTGGTAGGATGGCAACTGTCCAGAAATAGAAGGCAGGGTACCAGGCTCTCAGTTCAGTGCTCAAAGGGGAGCCGATTATACGGAAAGCTGTTAAAAGTTAAGATGCGTGAGATGAGGGTTGGGGTCCAAAGGCCACTGATCAAAGCTTAGGCTGGGCTTGGGAGGTGAGTTAGAAATTTGAGTTAGAGCCTAGGAAGGAGAATGATGTCATTAATATTAGGACATAGATATATGTGTTGGTAGGGATATCAGGGAGATGTTACTTTGTACCCCTCAGGGTGCATAAAAGAAAAAGAACAATAACGCCCATTGTTGGGCAGGATGCTGGGAACGATTGTTAGACTCTTGTTTGCAAGCAATTCAATAAAATTTATGATACTTGAAAATACAAAATTAGTCCACCCTGCGATTTGACCCCTGGGATTATATCTCAGAAACAGAACCTCTTGGAGGTTCTGTTGTTTCCAGTACTGTCTAGGAAGGGGATGGAGGGAGGAAACAAAATAAATGGCCCAGCAATAGATACGTGGTTGAATAAAATAAATAATGGTGTAGCGACACCATGGAATATTGTGTAGCCCTTAAAAAGAATGAATTAAAGGCTGTTCTAGTTGACCAGAAGAGAATTCTAGGAGAAAAAGTAGAGTGAGATACGCATGATGCAGAAGAATGATTTTTTTCACCCAAACTTCTGTTCACACATACTCTATGGGCAGGAGTAAGCTTATGGGGACTCGCTAGACAGTTAACTTGGGTTTTCCAGGAGGCATGCATGGAATGAAAGTGTTAGTCGCTTAGTCATGTCTGACTCTTGTGACCCCATGGACTGTAGCCCGCCAGGTTCCTCTGTCCATGGGATTCTTCAGGCAAGAATACTGGAGTGGGTAGCCTTTCCCTTCTCTAAGGGATCTTCCTTACCCAGGATCGAATCTGGGTCTTCCGCCTGGCAGGCAGATTCTTCACTGTCTGAGTCACCAGGAAAGCCCAAGCGTGGAATAAAAGAAGACAAATAAAAATTTGGAAATTGGGCTAAGGCTCCCACAGGTGTGTCAAGAGGTCATGGTTCAGCCCCGAGACAGGAAATATGAGGTCAAGAGGTCAGCCAGGGCAGCTCCACAGCCCAGCCTGATCGACGCCCCCTCCCTCCACAGTGGTGGACCTGCTGCACTGGAAGGACGCGAAGACGTCAGGAGTGGTCTTCACAGGCCTCATGGTCTCCCTGCTAAGCCTCCTGCACTTTAGCATCGTGTCCGTGGCCGCCCACGTGGCCCTGTTGCTGCTCTGCGGCACCATCTCTCTCAGGGTTTACCGAAAAGTGCTGCAGGCCGTGCACCGGGGGGATGGCGCCAACCCCTTCCAGTGAGAAGCCCCAGCCCGGCCCCCCACCCCTGATCTCTGTCCAGACCCCAGCGCTGACCCATGACCTCAGATCAGGCACTGACTTCTCACTCTGGCCCCGACCCATCCTCTTCCTGTTCCTAACTCCAACCTGATACCCTGACATTAAACCGGACTCTTGACCCTTGGCTTCCAGGGTCAAGACCCTAACCTCTGTTCCTCTGACCTCTGACCCTAACCTCTCCTTGATCCCATCTCCTGACCCTGACCTCCACCCTACCCCTCTACACCTGGTCTCTTTCCCAACTCTCATTTCTTGTCCTTGTCTTGGGCATTCCCCTCAGCCTGGGCCCCCTCCACCTGCCGAGTTGCCTCACACACCTCTGTTCTCTCAGGGCCTACCTGGATGTGGACCTGACCCTGACTCAGGAGCAGACTGAACGTTTGTCCCAGCAGATTGCCTCCCGTGTGGTTTCTGCGGCCATACAGCTGCGGCATTTCTTTCTGGTAGAAGACCTCGTGGACTCCCTCAAGGTGCCCTGAAGCCCCCCACCTCCCTCCTGGGTCCCCAGCATTCCCCTGGCTGCCCCTGGTGGGGTGGAGGGGGAGGAGGGCCATTGTGTGAGTTCCCAGCCTGGGGTGCACCCTGTAGGCTCTGCTCACCCTCGCCCTCACCCTCAGCTGGCCCTTCTCTTCTACATCTTGACCTTCGTGGGTGCCGTCTTCAACGGTTTGACTCTTCTCATTCTGGGTGAGCTGGGAAGGCTGTGGAGCGCAGGGTGGGGAGGTAGGGCCCTGGGACTTGGTGGGGGACAGGGTTATGAATGGAACTGTTAATCTCCGGGGAGGACCCTGACCCCCCATCTCTGTGCCCGCAGGAGTGATCGGTGTATTCACAGTCCCTCTGCTATATCGACAGCACCAGGTGAGTGTGACAGGCCTTCAGTTGGGAGTACCCCAACCAAACACAACTGGTCTGATCGCCCCCTGCCCCCCAACAGCCAGGGTCAATGACAAATGTTCCAGCCAGAGAAGAGAGGACCAGCTGGTGTTCCTACCCTGACAGAGTCAGGATCTGACTGACACGTGCCAGGCACAGGTGGACTGCCTGCTGCCCTTTCTCCATGCAGCTAGAGTCTACCTAATACATTTCAATAGTCAGCGACAGGCATTTTGATTGGTGTCCCATGACAGAGCCAGTGGCAGAGCCAGGATCTAGCTGATGTATCCCAACCCAAGGCAAGTAGACTCACCAATGCTCCTCCCCAACAATGATGCAAGGCCTGCCTTGACATGTCCTAGCTCCAGAGAAAGCCTGACTGGTGTCTTCTCTCCCTGACACAGCAGGAAGCCAAACAACACTCATCCTAGCTAGAAACAGGCAGACAGATGAATGCCTCCTCCTGACAGCCTGATACCCTCTGTCCCTGTGATACCACCAGGGACTGACAAACACATATTCCATTTGCAGACAGATAGACAGTCTGATGCTGTCTATCTCTACACATAGCCTGGGTCTGACTGGCACCCATCTCAGCCAATCAGGTGGACTGACTGATGCCCTCACTCCCTGAAACTGCGAGGGACTGACATTTCAGTTAAATCAGGTGGGATGTCTGTTACCCAGAACACTGACAGAACCGGGCCAACTGACATACATCCTATCCAGAGACAGACAGATGGACCGCATTCCATTTTGACATTCTCCAGCACAGCTGAGAGCCCAGTGATGCCCATCCCTGCCAGGGATATAGTCCTAACTAACTCCCTCACGTGCTGGAATCACCAAGACTCACAAAGTCAGCTAATGTGAATTTAAATCAGTCCACTCAGGGACTCGACAAGCAACACTAATGCCCTCTGCTCTTATGCTGTCCCTAAACACACATACATA
Source organism: Capra hircus (assembly GCF_001704415.2). Lineage (NCBI taxonomy): Eukaryota > Metazoa > Chordata > Mammalia > Artiodactyla > Bovidae > Capra > Capra hircus. The sequence goes on along the minus strand of NC_030825.1, from coordinate 54,141,842 downwards.
CACACATCTCAAAGATTAACAATAGTGCCCAGGACACAAACTCACTGGCAAATTCTTGTGTCTACCCATCATCCCTTCCTACACAGAGTATGGTCCAATCAGTTTGACACTTCACCTTGGACTTCTGACTTCCAAGGGTATTTTATTATGTTTAGAGTTGAAGGTGGCATGGTAGGCCTCTCCCCCAAACTCCTGATTTGAGTCGGGGCAGGGGAGGGGGAAGGAAGCAGCCTCCTTAATGAATTAGGGAGAAGAGCCCCCTCCAATCTCTCCTTTCACCCTTTTTCTTCATCCCCCCAGGCCCAGATTGATCAGTATGTGGGATTGGTGACCAATCAATTGAGCCACATCAAAACTAAGTAAGTGCATGTGGTGGAGATGGATGGGATGGGGAATGGAGAAACTTGGGGATCGTTCCCCTTGCCCCCTTTGTGCCCCCACGTCCCCGTATTCCTTATCTCTAAACCTCCTGGGGTTGAATGCTGCTGCTGCTGCTGCTGCTGCTAAGTCGCTTCAGTCGTGTCCGACTCTGCGACCCCATAGACGGCAGCTCATCAGGCTCCCCCGTCCCTGGGGGCAGAATACTTGCCCTCCAGGCAAGAATACTGGAGTGGGTTGCCATTTCCTTCTCCAATGCATGAAAGTGAAAAGTGAAAGTGAAGTCGCTCAGTCGTGTCCGACTCCTAGCGACCCCATGGACTGCAGCCTACCAGGCTCCTCCATCCATGGGATTTTCCAGGCAAGAGTACTGGAGTGGGGTGCCATTGCCTTCTCCATATCTCCTTCCTAAAAGGTAAGAGACAATTCCACGGCAGGCCAGTAGGTGGAGGGCTGGGGCTGGTTTGGGCCCTGAGTTTCTCCTTCCAGTTTTCCCTTTAGTTCTCAGAATTATCCTGTCTTGCCCCACCCCTTGACTCCACCTGTTTTTCCTTCAGGATCCGAGCTAAAATCCCAGGGACCGGAGCCCTTGCCTCGGTAGCAGCTGCAGTCTCCGGACCCAAAGCCAAAGCCGAATGAAAGAGGTGTCTCTGCCTGCGGGACGCCTGCCCCCACCCCGTGTAGCCCTCTGCCCTCTTCCATCTCCTTTCCATCCCTGCCCTCTCCCAGCCTCACCCCGAGCCATTTCCCAGTGGGTGTGAGGATCACTCACACCAGGGAGTTTGCGCAAATTGCCTGAGCGGCCAGGACTACATTTCCCAAGAGGCTCTATGTAGGAGTTCAAGGAAAGCGAGGCACCTTGGCCGCGGGGCCTCCTGGGACTTGTAGTTGCCTAGATAGGGCACACGCCCTGCACTTCCGTGACCCCACCGCTGGAGGCACCGTGAGGGCTTGGTGTCTCTTTTGACGCCACTAGCCCCAACGCTGGGGCTTTGCATGGGGCCCAGGGGAGGCCTGAGCTTGGATTTACACTGTAATAAAGACTTCTGTGGAAAACCCAGGGCCTCCTGTGCTTCCAGCCCCCTCCAGCTTTCATATTCCTGCCCTGAAAAGGGCTTAAGTGATTCTCAAGAAGGAACCTTCCCCATCTCTGCAGAAGAAGAACCGAGAGGCGGCAGATCCCAGGGCTAGTCAGGCCTTGACAGTCGCTTTCCACGCCTGTACTCCTCGCGGACATCACTAGGCGATTCCCACACTCTGTCTGCTGTGCCCCCGGTCTCACCTGAGTCCCAGACCCATGTATCCAGCTGCCTTCTGGAGGACTCCCCCCTCAAATCTATCCAAACCTCTTCCTGGTCCTACCTGATTTCCAAGTCCGGGAGCCCCCTCCTGTCCACGTTGTTGCCCAGCCAGAGACCCAGATTTGGCCCTGGGCTCCTACTCCCTCACATCTACTCAGTCGTGAAGCCACGCCTGTTTCACTCTTACAAACGTCTCTCATCCACCCACTTCTCTCTATTCCAAATGCCTTGGGAATAAACACAGGGCCTCGTGGCCTCTGGGCCTCGGTTTCCAAAACTAAACCGGGGCAAGAGAAGACAGGAAGCTCGACTCTAAAGACTCAGGGACCTTGGGACTTCCTTGGCGGTCCAGTGGTTGAGACGCTGCGCTTCCCCAGCGGGTGCCGTGGGTTCGATCCCTCCTAGGGGAAATAAGATCCCATAGGCTGTGCAGAAGGGCCAAAAAGTAGGGGAACAACAACCTCTCTACTTTTCGACCTTGAGCAGGAAGCCTCCCTTTCCTCAAATGAAAAGTTGTCACCCTAAGCTACCTACATCCCACTCAGTTCCTCGGACTTTTGATGATCTATATACCACCTGTTCTGCTAGTTAACTATTTCGTTCTGTTTTGCCATATCACATTGCTTGTAGAATTTAACCCCCCAACTAAGGATCAAACAAGGGCCCTTGGCAGTGACAGCACGGAGTCCTAATCACTGGACCACCAGGGAATTCCTTAAATTGGTTTATTAAAAAATAAAGCAAATGCCTTTTAAAATGAAATGTTATTCCACCACTAAGGAAGTCAGTATCCCTTGCCAGCAATAGAAGATAACAGTTAAACACAAAACTACTACCATGTAAAATGTTTGCTTGTGCATCACTTAAAATCTTGCCTGTAGTGAGGCATGTCACATTTTACAAGATACATAATAATAAGAGTGGTAGTTACAGTACCAGATTTTATATACGGGGGCTGCCTCGCAGCAGCTTGCTACTTAAGAGTACTTGAGGGGCTTCTCCTGAATCTAAATTTGGCAAGCAGGGGCAGTGTTTGGTTTTTGTTTTTTAGGGGCAATGTTTTAAACTTCCAAATAAAATAGCAACATTTCCTAAAGATATTTTTATTGATACTTTCCATAAGACGAAGTGTCCATTTGTCTTTATCAAAAACTGGAGGAAGAGGGACTGGTTGAGATTATGGACCCAAGAATGTCTAAAGCCCCCAAGCCCATCCTTGGCATCCCTACTGGAGGCAGGAAACAGGTTGGTGATGGGAAGTCTTAATTGAGTCACTCACAGTGCCATGTCTGGCTTTTATATCCATCTGCTTGTTATGATTCCCCCTAGTTGCACTAGTCTTGTTTTTCAGATGGGGAAACTGAGGCTCAGAAAAGGATGGTGATTTTTTTTTTTTTTTTGGTCCCACCACATGCAGATCTTATTTCCCTGCCTAGGGATGGAACCTGTGCCTCCTTGTAGTGGGAGCACAGAGCCTTAACCTCTGGACCACCAGGGAAGTCCCCATATTCTTGCATTGATTGTACAAACGTTTAGTGAGCGTCTGGCAAGTGCTCAAGCACTCTTTAGTTATCAGGGACACAGAAATGAACCAAAACAAAGTCCATGGTTTCATGGAGTTGTTATTTTAGCGGGAGCAGCCAGACAATAAGCAAATGGACATAGACAAGGGTAGGTCGTGATCAGGGTGATGGAGAGAAGTCCAGCAGAAGAAGGGGACAGAGTGACAAGGCTTGCTATTTTAAACTGAGTGGTCAGGGAAGCCCTCATTAAGTGGTGATATTTAAACAGAGGCCAGAGTGAAGGGAGGCAGTGAGTCATGGAAATATATGGAGGAAAGGAGATTCAGACAAGGTGGTCAACAGATGCAATGGCCCTGGGAAGTGAGCATGCCTGGTGTCTGCAGCAAGCGATCTGTGTGCCAGAAACCAAGTATATGAGGAGAGAGGAGTAGGAGGATATGGGGTCAGAGAAGTGGAAAGGGCTAATCGTCAGGATCCTAAAGCTGTGGTAAGAGATTTGACGTTTCTGCTAAGGCAGACACGGGAAGATTCATGTCGGGGAATGACATTGTTGTCACAGGATCACTGACTTGGATTATAAAAGGATCACTTTTTTTTGCTTAAATAATAATTACGATGACACAGTTTCTGTTTTCCCACGTGGATGGGCTGTGTGGATAGGGTAGGGTACTATCCGTTTCTATGGCTCACTTTCCTCGGCCATAAAATGCAAATGAAAAAACTGATGATCTCTAGTGTTTAAGCTCAGTGGGGACAGAAATTCTGTCATCACCAGTACCTAGGATTGTATCTGGGACTCTGTAGGCACTCATTGGAAAAGACCCTGATGCTGGGAAATATTGAAAGCGGGAGGAGAAGGGGACGACAGAGAATGAGATGGTTGGATGGCATCACCGACTCGATGCACATGAGTTTGAGCAAGCTCCAGGAATTGGTGATGGACGGGGAAGCCTGCCGTGCTGCAGTCCATGGGGTCGCAAAGAGTCGGAGAGGACTGAGCGACTGAACTGAACCGAGAGGTGCTCATTCAACTTTTGAAAGGTTTAGATCGCTGAAGTTCCACAAAACAACAGCAGGTGTCGCACCAACCCTACAGCCGCCAGCGCTGAGTCTCCGCTGCTGGGCTAAATCAAACTCTTAACGGGAACGGACACACTCGAATTCAGATTTTTCAGGAAAGAAGCTTCTGAATCCCGAATTATGAATCTTTTTTGTTTAAAAAAAATAAACGGACTTCTCTCTTGGATAAAAGGGGCTTCAGTCTCTTTAACAGCTAGACACGACGGGGCCACGTCCAGTACCACTGTTTCCCAGAATGCGCGGCGCTATGCAAATGAGACAGTTTCCAAAGAGACGTGATTCAATCCATAGGAGACAAATGCAGCAGTTTGGGAGGATGTCTGTTGTAATAAACTTGGGAGAGTTTATAGATGTTGAAATCAACAGTTTCACACTCCTACAAACTATATCACCATAAGTGAAAAAAATTAGAAATTTCTGAGTTTTATATAGCTGTGTGGGGGCGGTTTTATCCTGCCCGGATGATCCTCAGTGGTCTGGGGTGCAGGCTTCAAACCTGTAGCTGTCTAGCGACAGAGTGGTTCAATTCCACCTTTCGGGCGAAGTGGTTTCTCTTTTTTTCTTCTTCCAAACTGGACATTAGAATGCGAGTTGGCCCAGAGGACCTTGGACCAGCGTCTGGAGATGTCGCTGCAGTCTTTATTTTTGCCGCTCAAGTGTTTCCCTGTGAATACATTCACACACCCCACCCCTGCCCGCCCCGGGGAAAACCAAAGAACTCCAAAAGATGAAGAAAAATCGTGTATACTCTCAGTTCTATGAAATTTACAGTTAGAAAGTGATCCTAGATTCCTCCCCTTCACTTGCTTACTCACTTATTCAGTCATTTACCCACTCATGTATTTAATCACGTTATAAAATAGTCGAATATTTATTCCTTTGATCATTTATTCATTCACATATTCAACAAGTATCTGCTGGGTGACTGCTCCATGCCCAGCCCTGCAATGAGCGGTCTTGGGGACACAATGATGACTACAAAACCCTGACCCTGACCTCGTGGCCAGTGGAGGAGACAAACTTTAAACATTAATTAACTCCCCATTGAATTAACAACTATCACTACTGGGAAGGCAGGTACAGAACCTATGAGGACGTCTTATAAGGCGACCTGAGTTCAGGTAGGGTGTCAGGGTAACGTTTGAACATATACCTGAAGGATGGGAGTGAATTAGTCAGCAGAAGGGGAGAGTATTCCAGAGAGGGAAACAGGATGGCTGCAATAACAGGGATGAGGATGGTAATAATTGCGCATTTACTCTGTGCTCAGCGCTGGCATGTATAAGCTCACTGATACCCTTCAGCCCATTCTGCAGCTGAGAAAACTGAGGTTCAGAAAGATGAAGCCTTTTAACCAGGATCACCTTTGGGAGGCCTCCAACCCCAGGGCTCTCCCACCCCTGGACCATACTATTTACCACTCCCTGGTGCTGTTTTTTTCCTAAGCCAACTATTCACCAAACCCTGCCTGTTTTGCCTCCTTGAAGTCTGGAATCCTTCCCCTCCTCTCCAGCCCACAGCCCTGGTGCTGCTCCAGGCACCCCCACACACACACCTCTGTGTTCTCATCCTAGCCTCCTCCCTGGTCCTCTGCCTCATCCCCGCCTCTTTCCCAATTACCCTCAGCCTGGCAGCTAGAGGAGTCTCCCTAAAGCACAAAACTGTCCTTGAATTTCTTATGGCCAAAACCTGCCAGAGCTCCCCAATACTCTCAAGAGAAGATCTAAACTTAGTCTGGAATTTTAGCTTGCAGAATCTGGTCCCTGCTCAACCTCTCTCTTCACACCTTTTGTTTTAGCCCCCGGGAACCTCTAGTTTCCTCAATGTACCAAGCCCTCCCCCGTCAACTCTTTGCACTTGACTCAGGTTCATTTGACTCAGTTTTTCTATTTCCTTCTATCCCCTCTGTTTATCCTCTAAGACTCAGTTTAGGGATCCTCTCTTCCCAGAAGTCTTTCCTGACTCCCAGACCAGTTAGGTGCCCCCACGGGGCCCCTCAAGTCCCATGGACTCCCCCAACTCTGCCCAATTTACATCATCCCTGATTGGGAACAGGTCTGTGTCCCCCCACTTGACTGTGAACCCTGGGAAGGGGAGCTTGACTGTCTCAGTCTCTGCAGTGTTCCCAGCCCTGGACACATAATATTGTGTGTGTCTGCTCAGTCACGTCCGACTTTGTTTGAACTAATAGTTTGAAATTAATAAGTTAGCACATTTTTGAGCTAATTAATAAATTAAGGGATCCCATTATGACAAATCCCCCTGCTTAGTCCTTTGCTAAGACAACTAACCTCTGGACCAGTACTTAGTTCTCAAAGTGCTTGCTGCTATGCGAATGAGAGTGGACTTGGATCTTGCAATGGGGATGGCTCAGTGTATCTGTGGACAAAGTGGCAATATCTTTGGTTTAGTCTGTCTTGGGTTGTCCCCAATATGTTCCTCACTCAGAAGATGTGATCATGTGAAAAAGCAAAAGGAAACTCATCTTCACTGTAAAGTGATCCAAGCTTTATGATTCACATAACCCTGAGGACTCCCAATGTACCTGAGTGGTCTTCAACAGTTCAAGTTTTTTTCTACCTCTCACTTTTGCTCAGGCCAACCCCAGAGCATTACATGGTCAAGTATAAATTCTTCCCTCACCTGGAAACCTCCCTGAGCCTTTAGTATTTTGGTATCAGACACCTCATGGCTAATATTCTGCCTCATTACTTCTTCAAGGAGGAGGTACAGCCTGTCTGTGTGGGAAGTCCTCCTGACTGTCTAGCCTCCCTCCATCCTGCTGTTGACTGATTCACTAGTAAGAGTTCCAGCATATGTGTGTGTGTGTGGTCCTGTAGCAATCTAACCTCACTCCCTCATGCTGAAAGGAAGGCAGATGATGGGTGTCAGGAGCAAAGAGACCCTGAAGCTTGGTGGATACATTTTTAAGAGCTTTTTATTGGCGACAGTGCAGAACCACGAGGAGGAGGGTAGCGGCCCAGTGCCAGCCAGCCCCAGCCCCCGGGGGATCAGGTGCAAAATACAAAAAGAATCACAAATACAGCATGGGGGGGGGGTTGGGGATTCAATACATTGTGGTCTGCAGGGGCAGGCCCTGCTCACAGCATCACACTCGCACCCAGAATTCTCAAAGATACAGATTGCAAAAATCTATAATCCCTCAGGCTTACTCACAAAAATAAAATATCAGGTCCCCAACACACCCAGAGTCAGAAGATGGCTGGAGAACCAGGGACAGTCACATGGAAAGAGTCAGGTAAAAACTGGCAGAGAACAGACAGAGGCGGGAGAGACTTAGAAAGGAGATAGCCAGAGACGGCCAGAAAACAACCAGAGACAGCCAGAAAAGAGACAGCTAGAGACAGAGGCAGCCGGAGACAGGCAGCCTGGAAGTTTCCAGAAGCAGTGTTTCCAATTCAACGGCATGGCTTTGAGGGCCAACGTGACCTAGGCCAAGGATGCAGAAGCGCTCACACACTCACACGCGCGCACACACACTCATATATAATATATTTATTTATACATAATAGATATAAGTGTCTCGCAAATCAAGAAAGGGATAAATAGCCACGGAAGTGGGTTGGGGGCGTCTGGGTTCAGGGCGGGAGCCGCAGGATGGGGCAGTGGAATGTTTTCCATGCAGCACAGAGGGCGGCGTGACCCACCCGATATTAAAAAATATCAATTGGCCTCATGATACAATCCTCATGAGGGGAAACACAGGGAAAGGCAGGGTTAGGGAACCTAAACCGAAAATTGGGGCTGGGGCTGGGCGAGGGGAAGCTGGGATCTCAGGGAACCCAGCCCCTTGGAGTTTGCCAGTCCAAAAATATTAGGGGGTGGTGGGGGTCAAAGCCTCAGCCTTTAAATCTTCTCCGGGAAAATGTCGGGGACCCCTGGCGATCTCCCCCTGCTCTCTTTCTAGAAAGGTTGTCGGAGGCCAAGGCAAGGGAGAAGTTGGCGTCCTAGGCTGGGATACGGTGACAGGCCTTAAAGAAAAAGGCCAGGGCTTGGTCTGGGGCGCGGGGCGGGGGGGGGGGGCGGGGGGTCCTGAGGAGAGAGGCCACGTGGATGGATAACTGTCATCCCCTCTGGATTCTGTCACCCCCTCGAGTCTAACTCATTTTGAGGGGAGAAAGGAGGCAGATGGGGGGAGGGGAGACCACGGAAAGGCTTTGGCGAGTCGGGGGCACAATCCCTCCGGAGGGGTTCTGTCCCACCCGGCTCCCCCCACAATCCGGCCAACTCGTTTCACAGTATAAAACACTCCAGCAGGACAGGCATCACAGCGCCCCCTGCTGCCTGAATCAGAGAGGCCCAACAAGGAAGGCCAGGAGGGGAGGCTGTGGGAGGTGGGTGGCGGGCAGGGGGACAATAATACTGTAATCAGGAAGGAGGGCTGGGGGCTGAATGTTGGGGGAGGCTTAGGAGGTGGGAAATTCAAAATCGGAGCCAGTTTTGCCGGGATGGAGCAGCTGGACGGTCAGGGAGGGAGGTTCACATTTCAGACTAGGTCTGGGTGGAAGGAAGATTATCAAAGGGGAGGGCATCAACTTCCCTTTAAAGGGGGGCTCAATTCGGAGGAGGATCGAAGCACGTGGAAATGTTGGATAAATAAGCTGAGGTCGTGGGGGGCGGCAGGGAGAACCAGCCTAGTCACCCCTGGAAGGGTGGGCGTAGGAGAAACACTTTGGGGGTTCGGTGGCATTTCCTTGTTGGGCCTCTCTGGAGATAACTCCAACCCACCCACAGCCCACTGCCAACACCCCGCTCCCTCCAGCCCAAAGGTGGGCATCGCCCCCGCCCCCACCCCCCATCCCCAGAGGTTGGGTCCAAATGAAACGGCCCACAGGCAGCAGTGGGCAGCCTGGGGGTGTCCATCCCCTCCCCACCCCGTGTCCCCAAAGTCACCAGCTCTCTGGCCTCGCCGGGCCGGCAGAAACAAGAGGCAGCACAAAACACAAGGAAGTCCTCCTGTCCGATGGCAGCGGCAGCAGAGGGTCAAGCAGGAGAGGCAGGGAAACCACACGCCCGCTTTGTCTCTTCCCCTCTCCTCCAGTTCCTCCGCGTCCAAATCTCTCTCCCTTGTGTGTTTGTTTGTTTTGTCTAAAGTTCACAGAGCAAGAAGGGAGGGCGAGTTCAGGGGGTCGGAAGGCTGGTCACTGCCGCTGGTGCGTTGGGCGCCGGCGAACGTGGAGACCTCCGGGCAGGTGAGGACAAACGAGGAAGTGTACGAAGGGTTAACAACGGGGAAGGGGTCGCCGAGGACTTGAACTTCACTGTGTGTAAAGAGAGAAGCTGTCAGGTTGGGGGGTGCGTCTTGGCTGGTCTGGAAGGGCAGGGGCGGTGGTGGCGGGGGCGGCAGCAGCCAGCTGAAACCATCTTCCTTAGTGGATGCTGACCCCGGCAAATCTCTCACCTCCGCCAGCGGGCCCGGCCCGGGCCCCCCGGGCCCCTCTTCGTAGGGGATCTTGCAGCCCGGTTTGTGGGCCACCAGCACAAACTCCAGACGTTCCTTCTCCTTTTGGAGCTCGGCGATCTCCGACTCCAGCTCCGCCTTTTCTTCCTCTAGCTGATCTGTCTCCTGAGGTCCCCGATGGCCACGGCGGAGCACGGAGGAGAGCAAGGAAGGAGGAAAAGGCCGTGAGCGACTGGAGAAGGTGGGTCAAGGCTGAAACCAGCTCTCCTACTCTGATGGCTAAGGCCGATGGCTGGAAGGCGGCTCCCGATTGAAAGACTCCCTGAGGTAGAGGCCTGGTGTGCTAGGGGACTTAGGGGAGGGGTCTTGCCTTCTAGGACCCTCAGTCTCCCCATCTGTCCAGTGGTTGTTTGGCAAAGGGCCAGGTACACAGGGGAAGTCTCTGGTTGCAAGAGGCACCCGGAGGGTTGTTGAATGAACCAACCATCCTCACGTGGTTTTCATGCCCCCTATTCACCTCATTACCCTTTCCCCTCTGCCTCCCAGGGTAGAGACCAGGTAGCTTTGGGAAGTAGACAATTTCCCTGGTTTCCTCCAAGGTGAGCAGGTCACCCTACAAGCGTAACGTAGAAAACTCTCAGACTGAGGTAGGGCATGAAAATTGAGGGGCACCTTGGCACAGGCCACCAGCCCAAGATAGAACTTCAGGTGGCGGGGGCAGATGGTGGGGGAACTGACATAGGGTTAAAGGATTTTGTTCCTCAGACTCTCCAGAATGTTAAAGCTAGGAGATTCAATGAGGAGTTGAAGAGATGGAAAACTGAGGCAAAAAGGGTTATCACTTGCCCAAGACCAAAAAAGGGACATGACTGAAGCATCCCTCTATTAAAGGTCGCTCGTAGGTCCCCCTCAGGATAAAGTGAGGGCCAGGCAAGTGGTCAGGGGCGTGAGGGGGTCATCAACCAGGACAGGGACTGGCCAGGAGTATGTGAGGGTCAGTGTGTGTGAGCTGGCTGACCCCATCTGTACCCAGTTCCACATGTGGAACCTCTTGCTCTCAGTTCAGGACAGAGGCACAGGTGGTGGTGGGCAGCAGAAGATAGGGAGAGAGAGCCCCCCTTCAGCCTTCCCTCAGCCCACCCCACCCCAGGGACCACCCTCACCGCCTGGAGTCGGTCAGTCAGCTCCCTTCGCCGGTTCCTACACTTTGCTGCTGCCAGTTTGTTTCGTTCTCGGCGAACCCTTCTCTTCTCCTCCTCCTCTGGGGTGAGCTGAGTAGGAGAAATAGAGATGGTGAGATCTGGGAACACGGTGTACCCCCCCTCCATGCTGAACCTCCTCTTCGTCAAGAACCCCCAGGAGTCAGAAACGGACCAAGTCCTCACTGTGGGGAGGACAGGGTTTCTGCAGCATTGAGGCTGCAGGTGGCCCTTCATCCAAAGAGTGGGAAAGTTCCTGCCTCTCTGGCTTCCTCCCTGCCAGCCCCCAGAGCAAGCTCTGATGCCCCTTACTCACCGTCTCCTCTCGGGGTCTCCTAGGCCGGGCTCGAGCTGGGCGGGAAGGCCCAGGTCCACTGGTGGTTCCGCTGGTGGAAGGCCCACCACTGCCACTCGCTCCGCCACTGCTGTAGCCACTCAGGCCCGGGGTGGAGTAACTGGTTCCTGGCATGTCGTAGGGGTCAACGGCCGGGGGCTGGGAGGCCAGTGGCTGCCCCTGGGACTGGGCCATGGAAGAGATGAGGGTGGGTTGCACAAGCCACTGGAGGTCCTGGCTGGTTGTGATCGCGGTGACCGTGGGCACGAAGGAACCGGGCATTTCCCCAAGACCGGCGCACTCCTACGGGGTGACACATACACACACAGGCGTAGACACACAAACAGAGACACCGACACACACACACCCAACACACATACACACACCGACCCGGTGAGTGAGCACAGGGCCAGCGGGTGTGGATGTGTGTGTCACAGGCAAAAAGCCACAACACCCACCCTTCCACTACACCGTGACGCAGTGGTTAATGAGGATTTCTGTGCAACTGGCTTCTACCTCCTCCTTCTTCCTCGGGGAAAGGTTGCACGGTTCCAGCGGGTGGTGAATCACACCCCGGGTTGGTGACTCTTAGGTGTGGGGGGTGGGGAGGAGGCTGGACACAGCCGGGTGACAGAACCCCCGGGATGGAGTCACAGCCACACACACAGCCACAACACCCCACCCCCACCCCAGAGGCAAGGGGAGGGAGAGGGAGAGGCCTTAGGCTAAGCCTTCCTCTACACTCACACACATATACACACCCCTTTGAGCGCAGGGATAAGGGACTAGAGGGTCCATGAGACCCCCGTGCAGGGGCGGGGGGTCCCAGTTAAAAGAGTGTTGGGGGACGGGTCTAGGAGTTTAGAACAACGTTTCAAGTAATTGTCTCTCCCCAGAGTGAGACTGACGAGCGACAGGTTACGGTGGGCAGACAAGGACAGCAAGTGAGCAGCCAGGCTCCCACAGACTGTCGCAGAGGCGGGGTGGGGTAGGTCCTGAGACCCCAAGCCCTAGCAGCGCTCATGTCCTCCCCCCACCCCCAAAATGTAATCCTAGAACTGCTCTGAAGGCTCAACTACTCTCGCGGGGGGCGTGGTGAGGGATGGGCTGGCTCACTGGCCAATCAGCGCCCCGGAAACTCAGAGGGGGCGGGGCTCCTGGAGACCACCTGGCTGGATCCCCCCGGGCTAGCGGCTTTAGTCCTATTTTCTGACACACCGGAGGCACCCGGCGTCCGGAGCAGAGGGAGTGAGAATGTGTCTGTGTGTGCCTGGAGAGGTGGGTGACGGTCACTACGTCTTCCAAAGGAACCCTGGCACACAGACGCTCTGACCCTGAGAGCGGAGGGACAGGATCCCTGCCAGGTCCTTGCGGACTCATTGGATGGCAGAAGATCGCTACTGTGGCGACAGGAATCCCCTCGCTCTGCCTCTAGAGGCCCATGAAAGAGACCCTAGCGCCGGAGAACCACAGGTTCCGGGGACGAACTGTGGGAAGGAAACTGCGCCCTACAAATAGGAAGCGAAAGTTGATTGGCCACAGCTCGTGCCGCGGCGGCCAATCGGGACGCCGAGCTGCCCCCTCCCTTAGCAACGTGGCCCGGCGTTCCAAAATAGAACGCTCCCGGGACGTCAGGGGCGGGGCGGACGAAGGGGGCGCCACGCGCCGTGCGTGCCCCGCGTCAGACGGAGGATTCCAGCGCGTCAGCCGTTACGCACGGGTCCCCCGTTACGTCTCCGCGCAGGAGGCGGAGGCAGCGCCACCGAGGGTTCGAGGCCCGCCTTCCCGCTGGATCGAGGGTGACCCGGCGCCGGAGTAGGCGATAGGATGGAGGAGGAAAAAGACAGGAGGCTACTGGAAGCTTCTCCGGGATTTCCCCCACCTGCCTAACCGCTCTAGCTTCAGGTTGGTGACCTGAGTGGGGGGCAGTCCCCGAACCGGCTAAAAGTTCTCAGCCCTGATACCTCACACACGTTGCACTGAACGGCGCGCTCTCCCCACCCCCAAAGCTCACCCCTCTGTGTTCCCTCCCTGCGCTCCACGCACACAACCAATTGCAAGCACGTCCGGACTCTGCAGTTTGCAAAGTGCGCCGTGAGCCTACTCCCTATCTGATCCTAGATTTGGACGCGTTTTATTTGGGGTGAGGGGATTGCTCGCGCCACCCTTGAATTAAAAAAATTTATAAACCACAAAGCAGTAACCCAGCCCTCTAGAACTTACCTGGGAGGGGGCGGCGGTGGGTGGACTGCCGAAGGAGTCCACCGAGGACAGATACTGAGACTCGGCGGAGGGTGAGGAGCTGCACCGGGAACCGGAGTCGTAGTCTCCGGGGAAAGCTTGAAACATTTCCCTGGGCACAGGGGGGCCCCTGTGACCACGCTGAGGTCGCCGGGAAGCCAAGGCTATGGCCGGGTGGGGGAAGAAAGGTGCGAGTCCGGGGTGAGCCGAGCGCGTCCCCAAAGTGCGCTGTCCGGGGAAACTCAGGGTGGGGGCAGCGTCCCGCTCCAACAATGGCAAAGTTTCCGTGTAATTCCTTTGCGGTGCCCAGGCCCCCACAAGATGCCGCTGTGCCTCCTGGTAGTCTACGTTCCGTAGGACCCGGGGGCGAGGGGGGATCGCTCCCCCAGAGGCGGAAAGCGCTGTCCTGCTGTACAGAATCTGCTTCGGGTGCGATCCCCTCCACGCGTCCGGCGGGTCCCACGGGGGAGGAGGGAGTAGTAAAGACGAAAAAAAAAGTAAGTCGATCCTCCGAAATAAAATGTAGAATTATCTAGAAGAATCCTTCCAAAAACTTTCCGGAAGAAAATAAACCTAATTTCACAGCCCCCAAGAAGAAGAACCACAACAATCAAGTTCCAGCTCCGCGTGTCCCAGTCTTGACCGTAGATCTCAGTCTTATGAATGAAGCTCGGAGCCGCCAGCCTGTATTTATATGCCCAGGGCCCGGCCCCCTTGTTGACGTCACCGTCCCTCACTCGGCAAACTTCTCGATATCTCCGGCCCTTGTGAACCCAGCCCCGCACCGTCCGGCAAGAGGTCTGTCTTAGCCTCGATCTGATCATCTGCATCACCCTCGTGGCCTTGGGGGTCTTGGGGGCTGCATTCTGGACCACTCGGCGGGAGGGGATCCCGGCCGGTCTCCCCGGAGTTCCTGTGACGCAATTAGCCATATAAGGAGCTCGGCCGGCGCGGCTGAGTGTTTGTTTGGTATCCTAGCAATTACGTCAGAGGGAATCCCTCGCTCGCTCGCGCGCTCACCCGGCGCGCCTGCGGAACCCGCCCGCGCCTGCGCAGTCCAGTGCCGCCCGGGGGACGGGGGAGGGCTGGTATTAATAGGTTATTAGACTGACCCGGCAAAGGATCCCGGGCTGGGGAGACCCCAACTTGGGGGTCCATATCCCTCTGGCCGCCCCTCCCATTTCCCCTGATGGTGCAGCGCCCTCTCTCGAGAGGAAGGTCAATCTTCAAAAGGAGACTGGGTTTGTGGTTGTAGTCACATAGGCGAGGAAACTGAGTCCCGAGACAGGAGAAAGTGGAGGTGCGGGTGGAGTCCCTAGGCTCGTACGAGCTTCTGCCCTGACTAGTTGTGCAACCTTGAAAAAAAATTTTTTTTTCTTCTCTCTGAACTTCAGCTTCACTTTTCCCGGATGGACAAAGAGTGTGTATATTGGACCCTACTGCCCTCAGAGGTGCGGCGTTTGGGAGGTACGCGGGTTTGGAGGGGGAGGGGAATGAAACTTGAGGTGAAGTGTCCCTGCTGCTGCTGGTGCTCCCCTTTCTGCTTTATAATCCTATTCGTCGTCAGAAATATGTGTGACGGCGGTGGGGGGGGGTGGGGTGGGAAATAAATGATAGTAATAATAATGATATAATAATAATAATAGATGCCACGTATTTAGCATTTACCAAATACCGGTCCTTGTACTAAGCCTTTCAATACAAGGTTTTCAATCCTTGTACAGCTTCAGAAAATCTTCATTTTATAAAAGAGGAAAAGGATAAATCGCGACTTGCCCAAGATCTCAAGAAATTCAAACCCAGAATTCTCGTTCTGTTCCTCCGAGAGCTGCCTGTTTCAGTGACACTCCCTGAAAAACCTGGGTGTTGGGATTATTGAAATAACAACTTCCAGTGGTGGGGAGTGATACACCTTGCAAACCTCTTCCTGTCTGCTCACAGCATACACTATTATAACCCAGGTTTCGGGTCGGGCTTGGGGGGCGATGGCGGAGGCAGGGGGTGGGGGTGGGTGGGAGCAAGCTGCTTACTTGGCTATCCAGTTAGGAAATGTGGTTCAAGAGTCTAATTAAGATATTTCAGACCCTGCTAGGAAATGTGGTTCAAGAGTCTAATTAGGGTATTTCAGACCCGGAAGCCTCCAACTCTTTGGCACATAGTGGTAAGGATCTCACCAGCTGCTTCATAAACCTGAGTTCCTGGCATTTCTCTCCCAGGTTGGAGCCTGGCTCAGCCAGGGCACAGAGGAAGAAGCACCTTAAAACTGTTGAATCCCACAGGCCCAGAGAGGGGGAGGGCTGGCTCCTGGTCACACATTAGGTATGAAGCCAAGTTGGAGGGGTTAGGTCTTCCTCATTCCCAGCAGACTTTTGATTCCCTGTCCCCAAAGTGGGGAGGAGGGAGGGAGATGGGGAATGCTGAAGGGACATGGGCTCAATACAGGGAGGTTGAGAAAAAAGCCCAGCCTCAAACACCTCGTTCCCCCACGCCCCCTCTGTCTGCCACCAGTCTGGGAGTAGGGAGGGGACTAGGAGATGACACAGCAACCACCAGCAGGCAGTGACTCGGCTCCAGCATCAGACAGGGAGTGACCCCTCATTCCTGTTCTGTCCAAGCCCCTCATCTCTCCCACGGAATAAAGGAGACACATAAATGCCTACCTTCGCTGCTCAGAGACCTTCATACCCCAACCGAGGTGGCCCCTATGACCACACAACTGCTGGCATGTCCTCAAAGGGGCATACTTGGCATTCAGGTTTCACACGTACACACAGACACACACACACCGCACATAGAAACACACCTTCACATGGTTACCAACACATGTGACGGTACATCCTCACTATAGATACTTGTGGTTGCTCTTTACACACAATGACAATTGTGTGTTAATTCTTTTGAGCACTTGTATTAATTTATTTAATTCTCACAACACTCCTAGGAAGTAGGAACTATCATTTTGCAGGCAAGGAAATAGAGGCCCAGAGAGGTGAAGTCACTTGCCTCGAGTCACACAGCAAAGTAGTGGCAGAGCTAGGATAAGAGTGTAGCCCCTGCTTTTAATTATTATTAAATGAGTTACATGTGTCGATATATTGACAGGCAGATGGTGACACTCATGCAGGCACTGGGCATTTACTGCCCTCCTCCCCCTGCCCCCCGCCCATAGGCAGACCCAGAAACTAGGTGCCTTGAGCTTACATTCTGACCCCACCACTTAGTAGTTGGATAAACTTGAGCTGGTGAAGTCTGGAGCCTGTTTTCTGTCCTTGGAGAAGAGGAGAAATAGTGCCCAGCTTATGACGCTGGTGGGAGGATCATGTGAAGTGAATATCTTGGAACATGCCTGGCACAATGGAGGGGCTTGTTTTGTTTTTAAAACAAAGCCACCCTAGGACTTGCCTGGTGGTCCAGTGGTTAAGACCCTGCACTTTCAAGGCAAGGTATGTGGGTTCAGTCCCTGGTCAGGGAACTAAGATCTCACATGCTGTGCTACCAAAAAAAAAAAAAAATTAATTCATTTAAAAAATAAGTAACGATAAAAAATAAAACAAAGCCACCAGACACACCAGATCACATTGCTGTTTTCTTGAGTCCTGAGTACTTTTGCCTTTGTGGGCCTCTTTCTCTATAAAGACATTTTTTAAAGTATTTCTTCATGACTGCATTGGTATAAAGACAAATACTGAATATTAAAACATTTCACTTGACCTAGAAGTTCAGTTCTTCTTGGGTTTTCTTGGGTTGGCCAAAAAGTTTGTTCAGGTTTTTCCAGAAGATATTAGGGAAAACCCCAAATGAACTTTTTGGCCAACCAAAGAAAAGAATTTAAACAGTTATATGGGCCCCTAAAGTTATCACAGGTCCTAGTACCATGCTCTCTGCACCTAAGGGAAAAATTGGCCCTGAAGACACACCACACACACACACACACACACACACACACCCTCACATTCACGCAGTCTCACTTGAGCATATACGCAGACATGCCCTCGCAGCATGGCGGGGGCAAGGCATGTCTTCCTCCATGAGGCTCAATACCAGGGAGCTTCCAGGAGGAAGAGGAGGACTTGAGTGTAGACGAGAGGGCGGGACCCCTGCCCTGGCTCCCAAGGGCTTGGGCTCTGCAGGTGATGGGGAGCAGGGAGAGCCCTGAGCCTCCTGTTCCTGTTGGGGGTGGGGAAGCAGCGACAGCTGCGGTTGCTCAGAGCATCCTGTAAACAGCCCGGGAGACCCAATTCTGCCAAAGGGAGCCCTCATTCTTTAATTCTTCCTTTGGCAAAACCCTTGCTACTGTGTTCCTCAATATCCCCACCCATAGGGCAAGAAGGTTAGATGGCCATGGGCTCTGAAAGTCCTTTCCAGCTCTGAAATTTAACAATAAAAATGACAAGGAGAGGCTTCCTGGTGGCTCCGTGGTGAAGCATCTGCCTGCCAATGCAGGAGACATGGGTTCGATCTCTGGTCTGGGAAGATCCCACTTGCTGTGGAGCAGCTAAGGCCCTGGGCCACAACTGTTGAGCCTGTGCCCTAGAGCCGGGGACCGCACCTGTTGAGCCCATGCGCCTAGAGCCTGTGCTCTGCAACAAGAGAACCCACTGCAAATGAGAAGGCCAAGCACTGCAACAAAGAATAGCCCCCACTCCCACAGCTGGAGAAAGCCTGCACAGAAGATCCAGCACAGCCCAAAATAAATAAATGAAATTATGAAAAAAAAAACAAAAGAGAAAGAACATACGGGAAGTAAACAGTTAGCTCTGCTCACATGAATTATCTCAGTTAATCCTCACACTACATCAGCCCCATAAGTAGGTTCTGATATTATTCCCATTGTACAGAGAAGGAAACCGAGGCACAGGGAGGTTAAACCTGAGAACAGGGTTTTTCAGCTGTTTCTGTGAAATCAAGCCAGCTGGGGAATCTGGTTACGACGCATGTCTGGTGTAGTCTTGTGTGTTTCCAGGCAGCCCCTGTGTGATTCCAAGGCTCTGGCTCCAGAAGACAGGCCTGTGAGAGTTTCTGAGGCGTGAGGGGGAGGGCGCACATGGGTGGGTGTAGGTCCTACTGCGGCGCCTGTGACCTCCAAGAGGGTAGAACCGAGCTGGTTAGTAACTGCTGGCTCCTCTGGGCCCAGGGTTAAGTAGTGAGTGTCACTGGCTGGCTGGGCCCACTCTCCATTGAGCTATCCTGGAGGCCTCCTGGAGGCGGTGTCTGTGGAGTTTCAGGGAAGCAGAGCATCCAAACTTGGGACTCAGCTTGCCCTTAGTACCCCTGCGTCCTGCATCCAAACTCCTCACTCACCACAGCCCACAAGGTCAGGCATGACCTGGCTGGGGCCAACCACTCCAGTCTCGCCTCCCCCTCCTCTTCTTCGTGTGGTCTGTCTCCCTGGTCTTCAGATCTTTGCATGTACTCTTCCCTCTGCCTGGAGCATGCCCCCTTTTCCTCCCTCTAGCTCATACTCTCTTCCTCCAGGTCTCAGCTCCTCTATTCCCTCCTCCAGGAAGCCCTCCCTGGGTTAGCACCCTTCCCTTGGAGAGCTCTCCTCCCCTCTATGCCTGTCTGGATTCATCACTCTCTGGGGACAATCTGCTCTTCTTCATTGGGGTGTCTTATTCAGACCTGAGTCGAGGTTGTCCAAGTCACAGCCACATCCCCAGCACAGTGCCAGGTACTCAGCAGGTGCTCAGTAAATATTTGTTGATTAAATAAATCTTCATCATCCACTCACTCACTCAGTTATCAACTCTGACAGACTGCCTTGGACAGAAACATATCTGTTCCTTTGCCATTTCATGGATTGAAGGGGGAAGATGCTATAGACTAACTGACAGGCGGGGCGGCTGTACACGGGTGTTGGGACCTGGCTCTCAGTGTTGGTAAACAGTCACCTGTCTGTCCTCCCTGTCTTTTCACAGCTGAGCTGGTGACCCTGGGTCCTCCCAGGGTCGAGGTGGACACATTGTCAGGGGTGGGGAGGAGGAGGCTTGGTTTACAGAATCCAAACCGTGGAGACAAAAAGACAGACACACAAATGTGCATGCACACCTCTCACCTTTGTCTGCACAGACACACAAAGAACGAAGCGAACACACAGTCACACAGCTTAACACACACTCTCGTGCACACACATTGCAGAAATGCACAGACACCGCACAACAGATACTGACAGGCCCGCAGCTCTACACACACAAACTGGCAGAGCTAGGCACCCCACTGCCACAGAGAGGCCCCCAGGGCTGTGGACTGGCAGAATTTCTTAGCTACCCACATTTGTGTGGAGGTTCCCGCCTCCAAGTCACTCGGACGCAGGGAAGCTTCACATTCTTGCTCAAAGTTGCATACGAACCTGCAGAACAAGGCACACAGAGACACAGCATCACATACTCAGACCCCATTACTATGTACCCTCTTTCCCATGCATGCTCACAGCTACACACGCGCAGTTTCACGTGTGAGGGCATGCAGGCACTGCTGAGCAGAGGCTACTCTCAGATGCTGACTTGTCTCAGGCCCTGGTCCAGAGGCCCTGTGAACCCCCTCACTGTGGGAGCCAACCTCTCACCCATCCTCAGACCCACACAGTGTGATGGTGTAGCACTGGCTATAACCACTCCAGGCATGGGGGTGGGGAGGTGGGAGCGCTTAGGGAGGCCTGAGCAAGTCAGGACTTGCTGGTGGAGGTGGGTCTGGGCAACTGCTGTCAGATCCTGAAAAGATTTAGATAAGGAGGGAGTCCGTGAAAACACTCTCCCTACTATAGACATCCAAGACCAAAGAAGAGGAAGCAGGAGAGCCTGCAGGAAGCTAAAAGGAAGGACTGGACCAAGGTGGATAACAGTTTTGGAGACCTTTACAGCTGCACTTTGAATGAAAATAATAGTAGTAATAATATAGCTGGCAGTCACTTGAGAAAACTAACCATGTGCCTGTTGCTCCTTACAGATCCGCTGTATTTTCTTGTTTAAGTCTTCTGATACACTATAAAGGAGGGCACTAGCAGTGTGACTCTGGGCAAGCAACTTCTCTGATCTCAGTTTCCTCATCTGTAAAGTGGAGATAATAACGGCACCTCCCTCCTAGCGTTTTGAGGAATAAATGAGTTTGTATGTAAAAATGCCTAGAACAGTGCCTGGCAGAAAATAAGTTCCCTGTAAGTGTGAGCTGCAATGGCAATAATTATTATTATCCCCTTTCAACGGATCAGGAAACTGAGGCCAGGAGCCCTTAGGGAACTTGCCCAACCTGCAGGTTTGTGTGAAGTGAAGACTGGTTCCGACACTGGTAGTGAGGCTCTGGGGTAGTGGGTGGGGGAGGCAGGGCCTCCCCACTTTGGGGTGTGTGTGCTTGCGTGCATGTGTGCGTGAGCACACGTAGGGTGATTCCATTGTTCTCTGCGCAAACACCCAGACCCCATCCCACCCCCAGCAGGTCATCTAACTGCTAGCCACAACCCACAGCCTCACAGTCATACCCAGTGCGGGTTTCCTCTTTATGGCCCAGGGGCCTCCCCACCGGCTGACCCCCCCTCCCCTGCCTCCCCTTCCTGCACCTTGAGGATGCCTGTGGCTGGACAGGGTGGTCTCAGGCTGGAGCTGCCCCGTCCCTGACTCAGGCCTGTGCCCCCTCACTGACCCGAATGCGGCCTGCCTGGCCCCCACAGCCAGACAGCCACGCGGGGGTGTCGGGGGAGGGGTGTCACAGTGGGCCACGTGCCCGCACCCGGGGTGGCTGAATTCCGCCTGTGATTCAGTCGGCTTGTCTGGGTCGCTGGGGGTGCCCTGGTCTGTGATGTCAGCGGCCAGGTATGCGTCCGGGGTTTCTCTGAGTGTGACTCAGGCCCAGAGCTACCCTCTCCCTCCTGCAGACACGGGCAGCTTTCCAGGGCTGGCGGCCGGCAGGCAGCCTGACACTCCCTTCCCGGCCCCCTCCACGCCCTCCACACCCCTGAGCTGTGGGAACAGCGGACTAGGGGACTGGCAGGAGGCAGATTCCAGAGGCTCAGACCCCAGGCCAGCCCCAGCAGCCCACCGGAACCTCCCCACCTCCCCTGGAGACCAGGACTAACAGATTGTTATGGGATGGAATTCATTCATTAACTTATTCATTCAACTAGCCATTCAAACACATGTTCTCAGCACCTCTCCTGTGTCAGGCTCTCCAGACACTGGGGACAGAGCTGAGAATAAGACAGAAATTCCTCACAGTGCCCCATCAGAGCCTGAAAGTTTTATAATATTATTATTGCTATTGTTATCCCCCCTCCCCAGATCCCACCAGGCTGCAAGACTCAGGCTAGTTTCTGTTCCTCCAGGCAGCTGTCCAAACAGCTCCAGTTACTTTTAATCCTTGGCTCCCAAACAGCCCCTGGGAGGAAGTCCTTTCAGGACTCTGACCTTCAGCCAGCCTGCCGCAGCAGGTGCCTCTCCTTCCCTCTTGGACTTTCCTCGTTCTCCATTCCAATGAATGATTTAAGCCTCTGTTCTCCCTACCCCCAAACTTTTACCCTCCACTGCCTTTCCTAGAACCTGAGCTTCATCCATGATCGGCCTAGCAGACACCGAGGGCTCCCTAGGTCCTTATACCAGGGTCAAGACTTAGAGACACATCTTCATCTGGTCACAGCCACCCGTGGAGGAAGCCTGTTGTCACGCTCATTTTATAGGAAGGGAACTGACACTAAACCACACAGCTAATGCCTGAGCCTGTAACTCATATTCTGGACACATGCTTACAGGGCACACACAGAGAGGAAGTAACAATACTGCTGACAGTCAAGTGTGGTATTTCATAAGTTTATTCTGTGCTGAGCACTTTCTAAACGTTCTCTGTAGGAATTCATTTACTCCCCACAACAGTCCCATGAGTGTGGGCAATTATTCCCATTTTACAGATGAGAAAACTGAGGTCCATAGAGGTCTTAATGCTAATACGGTTCAAGTCCACAAATACTGACTGAAATCCAGCTATGTTTCCCAGTGTGGTGATGCTGAAAATCAGAGCTATACAACTAGACACGGCTTACCAAGAGCTGCAAAGCTGGAAGGCACACATAGGAGACACAGAAGCATTCACACAGTTACACAGATGTGCACTCAACGTGGACACGTGAGTCACAGATTCATTTACTCAACAGTAATTACTGAGTACCTACTGTGTGCAGAGAAGTGCTGGGAATGCAGCGGTGACCACGACAGCCCTAGGCCCTGTCCTCATGGAGCACACAGCCCCATAGGGGAGACAGTAAACAAAGAAATATATAACTAAAGACTGATAAATTCTGTGCAAAGAACTGAGAGATAACTGACTGACAAACGCAGCCACCTGCACAGTCGCACAAGATGACCATACACAGAGATCCAGAACTGTACACATACACACACAGAGACAGGCAAGCTGAAAGCAAAACTGTACACACCCAAATGTGTGTATCTGTAGTGCTGTGTACATGCCGCTGCTGCTGCTGAGTCGCTTCAGTCACGTCCAATGCTGTGCGACCCCATAGACGGCAGCCCACCGGGCTCCGGCATCCCTGGGATTCTCCAGGCAAGAACGCTGGAGTGGGTTGCCATTTCCTTCTCCAATATACGTATATAGGTACTTACATAGTCATATTTCACATACGATTACACAAAAAGACTCAAGTACACACACCCAAACACACAGTCAGCAGGGTTCAGATACCCATACATCCAGTTGGTGGTGGTGGTGTAGTCGCTAAGTCAAGTCCAACTCTTGCAACACCATGAACTGTATAGCCCACGAAGCTCCTCTGTCTATGGGATTTCCCAGGCAAGAATATTGAAGTGGATTGCCATTTCCTTCTCCAATACATCCAGTTACACAAGTGCAAACTGAGGAAACCACTGCCTGAGTCCGTCAGTTGCTCTCACACACATGAAGGGAGCCCTCATAAGCATGTTCTCACACAGGAAACCGCAGATAGAGACTGTCACGGACAGAATCACTCACCTACAGCCACAACCATTCACAGTCAAACACCCAGTTTTTTCTCTCTGCTTGGAGATTTGCCCCAGCCCTGGTCACATGAAGCTACTGGTTCGGGGGTGTCGGGTGTGTGTGTTGGGGATGAGTTATTAAAACCTCCCAGCTGTGGACAGCTTCCCGGACACAGGATGGAAGGGTTTTGGGCTGCCTGTCTGATGAAAGAGCATCGAGGAAGACAGGCAAGAAACCCCGAGGGGAGCAGGGAAAGGAGCGGGAGGGAGCTCTCGCGCTCTGGCTCCGGTGTGTGTGTGTGTGTGCCCTGCCTGTCTCCACTGGTTGGGACCCCAAACTCCACAGCGCACCGGGGAACCTGGGAGTCTGAGGCAAAAGCAGGCCAGAGAAGTGTGCTTGGATCTATTTTAGTTGTTATTATTTGGGGGAATGTGAGACAGCCACCGCGCGGGAGATGCTGGACAGACAGACATGCCGGGGAGGAGGGGGCGCAGACGGACAGATACCCAGCGGAGGCGGTCCTAGGTCAGACAGGAGGAGCGGGTGACAAGCAGACGGCGGCTGTCTAAAGGGAAACCGGCAATTTGGGGGCCTGGTTCTCCCCCGCTCCATCACCGCAGCGCCCCCCCCACACCGGGCTCCCGGACGGCTCGTCTGTCCGCCCGGGCCGGTCCTGGTTGCACCCTGTGCGGCCGCGCGGCCAGGCCCGGGACAAACAGCCTTCACGTTGCTAAGCGACGGCGTTCCACAGCCCGTCGCGTCACCGCGTCTGCGCGGGCGGAGGGGCGGAGAGCGCGGAGACGGCGGCTGAGTCGTTTGTTGACGTTGCCTGGCGACCGCCGAGGCGCTGCCAGGCAACGCCGGCCGACTGTTCATTCTCTTAAAGAGGCAGGAACATTTTACTGGATCCGGCTGGACCGCGCGGCGTGACTGAGGCTCTGCAGGGAGAAGGGAGGGTCGCTGCCCAGGCGTTGGAAAGATTTAGGGAATCGGAGGCTGGCTTACACCCTCCTAGAGTAGAGAAAAGGGTATAAGCTGGGGACTGTTGATATTTGAACTAAAGTTTTTAAGATGTTAGTGCAAGATGTTAGATCGATTGCACACGTGCATAGGGTACACTTGTAGGCACGCACTTCCACGGGAGAGTGGGTGGCAAAGATAAACCGATAGAGAGACCTGGGTTCAAATATCCTTTCTGTGACCTTGACCTGTAACTTCTTTTTTCTGAGCATCTTTGCTTCCTGAAATGGGAGTGATAGCATCATCCGCCTCCAGAACTCTGACTGTATGAAATACTGTTAAGTACTTAGTACATAGTAAGTGCTCTGTACGTAACAGGTGAAATTATATTCTTTAATAACTGAATTCTTTCCCTACCTCACTGGGATTTGGAATGAGATGGTATTTGTAAAGTACTTACTGCAGCACAGAGTGCTAAATACACAGGGGCTGTCATATTATTGCTGATGTTTTAACTATCATTTCCTCTATTCTATGAAATAACACATCGCAGGGCATTGTCAGTCATCGCCTTTCTTTGTGTCTTGGGGTGCAAAGGCAAGGAAATCAGGCAGATGTGATTGGAATTTTTGTTCTACTGGCTCCTGGCTGTGTGACCTCAGACAAATGCCTTGCCTTCTCTGACCCTCTGCTTTCTCTTCAGTGAAACCTGTGATCTCTCACTTCTCACATAGTCACTTCCAGGTAACGGTCCTGGGTGAGGGGTCCGCTCTCATGGGGTGTGTCAGGTCACTGCCCCATGTCTGCAGCATGACTCATGGGGCTACATTATGTAAAGCTCTTAGATTCTGCACAGAGGGCAGGTTATATAAACGTGTTTAATGTGCATCCTACATGTCAAGCCTAGGGAGGGGACCTGGCTTGCTAAGCCTGCAATTGCCAAACTGTGGCACTGGCTGCTTCTAGGAAGTCAAGCCTATCATGTATATTGCCTCATGCAAAATATGCCTCTATTGGGGTCTCTCTATCCCCCTAAATGCTGTGTCTCAGTCTCTGTCTCTTAATATGTCTTCAGTTTCCCTCTTCATCTTTCTGCTGTCTCTCTGTCTCTGTTATGCCATCTCTGTGCTTTTCTGTCACTCTCTATCTCTGTTCCCCTGAGTCCCTTTCTGGGTTTCTGCCTCCCTCCCACTCCCCTTTCTCTGGGTTTTTATCCATTTCTGGGTCTCCCTCTGTGTCTCTGTGATTCTGTTTAATTCATTTAACTCCCAAATTTGATCCCAGAGTCCACTGATTCTGAACAGCACCAATCCCCTCACAACTGAGTGCTGTGGGTGTCGGGATGGTTCCTCTGCTCCTTGGGCCTCTGCTCTTTCCTTTGTGCAAAATCAGATGGAGTACCAAGTGGCACTAAAGGTAAAGAACCTGCCTGCCAGTGCAGGAGATATAAACAATGTGGTTCGATCACTGGGTCGGGAAGATCCCCTGGAGGAGCGCATTGGCAACCCACTCCAGTATTCTTGCCTGGAGAAGCCCATGGACAGAGGAGCCTGGCGGGCTACAGTCTGTGGGGTTGCAAGGAGTCAGACACGACTGAAGCGACTTAGTGTGCACACACGGCAGTGCAGATTGACAGGGAGCCCCATCTCCTCAGCAACTTGATAAAGGTGGATTGCCTCAGTCCCACACCCAAAAGCTGTGGGTCAGAATCTGAGAGAAGGAGGTGGCAGAGATTATAACATGGGAGAGTCTGCCTGAGAGATTCTGAACAACTGATCTGAGGCCTCCACACGTGTCCTGATGCCAGGTGTTATTTCTTAATGGTTTTTTAAATTGAAGTATAGTTAATTTACAATGTTGTGTTAGTTTCAGGTGAACAGTAAACTGATTGAATTATATGTGTGTGTGTATATATATATATATATACATATATACTCTTTTCCACATTCTTTTCCCTTTTAGATTATTACAAGATATTGGGTATAGTTCTCAGTGCTGTACATAGGTCCCTGTTGGCTGATGCTAAGTTCTGATGCCACATAATAGGTGAGGTTCCATGGAGACATGGCCAGGGACAAGAGTGATCTCCCCTGCACGTAGAGGGTCCTGAGTGTGGACAGAGCAGGGGGTCAGGGTACGGAGAGAGACAGATAGCAAGACTCAGACAGACAGAGACAAAAAGATAGAGGCAGAGAGATATGGAAACAGAGAGATAAAGCCAGAAATTGCATTTTCTGCACACTGCCTGAAAATGCACCTTCATGGTGGAGGGCCACGTACCTACCTGCGTGCGTGTGTGTGACTGTATTCAACAGGTCGATGCAGGCAGCACTGGGGTGTGCCGGGTCCAGTGCTGGGACTGAGTGTGGGAAGCGGATGCTGGGCTGGGAGGTTCTGGGTGGACCCTCTCTACATGTACCTGCCTGCCTTTAAGCCAGTGTCCCGGGCCAGCATGGGTGACTAGCTGACAACTGGAACACCAGTCAGGCAGCTTCTTCTGTCAGGCCACCACTTTCTACGCCCACTGGGTGCGGCTAATGAGGATATAGCTCCAGGGGTCCTGGGGCCCATGTGGATAAGTTTGGGTATAGCTCCAGACTCCGAGGGTGTTGTGAACTTGGGAAGAACCAACCTAATAGAGGGGTACCATCTTTGGAGCCAGACTGAGCTGACTCCTTAGGCAAGCTGAATGACCTCTGGGAGCCTTGATTTCTGCATCTGTAAAATGGGGAGGATAAGGACTTGTGTGAGGATTTTGTGAGCTCTCTTTCACAAAATGGTAACTGCTGCCATCTATTGAGGGCTGGCCATGAATGTGCCTGTCAGCAAATTCTGCAGCTCTGCCTTCAAACATCTCCAGAATATGATTCCTGTTGCCCCTTGTCCAAGTTGCCATCACCTCTTGCCTGGACTATTGCCTGGGTGGCCTTGCTGGTCTGCCTGCCTCCACTCTGGCCTCCCGAAGCCCATCCCCATATACAGCTGGAGGGATGCTGTTTAAATCAAAGTCAGTTCATGTCCCTCTTTTGCTCAAAACCCTCCCCTGGCGTCTAACTCACCCAGAGTAAAAGTCAAGGTCCTCACCATGGCCCATAGGCTCCTTGTCTCTGCCACTCTCCTTCCCCTCCCTTTCTCTGCTCCAGCCACACCAGCCTCCTCCTGTTCCTCCAACACACCAGCCGTGTTCCCCCCCTTAAGGCCTTTGCATCTGCTGCTCTCTCTGACCCAGATGCTCTTGACCCAGATATCTCCACCGGCTCCTTTCTCACCAACTTTCAGTCTTTGCTCAAAGAATCACCATCTCATGTCGGCCTTCTCTGACCACCCTATTTGAACTGGCAACTTCAACCCTCCCTTCCTCTCTACCTCCCCAGCACTGCTACTTTCCAATGTGCTATGTAAGGTCCATCATCTCCTTCCCCACTCCCAAGTGAGCTTCTGGGAGGAAAGGGACCTTCATCTTGTTCACTGTTGAATTGCCAGCGCTTACCACAGTACCTGACACATAATGTGTGCTTGAGAAATAGGCTGAACGAATGAATGACGTGCCGGGAGTGTGCCACGAGTTCTAGGTCGGTGAATTCACTGAATCCTCCTGTTGAATCCCTATTGTCACAACAGCCCTCTATGCGAAGCGCTACTCACTGCACAAATACGGAAACTAAGAGTCAGAGGGGGAAGTCCCTAAGACAGACCCGAGGTAGATTACCCTGCCTTCAGGGGCGTCCCTGCTGACCGGTGCGTTGTCTGTGTTTATCCTCATCATCCCCATGTTTATTTCAGGGCCCATTCCTTCTTTCCTTGGCTGCGCGGCCTCTATTACTGAGTCCCAGACAGCTCCCTTCAGACTCTACGAATTTCTCGGGGTTTCTGACTCCGGAGCCCAGAATCTCTACTTCCGCGTTGCCGTCTCCTCGGGTCCCTGCGCCCGGCGGACCTCCGGAGGCGAAGGCCCCAGCCTGGTGCGCCCACCCCGCCTCCGCGCCCAGTCTCGGCCCCGGTGCGGCGGGACTCCAGCGGGCAGCCTGGGGCGGGCGGGGCCTGTTGCCCGGAGACCAATGTTTTGCCGCGGCAAACTGGGTCTCTGGGCCACCGCGGGGGGGCAGCCTG
Organism: Capra hircus; assembly: GCF_001704415.2. Classification (NCBI taxonomy): domain Eukaryota; kingdom Metazoa; phylum Chordata; class Mammalia; order Artiodactyla; family Bovidae; genus Capra; species Capra hircus. Next base: position 54,113,334 of record NC_030825.1, on the reverse strand, counting down.
GGAACCCGAGCAGGGCGTGGGAGCGGGCTGGGGAGGGGCGCCGGTGGCCGGGGGTCTGGGGCCGAGAGAGCCCGGCGGATGTCTGGAGTCGGGAGGGAATCGGAGACCCGATTTGAGGGGAATGAAGTAGGAATATTGGGCAGTTTCGGGAGACAAGGGGGCTGGATTAGGCACGAGAAAGAGTATTAGGGATCAGTTTGAGGGAGGTGGGGCGGGATTTGGGGAAGACAGGTGATGGAGGAAGCTTGGAGAAGCCACGGGAGGAGTTTGGGAGGGCGGGTGGGGGGTGGCGGGTAGAAGTTGGGGATAGTTTGAGGGACCCGGGACAGGCTCCCCCCACCCCAACCTCGACATGGATGAGTGAAGGAGGGCGTGGGAAACTGGACGTTTAGGGTATTCAGAAATGACAGAGGACTGGTATGATGGCAGGGAGTTTGGGTAGAGAGCTGATATTTGCAGGCCGAGACAAATCTGCAGCCCGGGACAGAGCTGAAATTTAGCGGGGACCAAGAAGTGAGGGTAGAGAGCTTGGGGGAGATACGGATCCCTGAGGAGAAGGAGGAGGCTTAAACGGGACGGAAACAAGGGTGAATCAGAGGAGAGGGTGCCCTTGCCACTTCCAGGTTCCTGGCGGGAGGGCCTCTCCCCGCCCATTGTCCCCGGCCTGGCCAGGACGTCCGGAGACATCCCTGGGGACGCGACGTCGGGGTTATGTAATACCGCCAGGCCCCGGGGAGGGGCGGAAGTTAGGACTCCCGGGTTCCTTTCCACGCCCCATCCCAAGGGAGGGACAGGGATCGGGATCCCCAAGCGGCTTGTGACATCACATGTGGGCGGAGTCCATCAGAGGCAAGAACTCGTTTTCTTGCTCACCCCCCTCACCCACCCCTCAACCTCATTCGGGAAGCGGGGACTGAGATGAGACCCTGGGTGGGGAAGGGTATTCCTAGCAATGCCTCTGGCTGAGGCGGCCTGATGGCCCCGGCTGTGAGGCAAGAGATCCAAGGAGTGCTGATCCCTTTCATTCGATTCATTCGACAAACATGAGCCCCTACTGTTGTGCCAGTCATGTCCTGGGTGATGGGGAACAAGCCACAAACAAAACAGAAGTCCCTGATACCAGCGGCCCCTGATTCTGTGCCCAGACCTACTCCATCCCAGTCAAAGGTGGCAGAAACTAGACCTTCTTCATTAAACAGAGCCCCAAACCACGGATCCTCCCACCCAGCCTTCCCTGGTGTAGGGGGCAGGACACACTGGCTCAGCTCCTAAATCCCCTGGTCTCTGAATGACTGCATCCCTGTTGCCCCCACCCCCGTGGCCTGTCACTTCCTCCCATCCTCATGCCCCCCACAGGGCATGACTAGAGATGCTGGTCGTTGTCGAATCACTCCGACGTCATTACAGCCGGCTGTGCTATCACCGTGTCCCTGAGTTGTCATCCAGAAGCCTCAGTCTGTCCCTATCATCACCTCTGGGGCATGAGGAGGGGGCACTGCCCTGCAGCCAGGGACGCCTCAGCCCCCCAAAGGCAGTGACTTGCTTCCATCCAAATCCCTCATAAGAAGGTTCTGGAAGGCACCTTCCTTGCTTTCCTCACTCCTCCTCCAGGCAGCCTCCTTGAACTCCCAGTCACTCCCCTCCAGGTCCTTGGGCTCTGGACCCTGGCCCTTTGGACTTGTTCCTCTGATTGCATCTGCTCCCATACCTTCAAGTTTGAAGAGCCTTCACAGCCAGACCCTTGAAAGGACACATTCCCACATCTCTCCAAAGCCTCAATTTTCACTTCTCTTAAATGGGTATAGCAGTGGTGCCTGGCTTACACACTGGGTGATGAGTGATTTGGACAAGGTCACTTCTATGATGGGCTTAGCACAGGCCAAGGCACAGGGGATGTAGGTAATAGTGAGAAGTAGGGATCAGAGGGAGGAGGGAAATTTACTTTTTCAAAGTATACTCTTTTGTATTTGCCAATGTGCTTCTGTGCCAAGTCGCTTCACTTCAGCTGTGTCTGACTCTTTGTGACCCCGTGGAGTGTGGCCCACCAAGCTCCTCTCGCCCATGGGATTCTCCAGGCAAGAATACTGGGGTGGGTTGCCATTCCCTCCTCTGGCGGATCTTCCCAAACCAGGGATGGAACCCACCTCGCTTATGTCTCCTGCACTGGCAGGTGGGTTCTTTACCACTAGCGCCACCTGGGAAGCCCATTTGCCAGTAGGCTGCTGCTGCTGCTGCTAAGTCGCGTCAGTCATGTCCGACTCTGTGCGACCCCACAGACAGCAGCCCACCAGGCTCTCCCATCCCTGGGATTCCCCAGGCAAGAACACTGGAGTGGCTTGCCATTTCCTTCTCCAATGCATAGAAGTGAAAAGTGAAATTGAAGTCGTTCAGTCGTGTCCGACTCTTAGCGACCCCATGGACTGCAGCCTACCAGGCTCCTCCATCCATGGGATTTTCCAGGCAAGAGTACTGGAGTGGGGCGCCATTTGCCAGTATATGTTCCCTCAATTTTTTAAAATACCTTTTTTTAAAAAAGTTTAAAAATGACCCTCTTTGGACTAACTTTGAAACTTACCGGGGCCTCCTCTACCCACACCTGCCCTTCCTCCTCTTGGGCCTCATGTCAAGGGTGACCCCACCATCCCAGTCTCACCTGAGCAGAGACGTGGGCCTCATCTTGGGCACCTCTTTGCCATCACAGTCTCTCAGCCACCAAGTCTGGCCCTTCTTGCCGTCTCACTGTCTTTCAAATCTGCTCTTTCCTCTCCTCTCACTCCTCCCTAGGTCCAGGCCCCTCCTCTCCCCCTCCTTTCCTCAGTCTACCTCCAGGAAGCAGTCAGAAAGGTCTTCAAACCTGCCTGGGTCCTTCCCCTCCTCAGAACCTGCCATGGCTTTCCCAGTGACCCTGGGGGAAATAGTCCAGGCTCCTCATCATGGCCCATGGGGCCCAGGGTTGTCTAGCCCTTGCTCACTTTTCTAGCCTAATTCTTCCATCCAGCTGCACGATTCTTCTTGCCTTAAAGGATCCTCCAGCCCAGTCCCTTTGCCTGCTGGTTGACGTCCCATCCAGACAACATAACCACCAAGGCACCTGCCTAGAGCTCAGTGGCTACTACGGACAGGCACAGCACTTGAGGGTGCCTTCCATCCGCAGCCGAAGGCTTCTGCTTGAATTTTCATCGAGACATCATTCTACAGGGCAGTTTCTGTTCTGTGGTATTTCAAAGACTAGAAAGATGCAGGCACTGAACCTCAGGTGAGCGTGGTATAAAATCTTTGAGGCTGATTCTGAGGGTAGGCACTGAAAGAGTCACAGGATATCAGAATAGGAAGGTGCCCCTCAAGGATCCAAGTGCAAAGGGGAGGCCCAGGCCCAGCGGGAGCAGGGTTCTCGGCTCTTCGCACTGCATGGGGCTATCCTGTCCCACACTTGCAAGGAAGGGAAGAATCATAGTTGAATTGGGTTTGATGAGCCAAACAGTGGGGCGCTGGGCAGAACCCTGACTTGGTGACACAGAGACCCCAACTGTGGTGACAGCAGACCTGCCTCTGTCCCCAGTCTGAGCCCCAAACCTGGCTCAGGCTTGAATCCCTGACCCTTGGCATAGTATGAGCCCTGAACCTGGCTAAGACCCAGAACTAAGCCTATCGGATCCACTACAGAAACTAGCCAAGAAGTCAGAGCCTCACTCCAGCCCTCTGCCTGGCTGGTCCGGCGTGAATTCCTGTGACCTCTGCATCATACCCCCATAGAAGTGGAACTGAGGGCTGGGGGTGGGGGGAGACGGGGCGCGAGGTGGGCTTCAGAAAGGCGAGAGAGAATAGGGACAGGGCTTCTTCAGGAAGGGTGGGCTGAGGGATGGAGGCGAATGTCAGAGGGGGACTTGGGGAAGGGCGGCAGGGTTAAGAATAAGGCTAGGATACGGAAGGGGAAGCTGGATAACGGTCGGGGTGAAGAACAGAGGGGAAACTGAGGCGTGGGGGACCGGGAGACAGGGAACTGCGGGGCATGGAAGGGCTAGGGGCACTGATTCGAGGCTGGTGACAGCTCGGAAGATGCGGGTTGGGGTCGCAGTTGGGGGCAGCGCGGGGACGGCGGGGGCCGGTCGTCCGGCCGCAGCTACGCGGAGAGGCCCAGCTGAGCCCGGCCCCACTCCCCTCGCCCCCCCCCCGCTGCCTCCCCCTTCCGCTCCCCGGAAGCGCTGAGTCGTCCTGCCTTATCTGGGGGCCGCTATTTCGGGCTCCGCTCGGAGCGCGGGGACTATTTTTAGCGGCGCTCGGGTAAAAATGGACGCTGCGCCGCGCGAGTTCCCGAGGCCGCGCACGCTCCCTCGCGAGAACTGGGGGCCGCGCGCCTGAGTCACCGCCCGCCCCCCTGCGAGGAGCGCGGACACCCGCCCATCCGCACAAACTCTTGGATTCCTGAGCGCTTGGAAGCCAGCGCGGCTCAGAATATTCCAGGACCGTCGGGAAGCATCCACCCGGGCTCGAGCGGTTGAGGGCCGCGCCCCCTGGTGGCCCCTGCGGGGATCGCAGGCAGGGGCCGGGCCAGGAGTTCACACACCCCCAGAAACCACCCACGGCCGGCCACACACCGATTTTATAAATGAGGAAACTTGAGGCCGGGACAGGAACTGGGTTAGGGGCCTCGCATCATGAGTTGCAAGGTACTGCTCGTTCAGTTTCACCTCCAGCACTTCCCTTCATGGAGAACTCACTACCTATCAGAAAACTAGGCACCCTATGTTTTTATAAACAGCATTTAGCTAGTCACTGGACAAGTATTTATCAAGGGCTTAATGTGTACCAGGGACCGTGCTAGCGTGAACAAGACAGACCTCAAATATCCTTGGTGTTGTGGGACTGACATTCTAATGGGGGAGACTGAATAAATAAAAGATGATTTGGGACATCCATGGTGGTCCAGTGGTTAAGACTGTCCTTCCACTTCAGACGCATGGGTTCGATTGCTGGTTGGGGAACTTAAGATTTTACAGGACATATGGTATGCCCCTCCCCCCCAAGAAAAACCATAAGATGACTTCAGATTGTGGTAAGCACTGTTAAGAAAATAAAATGGGAGGATCTATTATAATTAGAGGAATGCTTTGGTAAAAGTGGGCTTCCCAGATGGCTCAGTGATAAAAGAATCCTCCTGCTGATGCAAGAGGAGCAGGAGACTTGGGTTCCATCCTTGATTCACCTGGAGTAGGCAATGGCAACCCGCTTTCAGCGTTCTTGCCTGGAAAATTCCATGGACAGAGGAGTCTGGCTGGCTACAGTCCGTGGGGTTCGCAGAGTGGGGCGGGACGGAGCACCCACACACTGAGAGTAATCCAGGGGAAGCCTTTTTCTAAGGAGGTGACACTCTAAAATGATCTGGTTTCATTCAGTCCCCTTACCCCATTTCATAGACTTGGAAACAGAAACCCCGAGAAGAATCACTTGGGGACTGAGCTTGTACAGTGTAGATTGCATGAGTTTTCACTCCATGATTGCTCAGCTTCAGTTTGGTTTCCTCCCGAGCCTGGGTGCTCATTACCTCCCAGCACATAGATGCCATTCATTATCAATAATAGTAATACTGATTACTGGTTTTTAAATAATAGCTACCTCTTATCCAGCACCTACTTTTTACTGAGCAGTCTACTAAATGTCTCACCTGTATTAATTCATATAATCCTCACCCTAACCTTCAGAGGTGAGGTCATAATCCCACACCCCATTAACAGAAGAGAAAATCTGTTTTCCCGTCTCCCTTTGCTTCCAGCCACATGAGTATCTCTGGTTTTGCCAAATTTCTTCTTGGTTTTTGGGAAACCACCCCTTTTTCAAGTTCAGTTCACCTGATTGTCTTGGGTCTCACCCCATCTCGGTTCCAGAGGATACCTGACCTAGGTCCAGCCAATCAAAGTATTCCAATTGGGCTGGACTTTGAGGACAGTGATTGGGTCAGAGGTGAGCATGTGGCCCATTTAAGACAATGAATGATGAGCCCTTGAGCAGGAGCCCTTTCTCCCCTCTGGGGTGGCTAAGAGGATGAGATATGAGCCTCAAGCTGTTAGGGCTGTCTTTGCTACTTCAAGGAATGTCTTCCTAAGGAGAAAATCAGAGAAATAAAAAACCCAGATATGGGACAGTGACTTCATATCATCGTTTAAGCTCCTGGATCAAGCTGTGACTGAAGCTGATTTTACCCCTTGACCTTTTGAAAGTGTGACCAATGCTTCCCTGAACCAGTCTGCAGTTGAAACTGAGAGACTCCCAGTTAATTCACTGTCGCTTTCTAACCACCCCCACAACCAGGAACTTTCTACCACCTCTATAACTGTACCTCCTGAAGTACCCATTCATTACACACACACATGCACACGCACACCCATGGAGGCATGGACTGCTTATATACACCTGAGCCCCCACCCCTCATCGGGCAGGCACTCCTGTGGTGGCTCTGGGTCTGCTCATCTTCCTGTGCCCAGGTATAGATCCGAATGAGAACCCGACTCTGAGGCTACTGTCCCGGGAAGGACCACTTTCCACTGTCGTCACTGGCCGATGGTGGGTTTACCCTACTGCACCCTCCAGTTTCTCCCACTGTCGGGACTGCAGCCTTGTCTGAGCTCTGCCTGCCTCCCAGCCTCTGCTTCGCCATCTCTCCTGCACTCCAGACCCATGTATCTGGAAGCTTCTTAGATGCCTCCCCCTGGTTGTCCCACAGAATTTGACCCTGACCTCAGTATCTTCCTCCTATGCCTCTGGTTCCTTCTCCCAGGCCCCCAGCTTCCGCTTAGTCCCACATAGACCCTGTCTCTTGGACCAAAGTCCTATTGACGCCTTCTTCCCCTTACTTCCCATAGCCCATCACTCATCTCCATTCTTCTTTTTTTTTTTTTTTTGCCACCCTGTACAGCTTGTAGGACCTTAGTTCCCCAGTCAAGGATCGAACCTGCGCCCCTTGCAATGGAAGCTGAGAATTCCTAACCACTGAACCGCCAGGGAATTCCTCTATTCTTTTTTTTTTTTTTTTAACTGCACTGGGTCTTCATTGCTGTGCTCGGGCTTTCTGAAGTTGCAGCAACGTCTTTAGTTTCCATGCAGGGCTTCGCATTGTGGTGGCTCCTCTTGTTGCAGAGCAGGGCTCTAGGGCACACTGGCTTCAGTAGTTGCAGGGCGTGGCTTGGTAGTTGCGGGCGCACAAGCCTCGGTGTCCTGCGGCACGTGGAATGTTTCCAGACCAGGGGTAACTGTGTCCCCTGCATTGGCAGGCAAACTCCTAACCGCTGGACCACCAGAGAACTCCTCCCTCCATTCTATCTTTTAAAGATTTTATATGCTCTCCTTCCTCCTCTTCCGTACTCTGACCCAGCTGCCTACTTGGCCCCCTTTCCCCACTTCTTCCTTCACATCTACACTCATCCCTGGTTTCCTGCCACGGATCTGCCCCCTCCCACCTGCAAGGATTTTGCTAAACCACAAGCCCGCTCCTTTCAGATCTCTCCCCTGCTCAGAGCCTGCTGTGGGTCCCCGGTGCTCTGGTCCTGTGATCTACAAGGCCTTCCGTGGCCTGCTGCTTTATTTAACTCCATCGCTTGCCCCCCACCCCTTCCCCTAACACTCGCCACTTCACCTTCAAACAACACTGCAACAGCCTGCCTTTCTCCAGTGCCTCACGCATGCCTCCGGACTTAAACGTTCTGCTCTCTCTGCCCAAATACCTTTCCCATCCTTCTCCACCTAGTGAGTAGTGCTCCGTGCTTTGAGGTCCACCACAGCGATCCCCTCTGCTGACCTAACATGACTCCCTCCCACCTAAGCCAGCTCCCAGCCTCTCGAGAAACCTGGTGGCTGTTGTAGCTCATTCTCTGCCTGGTAGCGTGCTGGGCCCTTTGCACACACGGCCTCTCTGACATCCCCCAACACCCTTCAAGGGACAGGAACAAACACTTACAGTTCCTGGATGTGGGACTCATAGAAGGAGTCCCAGCCAGGGAGGGGACAGAGTCAGGATTTGAACTCGTGATCTCATGCAGCCTGGTTCATCCATGAGTATTTTATCTCTGTTTTGTTTGTTTCGAGGGTTTTTTTGTTTGTTTGTTTTTTGCCCATGCCACCCAGCATGTGGGATCTTAGTTTCCTGATCAGGGATCAAACCTGCACCTCCTGTATTGGAAATGTGGAGTCTTAACCACTGTTCCACCAGGGAAGTCCCTTTATCTCCGTTTTGTAAGTTTTTATAATGTTTTTAGTAAGGTCACATGCGTGCGTGCTAAGTTACTGCAGTGGTGTTCAACACTTTGTGACCCTGTAGACCGAGCCCACCAGCTTCTCTGTCCATGGAATTCTCCAGGCAAGAATACTATAGGGGGCTTCTATGCCCTCCTCCAAGGGATCTTCCCGACCCAGGGATTGAACTTGGGTCTGTTAGATCTCCTGCCTCGGCAGGCGGATTCTTTATTACTGGCGCCACCTGGAAAGCCCGATAAAGGCACGCGTGTATATAATTTATGAATAAAAAGTGTACTCCAGACACCAAGTGGCTGCAAAGTACTACCTGGCACTGCGGTCTCTCTCGGCTAAGTAGCTTCTTCCCCTGGGTCTGGTGCAGAGAGGAATTTGAGAGCGTCCTTTAAGGCCATGTTTTTGATGTGAGCATTAGTTGCTCTGTTTGAATGTGCTTCTGACATGGATTGTTCCAGAACAATCACAAGAAATCCTGAGGCTCAGTGACCCCCGGAACAAGTGGCACCCCATCATCTGATGCCCTCCCAGATGGAGAGACAGCAAATCCCATGGACCAACGCTGTCCACAAGAAATAGGACGTGAGCTTGAATGGCCTAGTAGCTCCCCTGCAAAAGCCAAAAGAAACAGGTGAAAATAATCTTGTTCCTGTATTTTATTGAACCAGATAGATGTAAAAAATTATTTTAACATGAACTTAATATCATCAGTCTCCTTTTTTAAAAAAGAAAATTATTTATTTTTGGCCGCGCTGGGTCTTTGTAGCTGCTCACGGGCTTTCTCTAGTCGTGGTGAGCAGGGGCGTCTCTCTGGTTGCAGCGCGCAGGCTCCTCACTGCGGTGGCCCCCTTGTTGCAGAGCGGGGGCTCTAGACTGCAGGTTGCACTAGTGGTGCTCAGGCTTAGCTGCCCCAGGGCACGTGGAATCTCCCTGGACCAGGGATAGAACTTGTGTCCCCTGTATTGGCAGGCAGATTCTTAACCACTGGACCACCAGAGAAGGCCAGCAGTTTTCATAACGAGATAGTTTATGTTCTTTTTTTTTTTTTATCACTCTAAGTATATGAAATGTGATGTGGATTTTACACTCATGACATGTCTCATTTTGGACCAGCCATATGTCAAGTGCTTAAGAGCCACGTGTAGCCAAGCGGCTGCCATATTAGACATCGCAGCAGTAGCCAATCCCTGACCAGGGATCTGGGAGTATGGCTTCTTCAGAGTTCAGATTTAATGTGAGATGGTGTGCCTCCAGGTGACAGTAAGGCTTAACATCAAGAACCTAGACACTGAAGCCAGACTACAGGGTTCAAGCTCTGAAACTTCCAAACTGAAACTCTAGCCTCTCTGCACCTCAGTTTATTCCTCTATGAAAGGAGAATCGGCAAGACATCAGAGGGGGTTTTGTGAGGATTAAATGAATTAATAGATATTTAAATACTTAGAACAAGACTTGGCACATGTTAAGTGCTGTATGAGTGTTTGACTTTTATTATTATTTGGAATTTTGTGACAAAGAAAATCTCTCAACTCCACTTTCAGAGTTGAAGAATGAAAAAGACTCCCTTAAAGACTTCCCATCCTCATGGAAATGTCAGCATGGTGGACACACCCGACTTCTGACCATCGTGTGAAGGCCACCAGGACCACTCTGGGCTTCCAAGGGCGCGTGCTTGGACATTCCCCACCGGAACGGGGGCGTGCAATCACAAAGCTTTGGATACCTCCCAGCCCAAACTCTGCCGCATGTTTTCCTGCTCTCATTTTTCTGTTTTAATCTGTGTAATGGGTTGAATGACGTGCCCCTCTCCAACCCGCGATGAGTCCACCTGAGATCTGTGAATGGGAACTTATTTGGAAAAAGGGTCTTTGCAGATATAATTAAGGTTAGGCTCTCGAGATGATGTCACTGTGGATTATCCAAGTGGTCCCTAAACCCAATGTCAAGCGTCTTTACAAGAGAAAGGCAGTGGGAGGGGGGAGGAGATTCCCTGGAGGTCCAGGGGTTGGGACTCACGCCTCCGCTGCAGGGGGCACAGGTTCAATTCCTGGTCACGGAACTGAGATCCTGGATGCCGTGCAGCATGGTCAAAAATAAACAAACAACAGATGTGTAAGATCTGTACACTGAAAGCTAATAAAACGTTGCTGAGAGAAATTAGGGAAGACCTACATAAATGGAGAAGTAGATAATAAAAGAGAGAAAGAGAGAGACCAGCAGAGGGAAACTAGAGAGGGTTAGAGATGTGGTCACGTGAAAATAGGGAGAGATGAGACTGATTGAGTCACAAGCCCAGGAACACCTGGGGCGACCAGAAGCTGGAAGAGGCAGGAAAGGATCTTCCCCTAGAAAATTCAGAGGGTGGTCTAATGGTGAAGAATTTGCCTGCCAATGCAGGGGACCTGGGATCAATCCCTAGTCCAGGAAAATTCCACATGCCTCGGAGCAACGAAGCCCGAGTGCCACAACTGCTGAGTCATGAATCGAGAGCCTGTGCTACCTGATGAGAAGCCCAAGCACCTCAACAAAGAGCTGCCCCCACTGGCCGGAACTAGAGAAAGTCCGAGCACAGCGACGGAAATGCAGTGCCACCGAAAATAAATAGATAAAAGTAATAAGAAGAAAAGTTTAAAAAAAAACAGAGGGAGTGTGACCCTCCTAATATTTTGATTTATAATAGGATTTCCGCTCTCCAGGACTGAGAGAGAATAAATTTCTGTCGTTTTAAGCCAGCAAGTTTGTGGTAATTTGTTAGGCAGCCACAGGAAATGAATACAGCCTGTTTGGGGGCCTGTCCCCTTACACCCTGAAGACAGTTTCTATGGCTTTCAAATGCTGTCTCAAAGGAGAAAACTGAGGCTCAAAAAGAAGGCAGGGTTGGAATCAGATCTCAGGTCCCCAGAACCTCATTCAAGATCCAGGGGCCACTGTGGAAACTCACAAGGTATTTTGCCTGTTTTTTTTTTTTTTTTAAAATCCAGAATGCCTATTGAACTTTCTTTTAAGGCAGTGGTTGAGAACACAAGCTCTCACTGGAGTCCTGGTTTGTTTGCTTCTTTGCTGTGTGGCCTTGATCAAGAGACTAACCTCTCTATACCTCACTTGCTCCTTCTACAAAATAGGAATAACAAGATAAGTTATCTCAGGGACTTTCCTAGCGGTCCGTTGGTTATGAAGCTGCTTTCCAAATGCAGGGGATGCAGGTTTGATCTCTGGTCGGGGAACTAAGATCCCACATACCACAGGGCAACTAAGCCTGCACGTCGAAACTATCAAGCCCATGTTGCTCTAGGGCCGGCATCCCACAGCTAAGACCTGATACAGTAAAAAAAAAAAAGTCTTCTCAGAAGGCTGCGCTGTGGAGTACATGAGGACCAATCAACCTTGCCACTTGACATTGTCCTGAAAGTCTTTGCAAATGCTGTAGGACAAGAAAAATAAATGAGATATAAAGACGGGAAGGCAAGAGGGAATGCTACCATCTCAAAGAAAGACTAAGAGAATCAACAAACTATTTTAAACAGAGAATTAGGCCAGATTGCCTGGCCAACTGATAATATTCAGTAACATTAATCAGCTAGAAATTATAATAGAAACAAGATAAGCATGGACTCTAGGCGATGGGGCTTCAATAGTTGCAGCACGTGGGTTCAGTAGTTGCGGCTCGAGGGCTCTAAAGCACAGTTCAGTAGTTGTGGCATGGGGACTTAGTTGCTTCTTGGCATGTGGGATCTTCCTGGACCAGGGATCAGATTGGTGTCCCTTGCATTGCAAGGTGGATTCTTAACCACTGGACCACCAGGGAAGCCCCCACGCATTCCTTTTGACTTCCCATCACCCTTATGTAGACTACTATCTGATCTTCCCTGGACAACTGAGATCACTTCGCTACCGGGCTTCGGGCTTCCATCCTTGGCCATTCTCCACTCAGAATAAAATCCAAAATTCTTACCATGGCCTTTGCAATCTTACATAGTCTGGTCCCTTGATTGCCTTCTTTCTTGCCATTCTCCTCCTCACTCCATGCGTTTCATCTTTGTAGGCTTAGCAACTTTCTACCACAGGGGCTTTGCATGAACTGTCCCCACTGCCTTGAAAGCTCTCCTCCCTTCACCTGGTGGATTGCCAGTCATGCTGTAGATATCTTTAATGTTTCTTTGACGGAAAAAAACTCTCCCACCCTCCCATTCTCCCACTCCCAGTTAAAATGATGTTTCATACTCTCGTCTTTCATATAACACTTAGGTATTAGGTCAGGGATTCTTAAACTTAGGGTCTCAAGATCGCTTACGCTCTTAAAAAGTAATGAGGACTGGACTTCCCTAGTGGCACAATGGATGCATCCACCTGCCAGTGCAGAGGACATAGGTTTGATCCCTGGTCCTGGAAGATGCCACATGCCAAGGAGCAACTAAGCCCACGAGTCTCAACTTCTGAGCCCAAGTGCTGTAGCTACTGAAGCCCGAGCTCCTACAGCCTGAGCTCTGTGACAGAAGAAGCCACTACGATGGGGAAACCCTCGCAACACAGTGAGGAGTGGACCCCGTTCACTGAAACTAGAGAAAGTCTGGGCGTAGCAACGAAGACTCAGCGCAGCAAAAACTAAAAATAAATGCATAAAAAGTAATGAGGACTCCAAAGAACTTCTGCTGATGTGGATTCTATCTATCCATATTTACTATATTAGAAATTAAAGCTGAGATAGTTAAAGATTATTTATTGGTTCATTAAAAAATTTTCAAAAAAATCAGGTTAAGATAAATCCTATATTTTAAATTTAAAACCACCATATTTGGGGGAATTCCCTGATAGTCCAGTGGTTAGGACTCTGAGTTTCCACTGCAAGGGGCACAGGTTCCATCCTGGTCAGGGAACTATGACCCCACAGACCTTGAGGCACGGCAAAAAAAAAAAAAAAAAAGCCAACCAACAAACAAAACCAACTGTACTTGAAAGAAAGAGAACATTTAGCAAGAAGAGGGGCAGTGTGTTACAGATTACTTTAATGTCTGGCTAGACAGAAGATAGCTAGGTCTTCACCTTGGCTTCTGTGCCAGTGTGTTGAGATATTTTGCAGGCGGCACTGAACATTTGAGAGAGAAAGTGAAAAAGTGAGTTAAGTATCAGCACTATGATAATCATTTTGACCCCAGGGACCTCAAGAAAGTGCTGGGGAACCCCCCCAAGTTTCTGTGGACTGCACTTTGAGAATCACCCCTTACCTTTCGGTCCAATAGGAACTAAACACAGTGTCCTGGGAATTGGACATCTCTGGGGCCAGGGTACCTGGTTCAGGAGACAGTTCTGAGGACATGTAAGGTATTCTTTGAGCCTCAGTTTCTTCATCTCTAACATGGGGTTGGAATTCCCAGATGGCTCGGTGGTAAAGCATGTGCCTGCTAATACAGGAGTCGCAGGTTCCATCCCTGGGTTGAGAAGATCCCCTAGAGAAGGAAATGGCAACCCACTCCTGTATTCTTGCCTGGGAAATCCTGTGTACAGGAGAGCCTGGCGGGCTACAGTCCCTGGGGTCACAAAGAGTCGGACACGACTGAGTGACTAAACAAAAAAGACAACATCATGAGGTTGGCGATGATGAAAATAATAAAAATACCTCCCTCCTAAGGTTGTAGTGAGACCCATAGGAGATAACTGCCCAACTCACACCTGGCATGTAGCATATAACCAACATTTGCTGCGATAGTTTGGGAAACGTCATTTTATTTTATTACCAACAGTTTTTATTCATGCAGTTAATTTCTCCAGAGGTCTATCTTATGTTGGGAAAATGGTGATGACTGAGAAGCGCCTGGCCCTACCCTCATGGGGCTCCTAGGCCAGTGGGTCAGAGTTTTAATTTGTGAGGGATTGCGCTTAGCACCAGGTCTCTGAGGAGCATGAATTCGTAAGACTGGGGAGGCAGGGAAAGGCATTCTAGGGAGTGGGAACAGCATGCAAGGAACCATGGCAAGCGGAGAGGGGGACAGCTGTGACCCAGGGGTTTGGCTCGGTTGTGTGCATGTTTCTGCCCCCAAGACGCCTCAGTCCTGTTGCTGGTGATGAATACGTGTGTATATCTGGTTCATCTCCCCTCCTTCCCAACCCCTCTTCTTGTATAAAGTTAGTTCCTTGATTCTGGGCTCTTTGAGGGAAGTCCCACCTCTGATCTAACCTCAGTCTCTCGTGCTGCAGATCCTCCTTTTTGCTGCGTAACCAACAGTGCCTCGTGGAAACCTGGGACGTCCCAGCAGAAGAGGTGCCCGGGATGGCGCGGGGTCGAGTCCAGCGTCTCCACTGTCCTCCATCCGGGGGCCGCCGCTCCGGGCCGGGTGAGTCAGCCCCCGGCGGCTCCCGCGTCATCCCGGCCGCTCGGCTCCGCGCTATTTCGGGTTCCGGGCTCTATAAATAGAGGCTAGCGGAGCTGAGCCGCTCCCGCTCGCTCGGGCCCCCCTGCGTCCCCGGCCCCGCCGCGATAGCCGGGCCGCACGTCACCGCGGCTAAGTTTAGAGGAGGGTGGGGACGCTGGCCGGGTCACTGCGCCCCTCGGCCGCGCCCTCGCTTTCAGAGCCTTCGGTCCGGCGGCAGTCGGCCCCCCGCCCAGAGTCTCTTGGGTGGAATTAGGAGCGAGGTATCCCTATGTTCACCATTCTCACCATAGTCCTTTGGAGGTTCAGAGGAAAGTCGAAGTTGGGGTTAGGGGAAGGTTTGGGAATGGGGCAAGGTCTGGACTCCGAGGAGTTACCCGGGAACTTCGGTTGGGGCTGGACTTTGAACTTGAAGTATTTGGAAGAAGGATGGGGAAATGAGTACAGTACGGACAGGTGTTAGACTCGAACTCGCAAACTCTGGGAGCTGGAAAGATTCGAATTCAGGATCCGAAAGTTCAACTTGGGAACTGAAAGTAGGAATCCAACTTGGAAAATATACTGTGGAAGTGAGAGCAACTTTCTCCCGCTCAGCTAATCGAATAGGCTCAGAGTTAACCTGAGCCGCGCTCCGCGGAGCCTTTGTTGCACTTCAGCGAGAGAGAGACGGGTCGGGAGACGGCAAGGGACAGACCGCCGCCTTCGCTGGGGGTCTTGCCTGAGGGTGGGTACCTGTTCCAGCGCCCCTACAGCTCAAATCCTCTTGTGGGATGCCATCGCCCCCTGGCGGAAAAGACACGAGTTGCAGGTTTCTTTGGTAATTTCCATTCTCCTTCGGGAGAAACCGAGTCCCGCCCAGGCTGGCTTCCTTCTAGGAACCCTCTCTGTGCTTGGATTTAGAGACAAAATTTCATAGGCCATCTCCGTGTCACTGGGGCCTCAGCTCCTTCATCTGTTAAATAAACTATCGATACCTACATGCATGCTCAGTCGCTAAGTCGTGTCCGACTCTTTGCGACCCCTGTGGACTGCAGCCCGCCAGACTCCTCCGTCCATGGGATTTCCCAGGCAAGAATACTGGAGTGGGGTGCCGTTTACTCCTCCAGAAGATCTTCCTCTCCAAGGGACCTTCCCGACTCAGGGATGGAATCCGTGTCTGCTGCCGTTCCTGCACTGGCAAGCGAATTCTTTAACACTAGTCCCTAAGAGGAAGGTGACTATGAGGATTTAGCTCATAGTATGCGCTCAATCTACTTTGATAGTTAGCTCGTTGATGGTAATATATACATATTTTAAAATTTATAAAGTCCCTTTTCCTGAGACTGTGTGGTCTCCTCCATCAGCTAGTTCACATCACTTTTTTTTTTTTTTTTAATCATCTCCAGAGCGTAAATGACTGTCTGGAACTCTTTTACTTGTGTTTTTTTCCTACCGTCTGACTCCCATGAAACCATCCGCCCCACAGTACGGGGACCTGGTCTGATTTGCTGTCAGCTGTATCTCCAGTTGAGCTTCCCAGGTGGCGCTAGTGATAAAGAGCCTGCCTGTCAACGCAGGAGACATAGGAGACAACGGGTTCGATCCCTGGGTAGGGAAGATCCCCTGAAGGAGAGCATGGCAACCCACTCCAGTATTCTTGCCTGGAGAATCCATGGACAGAAGAGCCTGGTGGGCTAGGGTCCATAGGATCTCAAAAAGTCGGACCTGACTGAAGCGACTTAGCATGCACACACGCGCGTATCCCCAGTGTCTGTCACACAGTAGATGCTTAGCATGTAGTTAGTCAAGGACTGAGTGAACCAGGCAGCTCAAGGCGTGTCTCTGTGGTCTTACTGAATTCCCACAACCTCAGCTGTTACAGATGTGGAAGCAGCGGCTCCAGTAGTAAAGTCGCTTGCTGGAGGACCCTGTTTCAGTTCTTTGCTCATTCAAACACTGTGTGGTTCAGTAGTCCCTTCTGGTTTCGGGGCACTTTGATACAGTAGGGGTCACAACAGCTTCAGCCCCTGCTTGCCCAGGATGTGGTCAAGGATTATATTATTTTTATGGCAGACCTGAATATTGCATATACTTTGTGCCAAATACCGATGTAGGCACTTTCCACATACCTCATTTCCTCTTCCTAACAGTTCTGCTATTGTTACTCTCATTTTAGAGGTGAGCAAACTGACCTACATGGAGAAACTGAGTTGCTGGCACTAGGTCACACTGCTAGTAAAGAATCCTGGGGAAAATTATGCTCAGAGCTTGCTTATGATGAAAGATTTATCATCGGCGACCCAGATAGAGGACCCGTATCTCCTTATTTTTTATTCTATTTATTTATTTTTGGCTGCACTGGGTCTTCCTTGCTGCCTGCGGGCTTTTCTCTAGTTGCCAGCAGTGGGGGCTATTTTTCGTTGCACGCATGGGCTTCTCACTGCGGTAGCCTCTCTTGTTGTGGAGCACGGGCTCTAGGCATGTGGGCTCAGTAGTTGTGGTGAATGGGCTTTGTTGCCTTGTTCTCGGCATGTGGCATTTTCCTAGACCTGGGATCCAACCCTCGTCCCCTGCATTGGCAGGCAGATTCTTAAAAACTGGACCACCAGGGAAGTCTGGACCAGTATCTTCTAACTGCAAGAAAAATAACTAAGAACCCAGAATTTGAGACTCCATTTGGTCTTCTTTTTGGCGAGCCATGCAACATGTGGAGGCGTAGTTCCCCAACCAGGAATTGAACCCACGCCCCCTGCATTGGGAGCTCGGAGTCTTAACCATCAGGGAAGTTCCCCTAGAATTTGAGGTTCCTTTTGTGAGGGTCAAATAAAGACATTTTCGGATGAACAAGACTCAGAAATTGCCTATCTAGAATGTTCTCTGAAAAAGTTAGAAGAGAATGTACTCTAGCAAGAAGCAAATTAATTCAGAAGGAAGAAGTTTATAAAAAGTAACAGAATATTGTTAAGGGTTGAATGGTGGCCCCAAAAAGATACGTTGAGTCCTAACCTCCATTACTTCAGAATGTGACTTTATTTGGAAATAAAGTAATAATAAAATCTTCCTGGTCTGGGAAGATCTGCTGGAGAAGGGATAGGCTACCCACTTCAGTGTTTGTGGATTTCCCTTGTGGCTCAACTGGTAAAGAATCCGCCTGCAGTGGGGGAGACCTGTTTTTGATCCCTCGGTTGGGAAGATGCCCTGGAGAAGGGAAAGGCTACCCATTCCAGTATTATGGCATAGAGAATTCCATGGACTAAACAATCCATGGGGTCACAAAGAGTTGGACACGACTGAGCTGCTTTCACTTTCAAGGTCTTTACAGAGACAAGTTAAAATGGGGTCACTGGTGCATGCGTGCTCAGCCACTCTTTGCAACCCCATGGAATGTAGCTCACCAGAACCCTCTGTCCATGGGATTTCCTAGGCAAGAATACTGGAGTGGGCTGCCATTTCCTTCTCCAGGAGATCTTCCCAGATCGGGGATGGAACCTGTGTCTCCCGCAATGACAGGCAGATTCTATACCACTGAACCACCAGGGAAGCCCAGGAAATTATGCATCAATTATAGAAATAAAAATTAATTAGAAAAAATATTTTACAGTAGGCTCCTAACAAAAGGCAAAATCATTGGAGAGAGAGAGAGACAATATGTTCATGGATATCAAAAAAGATGTCAATCTTCTTGTCGTTAATTCATCAGTCCAATGCAATTCCCATTCCAATCTCAGTAGGAGTTCTCAGGGAACTAGCTAGAAAAGCAGCTACTAAAGTCCATCTAGAAGAGAAAATGGACAGGAATGGTAAAGACAGATTTGAAACTGAACAGAGGTGGAAGACTACCCTCATATGATATCAAAACATATCTAAATAAACAATTTGGCATGGAGGCAAGAAGCAGATATAGAGATCAATGAAATATAATAGAAATGTCAGAGATCAACCTGTGGATATATGGGAATTTGACAGATGACAACAGTGGAATATAAAAAACCACGGAAAAGGACTGACTTTCTCTCTCTCTCTTTTTTTTGGGGGGGGGGGGCCGCTGCTTGGCAGTGAGGCTTGTGGTATCTTAATTCTCTGACCTGGGAAGGAACGCGATCCCAGCAATGAAGGCGCTGATTCCTAACCTCTGCTGCTGCTGCTGCTAAGTTGTGTCAGTCGTGTCCGACTCTGCGAGACCCCATAAACGGAAGCCCACCAGGCTCCTCTGTCCCTGGGATTCTCCAGGCAAGAACACTGGAGTGGGTTGCCATTTCCTTCTCCAACGCATGAAAGTGAAAAGTGAAAGTGAAGTCGCTCAGTCCTGTCCGATTCTTAGCGACCCCATGGACTGTAGCCTACCAGGCTCCTCCACCCATGGGATTTCCCAGGCAAGAGTACTGGAGTGGGGTGCCATTGCCTTCTCCGCCTAACCTCTTCACCGCCAGGGAATTCCCAGAGCTGCCTTTTCAAATAAATGGTGTTGGGGACTTCCCTGATGGTTCAGTGGCTAAGACTCCACATTCCCAATGTAGGGGACCCTGGATGGGGAACTAGATCTCACATACCTCAATGAAGATAGAAGATCCTGAGTTATACAACTAAGACCCAGCACAGCGAAATAAATTTAAAATAATAATGATAAAATAAGTGGTACTGGGACAACTGCCTATATCCATCAGAAATCCCTACTTTAACACATGTTCAAAAATAAGTCTCATGTGGACTCAACACAGAAAGAAAATCAAAACTAGGAAAGTGTTAAAAAAATGATAGCCTATATTTATGACCTCGGGGCACGCATGCCTCCATGGCAAGTCACTTCGATCGTGTCCGACTCTTTGCAGTCCTATGGACTGTAGCCCTGTGGACTGTGGCTCCTCTGTCCATGGGATTCTCTAGGCAAGAAAACGGGAGTGGGTTGCCATGCCCTCCTCCAGGGCCTCTTCCCGACCCAGGGATTGAACCCACGTCTCTTATGTCTCCTGCATTGGTAGGTGGGTTCTTTACCACTAGCATCACCTGGGAAGCCCCCTTGGGTATAGCAAGCCTCTTAAACATACCAAAAGTCAGGATAGACTAGATTGTTAAATAGGTGCACATAAACTAAGAATTTCTGTGTGGGGAACATAAATAGATAAAATATAAAGTGCAAACTGGGAGGAAATGTTTGGAATATATTTAACTGACTAACAGGATTGGAATTCATAAAGCACTCCTGCAAATTAATAGTAATAAAAAAAGCATACAATCCCATTTTTAAAATGGGCAAAGGATATGAGCAACCAAGTCACAGAAAACAAAATATTTAAGGGCAATAAACTCACGAAAAAATGTTCTCTCTTCTTAGTAATCAGAGAGTTACAAGTTGGAACAGTGTGATACGATCTTTCAGGAAATGACTAATACTAACTCATCAACCAGGTCTCTGCTCAGATGTCCCTTCCTCTAGGAAGCTCTTCCTGGCCCTCGGGCTGGATTAGGTGTCCCTGTCCCCACCCTGCTCCCTGGCCCTCTGGGGTCTCCATTCGAGCCCTGCCCACTCTGGGTCGCCCCTGTTGGGGAACCGGTCTGTCTCTCCGAATGCGTTGTGAGCTCCAGAAGAGCAGAGCGGGGCTGTCGTTATCCTTGGTTACCGCTGTGTCACTAGCAATGCCTCGCACAGAGCTAGGAACAGAGGAGGCACTCTGGGATCATACGTGGAATTAAAGAACGAGCGAACGGGGAAACTGAGGCCAAGTCAATGACAGAACTGGGATTCAAACCCAAGTCTGTACAGAGAGAAGGAGCCTAGTTTGATATGCTGCCATCTCTTCTCCTTTAAGCCTTGCCCGGAGCCCGGGCACACTAGAGGCGTTCAATAAGGGCACTGAAATCAAACGGCTTGGCAACCCAAGACGCTCAGGGCGAGAGGGCGACAACTCTCTCCAACCCAAACCTCAGGACCATAGAGAGCTGCAGTCCTCCAGGACCATAGAGAGCTGCGCCAGGACCGCCCCTCTACTCTTTTGGGGAACGTCGGGAGCGGGCTACAGGGCTAGAGAGGCCGGAAGTACGGCGAGCCAGGGGCCGCGCTGGCCGCGCGGGCGGTGGGAAGCCTCTATCTCCCTCCGGTCTTTTCCTCGCGGCCCGGGGGCAAGGAGGTGGGTCCTCGGGGAGCTAAGACAGCCGGGCTAGGGCGAGAGGGGTCGGGGGTGGAGACTGCCGGCGGCGATTGGCAGCTGCCAGTCAATCGGTACAGCGTCTAAGAGATTGAGGAGGTGGAGCGAGGGGAAGGCATCCAGGTGCCAGCCCTGGGGGCGGGGCGGACGGATGGTTGGGGATAGTGGTCGGGCCTGGCGAAAGGAAGGTGGGGAACTGTGAGGGCGGAAGGAAAGAAGGTTTGGGGCCCTGGAGGGCGTGGCGAATGGAGAGTGTGGACCGGTAAGGGGCGGGGCAAGGCGGAGGGGGTGGCTGGCTGGGGCGGGGCCTTATAGAACCTGGCTCCTTCCCTGGGTGTCTGGAGCTGGACGCTATCGAGCCCCGGCATTTTATTTTGCGGTTGGGGGGTGGTGTTGCGGGGGGCGGCGGTGGGCCGCGACTGTGACTGGAGGTGGCGGGGGGTGGTTCCTGCTGGGGAATGCCGATGTCTCATTGGCTCCCAACACCACGCCTTCGTTTTCAGGCCCCAGAAGGAGCTTGCGATGGACGAAGAGGGAGGACCCAAGCCCGCTGGCCCACCCACAAGGAAGAAATTCCTCATTCCTATGGACGAGGATGTGGTCCCTCCTCCTGGGGTAGGACTAGGAGATGAGGGAACCTCTGAGAGGCTTGGGGGCGTTGGTTAGGAGGAAGGGGCCTGTAGGACCCACGTGTGGGTTAGGAAATGTTGGGGCCTGGGTCACCTTGAGAAGGCAGTCCTTTGACCTACGCAGGTCTCAGTTTCCCTGTCTGTAAAATGTCATAGGAGGGCTAAGGCAGAGTTAGAAAACCGATACCAAGGAGACTAGTTCTGGAATGTTTCACGTGGTCAGCACCTGGGTTCTGCAAAAGCGTGAATTTATTGCTGAACTTTAAGAATTGGAAGGTTTTGCGATTTTGAAATAAGTCTGCACATCTAACATCTTCTGGTAAATAAAGGATCTGGCAGCACTGAGTTCTCAGCCCCACAGGAACACAATTGGCTGGTGCTAAGTACTGGCTGCCACCTGTGTGCTATGAAGAAAAAGAAAGTGAGCTAAGGATGTACAGTGTGATGGGAAGGGAGAGCTACTTTAGATAGAACAGTCAAGGGAGGGCTTCTTGGAGGAGATGACGCCTTTGCTGAGATGTAAAAGAGGTGAGGGAGCCAGCTCTGTGATATGGGGTGGAAGGAAACAGCCAGTGCAAAGGCCCTGAGGCGAGAGAAAACCTGATGCATTTTAGGGCAGCAAGAAGGCCAGTGAGGCTGGAGTAGAGAAAACCAAGGGGGAGGAGAGAGAAAGTGAGATCTCTGAGGTGGGGGGGCAGGGACAGCTCTTTAAAAGTCTGGAGGGCTGTGGTGACAGCTTCGGCTTTTACTCTAAGGCAGGAGCCGTCTCCGGGCTCTGAGCAGAGGAGGGGCGTGGTATGACTCAGTGTGGGGAGCAGATGAGGGGGTAAGGGCCAGTGAGGGAACTGGTGAGGAGGTGACTGCAGTGGCCCGAGGGAGAGAAGGTGGTGGCTGGGACCAGGGTGGCAGTGGCCAAGGAGGGGAAGAAGTGGCTGGATTCAGACTTCAGGTGCCCTCTCACATCCCTTCCCACAGGCTAAGCCTTTATTCAGATCTACACGGAGCCTGCCCACCGTGGAGACCTCACCCCCGCCAGGCCCTCAGACCTATGCTGAGTATGCCCTCTCTGGACCTCCAGGTGGGGCTGAAGCCACACGCCCGGTGGGGCCAGAACCCCTGGCAGAAGAGACCCCCAACCAGGCCCCCAAACCAGGAGCAAAATCCAATAGCATCATTGTGAGCCCCCGGCAGGTGAGGACGGGAATGGAGAAGTGGGACTTTGGACTTTCTGGTGGGAAATGCATTTTTAAGGAGGGCTTTCTGGTTGGCAAGGAGGGTCTGAGTTTCACCTGTTGTGCTCTCAACAGTGCCCTTCATCCATTCAGCTAGTGTGTGTGGGTTGAGGATGCCCCTTGTCCTAGTCCTTTTGCGCTGTTCTAACAAAAATACCGTAGACTCGTAGCTTAAAGAGTGAACATTTATTTCTCACAGTTCTGGAGTCTGGGAAGCCCAAGATCAGGGGGCTGGCAGGTTCCATGTCTAGTGAGGACCTGCTTCCTGGTTCATAGCCAGCTGTCTTCTCACTGTGTCCTCACAGCTTCAGAAGGGCCGAGGAGCTCCTGGAGTCTCTTTTATAGAAACGCTAATCCCACTCATGACACTTCCGCCTTCATGACCTTGTCACCTGCCTTTACCTCCTAATAAAGGATCTTCCTGCAATGCAGGAGCCGCAGGTTCGATCCCTGGCTTGGGAAGATCCCCTGGAGGAGGGCATGGCAATCCACTCTAGTATTCTTGCCTGGAGAATCCTATGGACAGAGGGGCGTGCAGGGCTACAGCTCTTGGGGTCGCACAGAGCTGGACACGACTGAAGTGGCGCAGCACACAGCACGAACTGTCACATTGGGGGTTGAATTTTGGGGAGACACAGATATTCAGTCCCTAATGCCCCAACTCTTTTTTTAAAAACGATATTTATATACATATTTATTTGGCTGCACCAGGTCTTAGTTGCAGCAGGTGGGATCTGGTTCTCTGACCAGAAATTGAATCCAGGGCCCCTGCATTAGGAGCTCAGAATCTTAAACCCTGGATCACCAGGAAAGTCCTGCCCCAACTGTTCTGGTTGGAGGTGTGACTGTATTCATGCAGCTACATCTGCTGACCCCAGTTTTGTCCATTTATTCAAAAACTATTGAACACAGGCCCAAGTTTGAATCCCGCTCTGCCACACTGTAGCTGTGTCTTCCTGGGCAGGTGACTTAGCCCCTCTGAGCCACTCATAATCCTCACAGGTGGTCAGTTTACCTGATGCTGCCCCAGGCTCTCTGTCCTTGATGGGGCTGGCATTTTGGAGGGAGAGCAGCAGTACATGATGATAATAGTAAGATCCAAGAACATGAAACAATGCTCAAAATCGTGAGCCATCGGGGAAATACGAGCCAAAACCACAGTGAGATACCACTTCATACCCACGGGGAAGGCTCGAATCAAAAGCATAGACGATACCAAGGATGGGGAGGGTGTGGAGGACCTGGAATCCTCGTACACTGCTGGCGGGAATATGAAACGGTGCAGCCACTTTGGAAAACAGTCTGGCAGCTCCTCAAATGTTTAAACAGAGTTACCATATGGCCCAGCAATTCCGCCTCTAGGATATAGGTGTATCCTAGGTATATACATTTGGGTTTTATATCCTAGGTATATACTGGGTATATACCTTTGAGTTTATATTTTACATCGATTGTGAAAATGCTGCTGTGAACATTTAGGTACCAGTGTTTGTGTGGACATGTTTCCAGTTCTCTTGGGTATTTATCTAGGTGTAGATTGGCTGGGTCATGCGGCAACACTGTGCGTAACTTTCTCAGGCGCCCCCAAACTGTCTTCTAAAAGGCTGCACCACTTTACGTTCCCACCAGCCTTGGATGAAGGTTGCATTTCTGCCATATCCTTCCCACCTGTCATTGTCGGTCTTTTGGATTCTAGGAGGGTGTGAAGTGGACAGAACAATCCTTTAAAAATTAAAATCGGATCCTGCCTCTGCCTTACCCAAAGCCCTTCCATGACTCCTGGCATCTCAGATCAGGATGCCCCAGGGCTGCAGACCCTTCCCACCCCAGCTTCTCTGACCACACACCACCACCCCGCTCCCCCAACAAGAGCAAATCCACACCCTCATTCGAGCCAAATTCCACTTCCCTTGGTGATTACATGTCCATCCCCCAGGTACTTTTTGGGAGGGCAATGTGCTCGGTCTCTGTTGCTGCACACAGGCTTTCTCTAGTTGTGGGAAGTGGGGGCTCTCTAGTTGCGATCTGTGGGCTTCTCATTGAGATGGCCTCTCTCGTTGCAGAGTGCAGGCTCTAGAGCGCATGGGCTTTAGTAGCTGCGGCCCGGGGGCTCGGTAGCTGCGGCTCCCAGGCTCTAGAGCGCAGGCTTGATCATTGTGGTCGTTGTGGCGCAGGCGCTTAGTTGCTCCTCTAGGCTCTGGGGAATCTTCCCAGACCAGGGATTGAACCCGCATCTCCTGCATTGGCAGGAAGATTCTTTACCACCGAGCTTCCAGGGAAGTCCCCCGAGATGCCTTTGTTTAACGTCTGTGTCCCCCACAGGGGCCGGGATCTGTGTCCTCTTGGTCAGACTTAGACACAAAGCGGGTTCTCAGATACCTATAAATAGATTAGCACTTGACTTGCTCAGAGTATTTCCATCTTGGGTAGAGTGTGAGGTAGAGAGTAGAGTGTGAGGGGATGTTTAGAGGGAGGCGTCTGCTCAGCAGATGCCAGGGGTCTAACCCTATGGAGGGTCACAGACACCGTGAGGAGCTTCCTCCTGAGGGCAGTGGGGAGCCAGAGCAGGGCTTAGAGCAGGGAAAGGGCAGGTTTGTGCTTTAGGAAGAGCTGTCTGGCTCCTGTTTGGAGGGTAGCCAGGAGGGGCAGGGGACCAGGAAGAGCTGGGGTCGGAGCCGTGGCACTGGAAGGGGAGGCATTTCTAGGGGATGCTTAGAATCTAGGTGTCCCACTTGGGGGAGGGGAGGGAGAGGGAAGCCCTGGGTCTCTGGATGGTGGGGTCATCCCTGAGTTGGGGCTGGGAGGGGTAGCAGGTATGGGGGCCAGTGAGGTAGACACCTGGGGACAGGTGTCCAGTGGGCCGCAGGACACATAAACTGGGGCTGGGAGAGAAGACTGAGCCCGAGAGAGATCCAGGGACCCTTAGGTTAAGGCCGAGGGCTAGGGAAGGCTTCCCTGGTGGGTCAGTGGTAAAGAATCCACCTGCCAATGCAGGAGACGTGAGTTTCATCCCTGGCTCAGGAAGATCCCCGGAGAAGGAATTGGCCACTCAATCCAGTATTCTTGCCTGGAAAATCCACCAGAGAAGCCTGTCGGGCTATGACTGAAGTGACTAAAGAATAGGGCCCAGGAGGAGGGGCCTAGGTCAGAGCCCCAGCACCAAGAACATTCTGGGCTGAGGGGGAGCGGATCTGGGGAGAGAAGGAGAGCGGAGCTGGAGAAGCCCCCAGTGCAAAGCAGGAGGAGGGTGGGGAGGGGCAGGGCAGAGGCAGGAGCAGAAGCGGGAGGAGGGCCCTGGGGTGACGGTGGGTGCGGTGGTCCCAGGGCCCCCCTGCTAATGGCTTCATTCCTCCATCTGCCCAGAGGGGCAACCCTGTGCTGAGGTTCGTGCGCAACGTGCCCTGGGAGTTTGGGGATGTGCTCCCTGACTACGTGCTGGGCCAGAGCACCTGTGCCCTCTTCCTCAGGTGAGCGCTGGGGCTGCCCGCCCTCCAGACGGCCTCGGAGGGGGGTGCTCCAGGTGTTCTGGGCTGTTAGGGGTGAGGGGGAGCCCCCGGGCACGGTCCTGTCACCTCTGGGCCTCGATGTGACCCCGTGAAAGAGGCAGAGATCTTGGCCCGTAAGTGCCCAGCACAAGAGCAGAGGTCCAAGGTCCGAGCAAGGAGAGGCCGGGGGCCGGAACTCCTGCCTCTAAGGGAGGCAGGGGCCTCATGCCGCAGACCCTCAGAACTGGAGCCAAGGTTTCGGTAAGCTTCACCAGTTAAACAGGTTTCCCCCCTCCACTCCTGGGGGCCCTTCTCCAGACAGAGCCAAACAGGGGAAGTGAAACTTCTTAAGTTCTGTCCTCCCTATGGGGTATGGAGCTGGTAGCTGCTGGGCAGAGATGCCCCTTTGTTCCTGGGTGGCAAAGCTGTCCCACCTCTCCCTGCCAGCACCCTCAGAGGCCAAAGCAGGCAGTCCCGGGGGCGGGTAGGTGGGCCCTGCTTCCCCAGAGCAGCTGTGCAGCGCCCCGCAACCCTAACCCCCGGGGAACGAGCACTCTCCAGGGTCTCTATGCTCCACTTGAAACCCAGAGGTCTTCTCTTCCTTGGTGAAGAGTCCGGGGGTCCACCCTTCCAGGGAGCCAGAGTCACTGCCAGGCCCCGCTGTGCTCCCTTCTTGAAGGGTGACCTTGGGCAAGACACTTAACCTCTCTGAGCCTCGGACCCCGGCAAGCCTGTCTGCCTCAGTCTCCAAGCCCTCCAGCCAGAGGGAAGAAGGAGGGCTTCTGGGGTGTCTCAGCCCCTTCCAACCTCCCTCCCTCTCTCCCCACCTCCCAGCCTCCGCTACCACAACCTCCACCCAGACTACATCCACCAGCGGCTACAGAGCCTGGGAAAGAGCTACGCCCTGCGGGTCCTGCTCGTCCAGGTGGATGTGGTAAGCAGGGGTCACTCCTCCGGGCCTCAGTGTCCCCATCTGTGAAATGGGGAGCCTTGGGCCTCCTGGTTGCCACGTGGGTGTTGAGTCCTTTCCAAGGAGGAATGCAAGTCGGAACCTCAGTAGGGAGTTTCTTATCTGAGCTGCAACCTGTGTTGGCGAGGAGATGGGATGGTCAGATTACCCATCTCTCCTTCCGCACCACCCCACCTTCAGCCAGGCCCAGTCCTCTGCCACCTAAATACTTCTTGAACCCATTTCTTTCTCTCTGTCCTCAGAGCCCCACCCCGATCCAGGCCCTTGCTTTTCCTGCCTGGGATTCTGCCCCAGCCTCTTCTCATCTCGTGTCCTCCAGCTTTGCCCCTCTGCAAGAGGAGGGCTCTTCAAGCACACAGACCCGCGGTCCAAACCCCCTACAGCTCCTCAGTGCCCTGTGTGAAGCCCTGCGTGACCTAATCCCTGCCCTGCTCTCCCAGCTCATCTCTCAGCTTCCAACGATCACCCTTGCATTTCATATCTTACGTCCCATAGCAGTGGATTTTATTTCTTCAAGCCCTCTCTCCCTTTCCTTCGTTTGCACACACTGTTCCTCTGTCTGAAATTCTCTTTTCTGCTGTCCTTTGTTACCCTCACTCCTCATCCTCCTTCAGGTCCCAGCTCAGATGTCCCCTCATCCAGGAAGCTCCCCCTGATCCCCCAGGAACAACAGATGCTCCTCTGGCTTCTCCACCTCAGCCCTGGGCACTCTGGGTCATCACTGTCTAGGGATGGGTCTGTCCCTGGCATCAGACTGTGAGTCCCCAGAAGACAGCGTCAGGGCTGGTCTGGTCACTGCTGGGTCCTGGGACTGCCCCCCCCCCCCACCCGGGTCAGGCACCCCGTCGAATAGGGAGTGTCAGTTGAGTGAAAGGCTCTTGGCTTCCTAAGGTGCTCAGCTTTTAAGACTCTTTAACTACTTGCTTTCTCCCAGATCCCTCATTCTGGTTTTCTTCTCTCAGAAAGATCCTCAGAAGGCCCTCAAGGAGCTGGCTAAGATGTGCATCCTGGCCGACTGCACCCTGATCCTTGCCTGGAGGTGAGATGGAGGCTCCCCCTCAGGTCAGGCTCCATCCCGAGAGTTCTTCCCCCTTCCGCCCCCAGACCTTCCTTCTTCCTCCCAGGAATGTCCTGTGTGAGCCTGGTCCAGGCACTGCCTCTCTGGGCTTCAATTTCTTTTTAAAAATATTTTATTTATTTTTTATATATTTTTGGCTATGCTGGGGCTTCGTTGCTGCATGCGGGCTTTCTCTACTTGCAGCGATGGAGCGAGCAGGGGCGGCTCGCTGGTTGTGGTGCGTGGGCCTCTCACTGCGGTGGCTTCTCTTGCTGTGGAGCTTGGGCTTTAGAGCTCATAGGCTCAGTAGTTGTGGCACACGGGCTTAGTTGCCCTGAGACACGTGGGATCTTCGTTCCCCAACCAGGTATCAAATCCGTGTCCCCTGCATTGGCAGGCAGATTCTTAACCACTGGACCACCAGGAGAGCCCCTGGGCTTCAATTTCTTTATCTATAAACCATGGTCTTAATATCTTTCTTACAGGGTTGTAGGCACAAAAGAAGGTGACGTAGATGAAATTCCCAGGACCATGCTAGGCACTTATGAGTTAGACATAAAACTTGGCTGAATAATTAATTCCCAGTCTAGGTTTATAAAGACCATTTTGATTGGTTCTCCACAGGAAAAAGAGATCCCTTCCTCACACCATAATCAGAACAAAGTCTTGATGATTATAGACATAAAAAGAAAAACTGCAGTGAAATTATAAGAAATCATATATATATATGGCTTCCCTGGTAGCTCAGCTGGTAAAGAATCCACCTGCAATGCAGGAGACCCTGGTTTGATCCCTGGGTTGGGAAGATCCCCTGGAGAAGGGAACAGCTACCCACTCCAGTGCTCTGGCCTGGAGAATTCCATGGACTGTATATAGGTCATGCAGTCACAAAGAGTTGGACAACTGAGTGACTTTGACTTTCATATCTGTCTATCTATCTATATATATATAATGTTCTTGTGCTGGGAAAGGTTTTCAAAGCAAGACTCAAAACCCAGAAGCCATAAAGAAAAAGTCTGGCTGATTTGAGAAAATTAAAATTTTAAATTGCTGGAGAGTAAGTGATACTCTGCTGCTGCTGCTGCTAAGTCGCTTCAGTCGTGTCCGACTCTGTGAGACCCCAGAGACGGCAGCCCACCAGGCTCCCCTGTCCCTGGGATTTTCCAGGCAAGAACACTGGAGTGGGCTGCCATTTCCTTCTCCAATGCATGAAAGTGAAAAGTGAAAGTGAAGTCACTCAGTTGTGTCGGACTCTTTGCGACCCCATGGACTGCAGCCCACCAGGCTCCTCCATCCATGAGATTTTCCAGGCAAGAGTACTGGAGTGGGGTGCTATTGCCTTCTCCGAGTGATACTCTAGACAAAGTTAAAAGACAAGTGACACACTAAGAGGAAATACTTGCTATGTATGACAAAAAGACTTAAGATCCCTAATTTACTTTTCTTTTTAAAGGAAACTTTATGTATTTGTTTTTGGCAGTGCTGGGTCTTCGTTGCTGTTTGCAGACTTTGTCTAGTTGTGGCGAGCGGTGGCTTCTCGTTGCGGAGCGCAGGCTCCAGGGTGCTCCAGCTTCAGTAGCTGTGGCTCACAGGCCCTTCAGTAATTGTATCTCCTGGGCTCTAGAGTTCGGGCTCAGTAGTTGTGGCACACGGGCTTAGTTGCTCTGAGTCATGTGAAATCTTCCTGGACCAGGGATCGAACCTGTGTCCCCTGCATTGGCAGACGGATTCTTATCCACTGCGCCACCAGGGAAGTCCTAAGATCCCTAATTTATATGTTTACATATAAATGTTATATTTATACAGTTCAAAATATTTACATGTTTACGTTCACAGGAATGTATTTAAACATGTATCATGTATTTATATATAGAAAGGACCTCCTACAAACCGGTAAGAAAAATAGCCCAGGAGCTCCCTGGTGGCCTAGTGGTGAGGGGATCCTGGGCTTTCACTGCAGTGGCCTGGGTTCAGTCCCTGGTTGAGGAACTGAACTCCTGCAAGCCATGCAGTGTTGCCCAAAAAAAAGCCCGAAGTCTAAAGCAGGTTGTCAAGAAGGCATGAAAAAACTGTCAGCCATACAGCTTGTCAGGAAATGTCAATTTTCAAAGAACGAGGTGTTACTTTTCACCCATTAATTTGGTGAAAATGTCAAGAAACGGGCACCTGCAGGTTTGGTTAGCAGGAGACTTGACTGGGGATTAAAGCAGAAAATAGTCATCCTCTTTAACGCACTTCTTCATCCTGTGAGTCTCCTTCACTCCTCAGGTTTAGCTCAGTTCTGACACTCTCTTGGAGATAAGCCTGGATCCCCCAGG
This sequence comes from Capra hircus, assembly GCF_001704415.2. Lineage (NCBI taxonomy): Eukaryota > Metazoa > Chordata > Mammalia > Artiodactyla > Bovidae > Capra > Capra hircus. The sequence goes on along the minus strand of NC_030825.1, from coordinate 54,082,918 downwards.
TTAATGACTCACAGAGCTACCCGTCCCACACACGCTGCAGGCGCCAGTCGCAAGCCCAGGGAGTCACCTGTGCTCTGAGCAGCGGCTGCAGGTCAAGACCTCCAATGACCCTTCCTCAGGTTAGATTAGTTTGCTAGCACGGTTCTCAGGACTCAGGGAAACACTTACATTTGCCGGTTCATCACAGGATACCCTAAAGGATACAAACAGGTACACAGGGCAAGGTCTGCGAGGGTCCTGAGCACAGCAGCTCCTGTCCCCGGGAGCTGGGTCTGTGTCACCCTCCCGGTGTGGATGTGCTTGCCAGCCTGGAGCCCCCGAAATCCCAGGATTAGTGTTGAGATTCTGTGGCGGCTTCTCACACAGGCATGGTCACTCATTAACTCCATTTCCAGCCCCTCTCCCCTCGAGGATTGGGGGTGGGGTGGGAAATTCCAAGCTTCTAATCCTGGCTTGGGCTTTCCAGTTACCACCCCCCATCTAGGAGCCACTCAGGGTCACCTCTGTGGAACAGAAGAAGCCCTTGGTGATCTTTTGTTTTGTTTTGTTTTTGTGTGTGTGTGTGTGTGTTTTTTGGTGCCGGAACCCGGGAACGAACCACCTTGGTGATCTTATCACTTGGGAATTTACAGGGGTTTGGAGCTCTGTGTCAGAAACAGGGACAGACACCAGTATATATTTTCTGTTAGCTCATGGAAGCCTTTTCAGACTGGCTTCGTTAAGGTTTCTCCGTGTCTTCTTTTAAATTCCCTTGGCTACATGGGGTCTTAGTTGTGGCATGCAGGCTCTTTTAGTTGACGCATGGGGGATAATTAGTTCAGGATGCAAACTCTTAGTTGCATGTGAGCTCTAGTTCCCTGATCAGGGATTGAACCTGGGGCCCCCGCATTGGGAGCGCGGAGTCTTAGCCACTGGACCACCAGGGAAGTTCCCCTCCACGTCTTTTCACATCTTGGTAGTTCATTTGTTATCCCTTTACTACTCACTGTCTGAACCCACATCCTTTTTCTGCTGTGTAGCACGCTCCCTGTAGCCCCTTGTTGGTGGACACTTGGCTGACTCCAGGGTTTGGCTGTTACAGCAATACTCCCACTAAAGCCCCAGGGCGGGGCTTTGAGGCCAAAGGGTACATGTATTTGTCATTCTGTGTCCTCCCTAGGGCTGTGTCACCGCTATACTTTTTGACTGCTTAGAAAAATGTGCTTATGTATTAGTTATATATTAAACCAGAAGCAAGTATGAAAAATTGCTCTCTCTTAACTGTGGGAAGTAGCACAGTGGCGTATGGGGAGCCCGGCTGTGTGATCTTGGGCAAGTGACTCAACCCCACTCGTCTGTTTCCCCCCTCCATTGTCATGGATTGAAAATAACTGCCTTACAAGATCTCTCAAGAAGCTTCTGAAGATAAAGGGCTTTGGTCAGTGTCTGGAATGCGGCTAGGCCCCCATACGGGGAATATTTCCCATGTCTTTATATCCAAACTGGGGAATATTTTGGACCCATTAAGTAAACAGGGTCGAGGGACTTGCCTAGTGCTTCAGTGGCTGAGACTCTGTGTTCCCAAGGCAGGGGGCCCTGGTTCGATCCCTGAACTAGTCAGGGAACTAAATACCACATGCTGCAACTGAAGATCCTACCTGCTGCAACTAAGACCTGGCACAGACAAATAAAGACATAAATATTTTTTTAAAAGTAAGTGGGGTCGAGCTCTGTCTTCCGATGTGGAAGAATGTCCTCATTGTACTGGGGAACAAAAGTGAAAGTGAGGAAGTGGATACAGCCTGTCCTGAACAAATGATTAAGAACAATAACAGTCCCCTCTGCGACTAGAGCAAAAGCAACAAAGCCCACAGAAAGACAGAATTTTAAAAAGGAGTATTCTTTTGCGAATATAAATCAGTGTTTAATCAACAAACATTGTCCTCTAGCTAGACTTTGAAGGCTAAGAAAATGCCTCAAGACAAACACTTGAGGAAAAAGGCCAGCTTTTTCCTGGTGTGAATAAACTTGGGTTCCTCTATTCCGCACACAGACAGGCCCGTTTAGTGATTTAGTTGTTTCAGCTACTTTTGAGACAGTTAATTACATGTCAGAAAAACCCAGTGCCTAATGGAAACATGAATGGTGACTGTGAGGTTAGTTGCAGCAGTCAGCTTCTAGAACTTTCCTTTTGAAGGTGTGCTGCATATAAAACCTCCCTCCCAGAGTAGCTAACATTTCTTAAATAGGCTTCTAAGCACCAGGCATGGCACTTAAGAGTGTGGACTTGTTTAACTGTCATTAGCATCCACCCCTCTTCCCTAGTAGCTCAGTTGGTAAAGAATATGCCTTCAATGCAGGAGACTGGCGTTCATTCTCTGGGTCGGGAAGATTCCCTGAAGGGTATGGCAACCCACTCCAGTATTCTTGCCTGGAGAATCCCATGGACACAGGAGCCTAGCGGGCTACAGTCCATAGGGTTGGAAAGAGTCGGACACGACTGAGCGACTAACGCTTAGAACTTAGCATCCACCCCACTTGACGGGTGAGGCAACCAAGGCCCAGGGAGATGAAAATTGTTGGTAACTCAGGTGGGAAGTGGGGCCTGAACCCCACTGGTCAGGCTCCCAAGCTATGGCCCTTAGCCACATGTCTTAGAAAAGACCTGTCAAGATGTGCCTGCCCAGCAGGGGTTACCGCCAGGGGACATTTAGGCAAGGTTAAGAACATTCATTTCTCTATATTAAAAGTTTGGAATTCTAGCATCAGCAAATGAAATTAATGTAAAACATGACCCCCCTGCCCTCTTCCCCTGACCCGAATGTCTCTCACCCCAGCCCCGAGGAGGCCGGGCGGTACCTGGAGACTTACAAGGCCTACGAGCAGAAGCCGGCCGATCTCCTGATGGAGAAGCTGGAGCAGGACTTCGTTTCCCGGGTGAGGCACCTTCCCCTCCCTGCCTGGGCCTCTCCCCTCTCAACCACACCCTCAGCTTCCAGTCACTTCTGCCCCAACAGCAGCTAGCAGGGTCTTCCTAAGCCTGCTTTCTTCAGCTCAAAACCCTTGGGTGGGGACTTCCCTGCTGGTCCAGTGGCTAAGCCTCTGAGCTCCAGTGCAGGGGGCCTGGGTTCGATCCCTGGTTGGGGAACTAGATCCCACATGCCACAACTAACAGTTTGAGAGCCACAGCTAAACCTCCTGCATGCCACAACTAATACTTGGCATAGCCAAATAAGTAAATATTAAACAAATAAGCAAACACCCAAACCCTCCCATGGCTCCCAGTGCCCTCACCACTCTCTCCAAGGTCCTGCCTGTTTGACCCAGCAGCCCCATCTACCCCCTACCTCCTCATTATGTCACTTCTGTGTCCATTCCTGTTCTTCTGTTGATTAGTTGCCTGATCTGGTCTTCCCCCTATCTCAGCTCCAATGCCTCCTTCTCCAGGAAGTCTTCCGGGATCCCCAGGTCAGTCAAGTGCCCCCGCTGGGCTCCCTCAGCCCTGCCCATCTGGGTCACTGTGTCTGGAACTGATTTCCCTCTCACAGTTGACTAGGAGCTCCAGGAGGGCAGGGCTGGGGCTGTCTCGGACCTGCCGTGTCCCCAGCACCACCAAACACTCAGGGAGTACTCAGAGAATATTTGCTGAATGAACTGAATTGGGGCTCCAACGATAGGGTAATGGAGGATGCCCCCAGCCACCCTTGTGCAGGGTGTTGTGAGAACCCCCATTTTTCGAAAACGTAGGCCCAGAGAAGTTAGTTCCCATGCCCAGGGTCTCACAGGAAGAAGGCAGTGGGGCCTGGTGTTGAACCCGGGTCCAACTTCAGAGCCTACAGTCTTCCCCAGGGCAGAACCAGCTCAAGATAAATGGCTTTTATCTTCTCATCCCATGACCAGCACCCTCTCAGCTAGTTGGGGATCACTGAGATGACCTTTTAATCATCAAAACACATAATCAAAAAACACACCCCCAAAGCATTCCTGAGCACTTCCTGCATGCAGAGCAGCCTAGGGACACAGCAGTGGCCCAGTGCCGCCCTCAGAGGCTCAGTCTTGGTTTCCTTTCTTCTCCCACCTCTGCCCCCGTCTCCTTTCCCTCCAGGTGACTGAATGTCTGACCACCGTCAAGTCAGTCAACAAAACGGACAGTCAGACCCTCCTGACTACTTTTGGGGTGAGGAACAATTCCCGTGTGCCGACTGACATTTATACCTGCTTTGCTTTTCGAGGAAGCTGCCCACCTATTTCCTTCTACCTCCTAGTGCCCCCTCCCCATCCTTCCTGCCTCCCCCGGCCCCTGCAGGATCTCCCTGCCCTCCAGGAATATTGTACACCCATCAAGCAGCTGGGGGCAGGGGAGGTTTTGGGTTTACCTCCTCTGACCATTCGCTTCTACCTTCCTCAGTCTCTGGAACAGCTCATAGCTGCATCCCGGGAAGATCTGTCCTTGTGCCCAGGTCTGGGACCCCAGAAGGTAAGAGCCTGGGGAAATGGGCTTGAGGGGCTAAGGGCAGGAGGGAGCCCCAAAGAAATGGGACCGCAGATTCCAAAGTTCTGAGGTTTCAGAAGGCCCAGAGAGGGTGGGAACCAGCCCAACCTCACATAGCCAATCTGGGATAGAATCTAGATCTGACCACTTCTCTGCTCGCCCCCACAATGTCCCCTCCAAGTGAGGAGAAAAAGAACCAGAAGCCCACTCCAATGTGTCAAACAAATGGCTCATTTAATGACCAGTTCCTTTTCTTCCTCCCCCCCTCTCCAGGCCCGAAGGCTGTTTGATGTCTTCCACGAGCCCTTCTTGA